>NC_081407.1:191187348-191558181 GCF_030272615.1 Cryptomeria japonica | reverse complement strand
GTTTTGTAGTCACACAAATCTGTCCAGCTTAATTAAATAAATATTCGCTATTTATTTGATTAAAAATCCACTAGCCATCAGTTAATTAAATTAATATTTAATTAATTCATCCCCAAACATTCTTCTATTAATTAAATAAATTATTCAATTTATTTTAATTCATTCATTAAATCAAATTCCAATCAATTAAATAAATAAAATCAATTTATTTAATTAAATCCCCCTTTTCCTCTTTTAAATAAATTAACATTTATTTAAATCATTTAAAACCCCCCCCCCACTTGCATTTTCCTACAAATGCAACTTGCACACATTTATTGAAATAAATGAATTTTTATTTTAATAAAAACCTATTTTTCCTCACCCACCAAATCCACTTGCAAATCTAATCCTCTTCTAGATTCTTCTAATCGCTTCTAATTAGCCTAAGCCATCTTCTAAACTTTGTCACATTCCTAAGCAAATAAGAGGTCACTTCTCAAACCTCAAAGTCTTTGATAACCATTAAAGGCTTTCAACCTTCAACCACTTAAAACCTCAAAGTCTTTGATAACCATTGAAGGCTTCCAACTTTCAACCACTTAATCCCCAAAGTCTCCAATAACCATTAATGGTTAACTCAAACCCTCCTACATGGTTAAAACATTTGTTTTGACTCAGCCTTCACCCAACCCAAGGGTCTCATCAAGCCTTTAATGCTTTGACCATGATTATCTCTTAATCATTTGCACAAAGGTTTATCCTTGGATTAACTCTTAATCCAGTGGGTAATCCTAATTTAGGCTTGACCCTTACCTTCTAGATAACCATGAGGTCTCCTCAGGCATTTAATGCCTCCAATCCCTTCTCTCAACTCAACCCTATATTGACACTTGTCACCATTTCGTTGGTGCAAGTTATGCACATGGATCCCCAACTTTCAAGCTTGGCCCTTGATTAAACCTTTCAATCCTGGCCATCCATTGCTCCATTTTTCCTATAAATAGAGCCCATTTCTTCATAATCCAGATCCTGAAAACTTGTATGCATTTAAGCTATAGGCATTTTAAGAGAGCATTTTAGCATAGCAATCTAATATCTTATCATTTTGGTTAAAATATATCATTTTAGCATCAATAGCATAGTATTAGCTTTTTATTTCACATTTAGAGCTATACTACAATCTCAATCCTCCATAAGCATCCATAGTGCAAAAAAGCTACTGAGAGCTACACTATTTTGGAACTTGGAGAGGAGAGGAACAAGGGAGAAAGGGCTAAGAGCATGTTAGGAGGTATTTGGAGATGCCTCATCATATTGGGTTTTTTTTTAGTTAAATATGCTTGCATGTTTTTAGTGTCTCTCTTGGTATGTCTTTTTAGATTAGTTTTTGATTGACTAACACTAACAGTTTTGTGTCTTTTGTGTTATTTTATCATTGACTAACCTTGTGCCATTTAGGAGGGCATCATTTGGTGAACCCGACGTGAATCAAGACCACCAAAAAACATCATTTTTTTTAAAAACTAACATGTCTGATTGTTGAAAGTGTCACACAAGTTGCGCTTCGGTGCTATTTAATACATTCTAGCGCTACCGACACCCATATTTTTAGCGCTATTGTTTTTACAATAGCGTTATTGTTCAAATTTCAGCGCTTTTGAAGAAGTTTGAGCACTTTTGTCGTTATTCTAGCGCTATCGATGAACTTTTAGCGCTTTTGCCTCTCTGTCCATCCCGTTCTTTAAGCGCTTTTGTGTTAAATAGTGCTTCTGTTCAAACGCAGAATAGCGCTATTGTAACAGAGAGTTGTACGAAAATTCCTTATAACCAAAAACCAAAAATTTTAGGCTTGTAGAAGCCCACCAAAACATGCGGATTTTTCTAACTAATTGTCTTTTATGCAGGTTCTAATCTTTTTGTGCAGGGGAAGGAGTTAGTTTAGATATTTTGAAGGTTTCTTTTTTTCTTTCTTTCAAACAAAAGTTGGTTAAAAAGAATCCATTTTTCCTTCTTGCACAAGTTAAAATAAACCTCACATTTTATTTTAGAGTGCATAAAATGAACCTCAAACTTGTTTTTGGTGCTTAACAGAAAATTCATCTTTCTTTATTGCAAGGTAAAAAGAACAACAAACTCAAATTTTGCTTTCATTGCAAGTTAGGGATACATTTTTGTTTTGGTGCTTAAAATCAACAAAAAAAAATTTCTTTCTTGCATCAAACTTAAAAATCACAATCCACACTTCAATTTTTGGGCAAGTAAAAAGAACAATCCACTTATTTTGATTTTTTTGCAAAACAAATTTTATTTCAAGCAAATGTGTTTTTCATTAAGTTGACCAGGATTTTCGAATTCTAGATTACAAAAATACATTGCCTTTGAAAATTAAAAAGAACACCATGGCTGTTGGAGCAACATCTCCAAATAGTTAGATCACCTTGCAATGATGGATTAAAAAGAACAAGTGAATTTTGTGTTTGGCACATTTGTGCAAAAAGGTCAGTCGAGTGGTCCTACCTCTAAAACACACTATCCTCTCCCTTGGCTCTCGTGGTCCTAGGTGCAAGAGAAAAGTGTTAGTAACACTCAAATTTTATCTTTTTAAGAGAGGCCTGCCAAGGGATCAATGCTCTTGGGAACGACCTCGAGCGGTAAATCCTTCGAGCCGCTATAAAAATCAGGTGAGAGCGAAAGCTGTAGCCTTGGGTATAGTTGTTCCTACAGTGTAATTGGTCGAAAGGACAAATGGGCCCCACCACCAGTTACAAGGCTCTTAAGTGAGTCACTGCAGAATGAACTTATGTCCAAAAACATCGAACATGACTAAACACCTTTAAGTAGTAGCCCACCCATTCTATTGATTGAGGATATTTGCGATATAATTTAGTGCAAGAGCATAGATGGTTTTGCTCCCAAGATACTCACCATACATATTTCTTTGAGTAGAAACATAGTTTTTTGAAAAGTCACTTGTGGCTTGATAAAAGTGGTGACTCCCCCATCATAGGGATCATCTATTTGTTATGCTCACGCAAGACTTAGTATATCACATCCTTACCTGCCACGATGGGATTCATAAGGTATGTAGTACCAAAGTCGAAGAAATATCAAGACGTGGGCTAAATTTATCACAACTAGCCATATTGACCTTAGGGATAAAAAGTGTTTGAAGTGTGTTCGTTTTAAAGACCTAGTACAAATTGAGTCGACTTCAGGCTTTGGAAATACACCTTAAAATACATCTAAAGGAAGGGTCATATACAAGTCCAAGGATTGGGTTGATCAAGACCCATACTCATTTGTGCCTTTGAGGCTACATTCTTGTGTTTATGTGCTTGCTTTGTTTTCTTGTCAAAGAAAAATCAAAAAATCAATTCCAAAAACAAAGTATTCATCCAACATCTTACAAAAACAAATCAAACACATCAAAAAACAAAGTGCAAAAAAAAAAAAAAAAAAAGAGTCAAAATTTTATGACCATTCTTCACATCTTGCGAAAGAAGAAGCATCATCAGAATATCAACTTGAAAAGAAGACCATTAAGCTCAAAGGCTTTGATCAAAAGGAGGAAATTCTTCTATATAAATAAACAAATCTTTTTCTCACATAGAGTCTTTCTGCATCACATGTGTCTTTACCTTCGAGGCACAACAAACGAATTTGATTCTGAATCATTAAACCGCAGAGCTTTTATGCAATATAGAGCTCTGAGTTATCACAAAAACCAAGGAGGAAAGATTAATCCCAACTTCTTCCCAAACGTCTGTATCACATACAACATAGCTCGAGAAATGCCACCAACACCCGAAAGAGAAGAGGTAGAGTTTGTCCCATTTGTAACACAAAGTTTTTATTGAAAGTTGAAAACAAAACATCCATCATCTTACTCATCCATCATCACTTTATCATCAATCCATCCCAACTCTCAAAACATCAAGAGGTTCTTGTCCCAAGATTCCTTTTTAGATATTGCTTGAATCAAACACGTCACACCACTTTTTAGATTGTTTCTACATCTAGGATAAGCTCTTCCTGAGAAACACATCTACGCAGGTTAAAACTAGTTTATGAGTGAATCCTCTCATTACTAGGTAGTTAAATCTGTAACACATCTCAGATTTCTCTACACCTTATCACATCAAAAACTTATTAAACAAACAAGCAATTCAAAGAAGGAATTTTGGTTACATCTACCTTAAAGTGCTAGAGATCTACATACAACACAAATCACCAACCATCAATCTCTCATTTCATCAACAAACTCATCATCATCTTCAATCAACTTCAAACAAAAACTTGCAAGCAAAATGGCTCAAACCCGATCACGGTCACAGCAACAAGAAATAGAAATTGAGGAAGAAGAAGACGAAAATCTCAATGAATTTCAAGAAGCACTTGGAGAAAATGCGAATGACGAAAACCCAAGTACTCCTACTCTTGCAACAATAGAAAGGGCCTAGCATAACCCTCTCTTCAACAAATTTTTTGATGAAATACTCAGGAGCAATGCGGATGCTCACTTCTTAAAACTCGCTCAAGAAGGAGCAAAACTCCCCTCTGACTTTGATCTTGCCCAGTTAAGACAAGCATCAGAAAGACAAAGTCGCCATGAAGAGGAAAGAGGTAGAGATCCCATTAGATATAACATACCTCGAGGTAACCCACCACCTCCTCCTCCAAATGAAATGGAGATGTTGAGGCGACAAGTCGAGAATCTCGCCCAACAGCTTCATAGTGGTGTCAAGACTAATCAATTCTCACTCAATGACATCTGTCCCTATCCTTTTGATAGGAATCTTTATATGCCACCCTTTCCACGTGGGTTTGAAACACCCAAATTTGAAAAATATAGAGGAAAGGGGGATCCCCGCGATCATGTCAGAGAATTTCATTCTGCTTGTCTTAAAGTAGCATATGAAGACACATACCTAATGCGTCTTTTTCCCCAAAGCTTGGGAGGAACAACCACATCATGGTTTTCCCGACTACCAGGTGGCATTAGAACATTTGAGGAACTTATCCAGAAATTTCTTGCTCATTACTCTCATAACATTGAACGCGACATCACCATGGCTGATCTATGCAACACCAAACAAAAACCAGGTGAACTATTCTCAGTATTCCTGCAACGATGGCGCCAAATGTCTAGCAGACGTTCTCTTCAGTTACCTAAATGAGAACTAGTGGAAATATTCATTTCCAACTTAAACGAAGAAATGGAATTTCACCTGGATGTCAAAGACACAGACTCTTTTAACGATATGATCACCAAGGGTTTGAAATGTGAACGGGCACTCATCAAGAAAGGACTCATCAAAATCTTTAATGAACCAAAGGATGGTCCTCGCCCACGCTTCAATAGCGATAAACCAAGCTTCTGGAACAAAAGCAAGAATGTCGTCAACGATGGGGTTGTGGATGCCCGGACTATCCAAAATGCACAACATGTGGTTCGGTTTGCAGGACAAAATCCTCCACCTCAGAATAACACAAATGTTCCTTCGAATCAAGGTCACATCACATCTCATGATGAACCAAGACCCCGTCCGCAAAAACAAAAACACACATACACTCCCTTAGGGGAATCCATTGAAACAGTATTGCACCAACTCATTTCTCAGAATTTGGTCACTCTACCTAAACTATCAAACTATGAGCCTTAGGTCAAACCGGCATGGTGGAGAGATACTGAACACTGTGAATTCCATCAAGGAAGAGGACACAAGACAAGTAATTGTCACCAATTGAAAGATCTTATTCAAGATCTTATTGATCGAGGAGAAATTGAAATAGAAGGACATGACCCAAAAACAACAAATAATGATCATCTGATGTTCAAAAATCCACTTCCATCACAAGATCAAAGGGGTCCTTCCACTTCCAGGTGGGGCACCGATACCACTGATTATACACATGCTGCGTATAATTACACTGTAAATCATTTGTATGATGCTAGTGAACAAGTTGCAACTATAACCTTCAAAAATCCCAACTCAAATTGCAATGTTGTTACATGTCGTGGCAAGGTCACCATCAAAGTAGCTCCACAAGGCACCACCTCCATCCCAAAGCAGTACAATCTTGTGGAACAATTAGACAAAACGCTTGCGCTTATATCCATTTTAGAGCTTTTGCACCTATTGCCATCTCATAAAACTATCTTGGATCAAGCACTCCAAGAGGCGTCAGTCCCTGCAAATCTAAACACAGACCAATTTCAAGCCATGGTTGGAAATCTAAAGTCCTCACCTTGTCTCACTTTTTCTGAAAGTGACAACTCTTCCTTCCAGCAACCTCATAACGCTTCGCTACATATTGAAGGTTTTATCAACCAGCATAGGATCAAGCGAGTCTTGATCGATAATGGAGCAGGCCTAAACATTTGTACACTATAGTTGGTCACAACATTGGGATATGTAGTAGAATCAGTGGATCCTCGTAAGAAGATCACCATCAAAGCCTATGACGATGCAGAGCGTTCATCCAAAGGCGTTGTGGTACTACCAATCCGTGTGGGCCCCGTGGTAAAGCACATCATCTATCAGGTTCTGGATCTTCCTCTGCCATACAATCTATTGTTAGGAAGACCTTGGATACATGCCATGCAAGCCGTTCCATCTACCTACCATCAATGTATCAAGTTCACACATAATGGTGTCGAAATCACAATCCTGGGCGATGCAAATCCCTTTGCGTTTTGCCATAATATCAGCCATCAACCAGAGATTACTGTTCCTAATAATAGAGAAACCATTTCCTCCACCTCATATATAAGTCCCGCTTCTCTTGCCAGTTTGAACACCACTATACCCAAGCAAGAAAAGCTTAAAATGAAAGTAGTAGAGGAAGGTCCTGGAGAATACAATTTAAGTCAACTCTTTTGTGTGGGACAAATGCCTCCTTCTCCTAGAACACATGGTAAACCACAGCAGATACTCCAGCAACCACTGACCACACCAGCATGTGCTTTGACACCTTTCATCCTTGGAAAGAGTCAAGAGGAAGAAACCCAAGATGAGGACCTAGCGGAATGGATCTATAAAGATCCCATCACCACTGATATCCCACCAGTTAAACTTTCTATGGATCAGTATGGCAAAGGTCTCCTCATTATGCAAAAAATGGGGTATGATGGCCAGAGTGCTTTGGGATATTGCAAACAAGGACGACATGAACCTCTGCTACCAGAATTAAAGCCCAAAGGTAATACAGGCCTAGGCTTTGAGAAAGAGATATTTCCTAAACTCAGATTCAAAGGAAAACCCAGCAAACCATTATGTCAACCTACTACAAAAAAAACACCTTTCATTATCAAAGTAGCATCAAGCACCATCCCAACTGCCCCATCGAGGCTTATAACCCCAATACAACCATCACCAAAGTCATTTATTCCACCAAATGAACCCGTAATCACCTTAGCAACACCGGTAGCAGCAGCAACTGTATCAAAGCCCGCAATAGCATCTATGGCACCAGTAGTTCCAGCAAAAACCACTGAGTCAACACTGCCAATACTCCCTGTATCAGATTCTGTGATCCCCATCAAAATCCCTGCAACACCAATCACTACAAAGGTACATAAACCAATCACGCCTGTAGTATTTAACTCCAAGGACATCCCAGTATGGTATAGTAATCGGATGCTGGAAAGTGACTCAGAGACCGACTCACATGAATGGGAATTTGATTCTGTACAGCTTAACACTTCAGATGAGGAAGACACATCACCATCTCCGCCATGTAAAGACATCCATGTTTATGGAGAAGCACAGATAAAGACCACTTGGGTTCCTGAACTGGAAATATCTTCCACAGACCCTACGTCTCATCCTACGCCTGATTCTGACATGGAGAGTACCATTAACGACCTTTACCATAATGTCTTAACCCTCACTGATACATCCAATGCACTTAACCTAATCGATGAAGTAATGCCCATTATTCATCCTGAACTCATCGAATGGAACCAACCAAATCCCCCATGTCTCAACTTCTTCCAAAACGATGAGACCATCATTGACTTTTTGGAATTAAGGGATAACCTACCAAGCGGGGATCACAAAGTTGGATTCACCATTGAACTTAATAGCGCAACATACTTTGGGGCAGATGCCAAACCTTTCAGCTGCAAAAATATAACAATAAAACATGGATCTTCCAGTGAAAACCACACCGTGGCACTGTTCGATCCCACAAAAGTAAAAAGAAAGAGCGTATCCAATGGTGAAAACCTCTCTGAGGCACCTGAGGATGAAGGGTTTGACATTCTCCCTGCTAGCACACAACAGGAACGATCAACGATTCTCATCGAGGACACCAAAGAATACAATGTGGGGACTCCTGAAAATCCTCACCTCATACATCTGGCATCTCTTCTCACTCTAGAGGAACAGCCTAAGTTTATAGAGTTCTTCTAGAAGTGTCAGATCAACTTTGCATGGTCATATGCAGACATGCCTGGGCTTGATCCTGATTTAGTCATGCATCACCTCGCCGTAGCAGAAGGAGCCAAACCTATCAAGCAGAAGCTTCATAAGATGCATCCTCAGATTGCAGTGCTAGTCAAAACAGAACTCAAGAAACTCCTAGATGTTGGTTTCATTAGGCCAATTGATTATGCAGAATAGATCTCCAACATTGTGCCAGTCGGCAAACCCAAAGGGGGCATCCGCATTTGTACTGACTTCAGAGATCTAAATAAGGCCTGTCCCAAGAATGACTTCCCCCTACCAAATATCGACATAATAGTAGACTTAACAGCAGGACATGCCATGCTTTCACTCATGGATGGCTTTTCAGGATACAATCAGATAAAGATCGCACCGAAAGATCAACATAAGACAACCTTCATCTGTCCATGGGGCACATATTGCTAGAATGTAATGCCCTTCGGTCTAAAGAATGCAAGAGCAACCTATCAAAGAGCAATGACCACCATCTTCCATGACATGATGTATACTATGATGGAAGATTATGTGGATGACTTACTAGCAAAATGACTCACTAGAGAAGGACATCTCCACATCTTAGATAAAATCTTTGATAGACTGGAACAATACCATGTTCGACTCAACCCAAAGAAATGTGTCTTTGGAGTGACCTCCAGGAAGCTTTTAGGATACATTGTCTCAAGCAAAGGTATTGAGGTCGACCCAGCAAAGGTTAAAGCAATCATGGACATGCCACCTCCAAAGAATATCAGTCAGCTAAGGACATTACAAGGACGACTTCAATCCATCAGAAGATTCATTGCCCAACTGGCTGATAAATGTCACCCATTCACACACTTGCTACATAAGAACATCTGCTTTCAGTGGGATGCCAAATGCCAGCAAGCATTTTAGACGCTTAAAGACTATCTCATGAATCCACCATTGCTGATGCCACCAGATCCAAGTAGACCATTATTGCTCTATATCTCAACAACAAGTATAGCATTGGGTGTACTACTGGCACAACATAATACGGAAGGAAAAGAGTGTGCTGTCTACTACATCTCTTGCACACTGGTGGGCTATGAACTCAATTACACACCTATTGAGCGAGCTTGCCTAGCAGTAATCTTGGCAGCCACTAAACTCAGGCACTATCTGTTAACACACAAGGTACAACTCATTGCAAAGATTGATCCACTCAAGTATTTACTCAGCAAAGCAGCCCTGACAGGTCGCTTGGCCAAATGGGTAATGATTCTAAGTGAATTTGACATCGAGTACGTGGATCGTAAAGCTATCAAAGGTCAAGTTATTGCAGATCAGTTGGCCGATGCACCACTCACAGGCGATTATCCTCTCATTTCCAATTTTCCAGATGAGGAGATATTCATGATCACAACAACACAACCATGGAAACTATACTTTGATGGTTCATACACTAGGCACGGCTCGGGGGCAGGCATTCTGTTTATCACACCTCAAGGTGACAACATCCCGAAGTCTTACAGGCTCACATTTCCATGCACCAACAACATAGCGGAATATGAGGCCTTGATCACAGGACTCAGGCTCGCCATACAATGGAAATTACAAGAACTGCAAGTATATGGTGACTCCCAACTGGTCATTCGATAAGCAACAGATGAATATCAGACCAAGGATGATAAACTCATGCCATATAAGCAACTGGTGGACACTCTAAAGACATCATTTACTACTATCACTTTTGAGCAGATACCACGAGATCAGAATTGAGCCGCTGACGCTATGGCTACCATTACATCTCTCCTAGATCTTCCACAAAATTGAACAGCTTTGGATTCCCACTTATGATATCCCCGAATCTGAAATGATATGTCACCTTGTCGATTCTGAATCCCCATGGTACGGTGAATTCTACACCTATCTCCGCGATCACACCCTTCCTCCCAACCAATCGAATAACCAACAAAAAACCTTCATTCGCCAAACTGCTCGATATACCATTATTGCTGAAACCCTATACCGACGTAGTCTAGATGGTACTCTCCTTCGATGTTTGGAACAAGGTGAGATAACAAAGGCTTTGGAAGAGGTACATGAAGGAATTTGCGGGACTCACTCAAGTGGTCCATCACTAGCCAAGAAACTCATGCAAGCTGGGTATTATTGGCCATCTATGGAAAAGGATTCCTACTACTTTGTCAGAAAATGCAAGAAATGTCAAGTTCACGGTGACCTGATACATGCACCAGCACAAGAACTGCAACCAATCACAACACCATGCCCTTTCTATCAATGGGGCCTTGACCTTGTGGGTAAGATTCACCCATCTTCATCAAACGGCCATAAATTCATTATTACCGCCACCGAATATTTCACAAAGTGGATCGAAGCTGTTCCACTTACCCAAGTCACCGGCAAGCAGATCGCCTCATTCATCCTCAACTACATCATCTGTCGGTATGGTGTACCCATGTCCATCATCACAGATAACGGTCTTCCTTTCAAAAATCAGGATGTCCGTGAACTTTGTGAGAAATTTCATATCCAACACCGCTTTTCCACTCCCTACTACCCACAAGGCAATGGTCAGGCCGAAGCATCCAATAAAAACATATTAAGGATCCTAAAGAAGACGGTCAATGATGCCGGTCGTGATTGGCATGTTCAATTAAATCCAGCATTATGGGCATATCGAACTAGCATTCGAACCCCTACAGGTGCAACTCCTTATTCATTGGTCTATGGTGCAGAAGCTATCTTGCCTATTGAGGTCGAGATCCCATCACTACGAGTTTCCTTGCACAATCTCATCAATGAT
Source organism: Cryptomeria japonica (assembly GCF_030272615.1). Taxonomy (NCBI): domain Eukaryota; kingdom Viridiplantae; phylum Streptophyta; class Pinopsida; order Cupressales; family Cupressaceae; genus Cryptomeria; species Cryptomeria japonica. The sequence continues at coordinate 191,546,961 of NC_081407.1, read as the reverse complement.
GAAGCATACAGAGTCTCACACCTTCAGGACTTAGAGTTACTTGACGAGAAGCACCAAGCTGCATATAATCACCTTAAATCCTATCAACAACGCATGAGTAGAAGCTACAATCACCGAGTCAAGTCTCATACATTTGAGGTAGGTGATCTTGTTCTACGAGAAAATCCTCACAACCAACCAAACAGAGAACATCAGGGCAAGTTTGAATCAAACTGGCTGAGCCCATATGTTGTCACTGTTGTCTTCGGGTCTGGGGCATATCAGTTGGCTACATCAGAAGGAGAACTGCTCACAGATCCAATCAACAGCATGCACCTCAAACGGTTTTACACATAAGCTATATAGAGCATCAGGCTCCCCTGCATACCAGAAAATACCAAAAACATTCAGAAAATGTCCTGAAGAAATACAAAATTATTCAAAAAAGTAAAGAAAAAATCATACATCCAAACGGTGAACAACCACTCCGGTGGCACCTTGGGTAAGTGCGATGGTGCAAACCTGGCAAACAGGCCCCACTCGTAATGACAATGGCTCCAGTATCTTTCAGGCTCGTTGCGATCACATTCATATGCACATCCATCCATCCATCTAACCATGGCTTGTTATTTGACTTGCAATAAAGAGATAGTACTTCATGCGTCTTGCATCCCACTTTTTCATAGTCATGTCTAAACTTGGGGGCAATACCCTTACAATCTAGATGATGGAAGTGGATTCTACATTACTAGTGATTCATTGGCAAAAACATTGAAAACAATCATCAAAAAAAATAAAAAATCCAAAAACATTCAAAAAGCCTCCTAAAATATCAAAAACATTAAAAAAACTGTTCCACAAAATCCAAAAACATCAGAAAACATTGAAAATCAAACAAAAACATGTCAAAACCTTGTACATATTCATCCGCACAGATACAAAACAAACATTGACACAAACACTCACACAATGACCACTTATCGATCGACCAAAACAATCAACATCAACAATCCAAACTGTCTTTAAACAAGGATGCATCCTTCCTTATCAAAACAAAGACAAAAGTGACGTTTTCTTTGACAAGAAAATTATGTTAAGCTATCAAATACTTGGTTGATTTGTGAGTACAATCATTCATTTATCTGTATCGGGATCTTTCAACATTGTTTTGTATCATTTGCGCATTATTTTTGATGAAGTTCTGGGGCATATACTAATGGTGTCTACGTGGGAAGTTCCCCAAGCTACGTGATCTTATGCCAAATGCAGTCATAGATCATTATGGCTTGCTGACTACAGCGTATACCTCGACCATATGTGCATGCACCATTACCAAGGATCCTTATTCTTTATTCTTTATGTATATACTGTTTGTTTGCAGGTACAATGCTCCTTCTTTGGTTCCTCCTCATCCAATTTGGATAAAGGTTTTTGTCTCTTATTAAGGTGTGAACTTGTCTCAGGATATGATCAATTCAAGATTAAGGAGGACGATCCAAGTCATGCATGAACAGAGATAATCCTTGTCTGTTCCGCAAGCAATACTCTGGTCGACTTGACCCTTATATCAAGTCATTTGTATTAACTTGCTATATCAAAATCCATGTAAGGAATACTCAGGTCATCTTGAATCATTATGTCAAGATGCTTGTATTCTCTTCCAACATTTTAAAAGCTCAATGATGAAAATCGAGCACTATGGATCGTCATTCCATCTCATTTGTTTATATATTACATTCCGTTGCATATCACCCATCCATTCATTCATTCATTCATATGTAGGCTTTTACATGCAAAAATAACCCATAAAGCTGGTCTTGGATACAAATCACGACCAAGTACTCTGATACATCATCAATGCATCACGCAACATCTCAAAAACCTTGCATTCCTCATGATCATCTCACCATTGCATTTAGGTGCATCTTGCATTAAGTCCATTCATGTCATTTTTAAACTTAATATTGCATATAGTTCATGTGTGACATTAGTTTTCATTATCCATTTGCATCATTGCATCAATCATAAATAATTAGATTCATTCGTGGGATCGAATTGTCTTTAATTATTTTTAATCATTTATTAGGCATTCATTTAGTGTCAATTATCCATCATCATTTTAAATATCCTTTATCATATATCATTACATACATTCATTCATTAGTGACAAAGTGCATTCATTCATCCATTTATTAAAGTATCTTATTAGGCTCATTTTAGGATTCATTTCACATTACATTGTTCATTTTTATTTGCATTAAGGTGCAGTTATTAAAAACCACCAGTTGTATTATCATCATATTATCATATTTAAGCATTTAGAATCATAAAAAACATTTGTTTCCACAAACATATTGGTTCATGTTATATATCCATTATACATATACATTTGTTTAAAAGCATTACAATATAAACATTTGTATTTTACATTTTGTTTATCCATATTACATTCATCTAAACACACATCTAGATGCATCTCCATACATAATATCATTCATTCAACCATTACATAAACATCATCGCATAAATTATCTCATCATTACATCTCAAAAGGAAACACCAAAACCCTGTTCATAAATCATAAACATACATCATCATCATGGCATTACATACATAAAGCATTACATCAACAATCAAACAAACAAATCATACATATATAAACTTGCATTCATATGTCAGTATCCCACATCATAAATCATCATAAAAACATGCATATAAGAAACATCTCATCAAATGCATACATGTACACATATCCATCTAAGCAATAACTCATCATCCTGCATAAACATCCATAAACATCAAATGCATATCATCACAATATAGGATCTCCTCATATATATATCATCTCATATATCAGAGTACAATGAAGTCTACAAAATCGACTACCAAGAGCCATCCAAGATACAGTCCAACAAATAAACAATGATACAATACATATATGCAAAAATGCTCTCTCAATGCCACTTTGGCCAGATGCTTTACCACCACCACCAGCGCCACCTGCTCTCCCACTGGTGCCTGCACCACCTGATCCATCTCTCCATGGAGGCCTCATCGAACCCCCACTCCCTCCTGCATCCCCTGATCTCTCCTACCGTAGAGGACCCATCACACCCCCACTGCTCTGCGCCCTCTGCGATCGCTCTGATCTGGCTTGCCGCATCTGAGTATAGCTAAGAGCTTGCTGGCTAACTAGCACAACCTGCTCATATAAACCCTGCCAGTACTCTATCTCCGCCTGTGCTCACCGCTTCTCCCTCATCACCTCCCCTGTAGGACCCTATGCTCCTACTCCCACCCGGACTCTCTCCTGCAGCTCGACCAATCTCTCCACTGCACTATCCCTCTCCTGCAGCACCACTGTCAGCTCTGACTCCTGTGCAAATAGCTGCACGTCCCTAGTTGCCACCTCCGCCTCCAAATCCTCTATCCGCGTCTGCAAATGTACTATCATGTGATCCCGCAGATCTCCAGTGCCTCCCTCCCTGGTATCCATGGCCGCCTCCCCTGCACCACCCTCTCCAGTAGTCCCCTCCCCTCTGTCCATCGGGATCTCTCTCTCCATCCCCCTCCCACTCAGCTGACCTCCTCCCTGCATCAAAGGTCCATGTGATATCTGTAGAGGTAGTCCACCTCTCCCTCTCCGCTGCCTCTGCATCCCCAAACCACCACCTCCTCCACCTCCTCCTCCTCCATCTCCTCCTCCTCCACCACCTCCTCCATCTCCTCCTCCTGCCCTAGGTCCTCGACCTCCTGCTCTCCTCCGTCTCCGTCCCCTCTCATCCTCAAAATCTGGGATCGGCTCAGCTGGATCAGATATCTGTCGGATCGGGTGCGCTGCTTGGTACTGCGTATACTCATTTGTCACACCTACATCCATGACCCTCGGTCGTATATCCCATGGTCTCGCCTGGAGTGTCCAGAACTCTACCAGTGCCTGATCATATGGTAGCACTGGACCCCATGCATACCTCTCCCGAATCACCCGTGCATACTCCCCTGACCCGCTAGGTAGTCCCTGCTGTCGTCCAAATTCCTCATCACTCTCCCAGGCACCTGTCTCTCCACATGGTATGCGGTCCTCCCAATGAGGAATCGGGTCATAAAAACGTAAGGCAGTGCCTCTGCATCATCATCCCATGGCTCACACTCCAAGTATGGCCGCCAAATAACTACATCTAGATCATCCAGTGCCCGCCGCCACCACTCTAACTTCCCCAGGTGGGGTTGACTCATCATACCACTATACATAAACATGTATGGCTGGTCTATCGCTCGGAATCTAAGACTCACCGGTCGAGTCACTGGTAGGTGCTCCCAAGCCCAAATATGTAGCAGCGTCATGCCCACTGCTAGAGAACCCCTCCCCCGATAAACCACCTCATGGAGCTCCTGGTACATGTGCGCCAGCACACACGACCCCCACGCAAATCGGGTCCCCTCGGTCATCATCATCTCGATCACCTATCCCCACCCCACGGCCAAACCATGTGATCGCCTGTCTGGACACAAAAGTCCTCCCATAATACCTGATAACAGTGCTGGCAGTGGCTCATATAGTGCCGCTATATCCTCCCACGCAATGGAGCCATCGTCAATATACACGTCCTCATCAAAAATCCTTTGACATGAAACAGTCCCCTAGGATCTATCATAGGTACCTAGCTCCCCTCGAATCAGAATCCGTAGGATGCGCCACACATCCTCCAGGGTCACTGTCATCTCTCCTTGAGCCAAATGGAAGGTGCACGTCTCGCTGTGCCACCGCTCCGCTAGTGCTATGATCAATCCGTGATTCATACGAATCACAGGCATGTGCATCACCTCATATAGAACAGTCGCGACAATGCAATCTATCTTTGCCTGTGTCAATCGATCCCGCAACTCCTATGTCGCGAGATGGCGCTCGCGTAACTGCAACACGCGTAGATCCTCCTGCACATGGCCATTCATCAAATCACTATCAGTTGTTTTGTTTTCAAACTTTCTTAAAGTTTAAACCTAGACTATCACCAGATACTTTGATCAAGTATCTTCGGGTTTCAACAGGTAAGCAATCATGGCCCCCTAGACTTCAACGGACATTTATCCTAACAAATGACCTAAGTCTCATCAGGCTGCTATGGTTCAAAACAACTCCCACTTCACCTCGCCATCCATCAATCATTGGCATAAGGAGATTTTCTTCATCCAAACTGAGACATCTCTTTTATCCTACGGCAAAAGCGCTAGTTTCCAAACAATAGCGTTACAACCCTAACAAAAGCGCTCAATCAGCCATCCGATAGCGCTAAAACTACAAGTACGCTACAACAACCACCCAATCGCACTATTAACAAAACAATAGTTCTCAAACAAGCCTTCAATAGCGCTTATTGAGCAAAAGTGCTTAAACTTGCATACGGTAGCGCTATAACAAGACAAAAGTGCTCAAACAATGGGGCAATAGCGCCATTGCGGCGCAGTAGCGCTAATTTATAGAGCAAAAGCGCCAAAACCATAGTTCCGGCGCTCTTGCTCCAACTTGCCTTGGACTCAACTAAAAACCTATCAAAAATGCATAAAAATTCAAATTTTGAATTTGCGTACCGCTGGTCTGTAGTCATCTGGATGATGGAACCGTCGCACTCGCTCGAATTTGTGCTCGGTGATTGGAATTGACATCCTAGCTATTGCTTGCTCCTCCAAATGTCCTTCTCAGAGCTCTGGTTTCACACTGGTCGCAGTCACAAATGATCATGTTTTCACCCCTTTCACCCCATTTATACCTGTCGTTGTCACCATAACTTCCCCCCGCTCACCGCCGTGGTCCCCGTGAACTTCCCGAGCCCCTCATTTCTCCATTTTTTCCCTGTTTTCTTCAATTTTTCACCTGCATGGCTAATTTCTTCTCTTCTCACACCCTACCAATTTTCATTCTTTTTCGAGAGATCGCCCGATTTTTTTTGAAATTTTTTCGGCCCATCTCTCGAGGGGGCATCCCACCCATTAAATTTACATTTTATGGGGCATTTCTTCACACCAATTTTTCTTTCTTTGAAATGACGCGATAAACCGCATCGTCTCAAAGAGGGGCAAATGTAGTCACACAAATCTGTCCAGCTTAATTAAATAAATATTCGCTATTTATTTGATTAAAAATCCACTAGCCATCAGTTAATTAAATTAATATTTAATTAATTCATCCCCAAACATTCTTCTATTAATTAAATAAATTATTCAATTTATTTTAATTAATTCATTAAATCAAATTCCAATCAATTAAATAAATAAAATCAATTTATTTAATTAAATCCCCCTTTTCCTCTTTTAAATAAATTAACATTTATTTAAATCATTTAAAACCCCTCCCCACTTGCATTTTCCTACAAATGCAACTTGCACACATTTATTGAAATAAATGAATTTTTATTTTAATAAAAACCTATTTTTCCTCACCCACCAAATCCACTTGCAAATCTAATCCTCTTCTAGATTCTTCTAATCGCTTTTAATTAGCCTAAACCATCTTCTAAACTTTGTCACATTCCTAAGCAAATAAGAGGTCACTTCTCAAACCTCACAGTCTTTGATAACCATTAAAGGCTTTCAACCTTCAACCACTTAAAACCTCAAAGTCTTTGATAACCATTGAAGGCTTCCAACTTTCAACCACTTAATCCCCAAAGTCTCCAATAACCATTAATGGTTAACTCAAACCCTCCTACATGGTTAAAACATTTGTTTTGACTCAACCTTCACCCAACCCAAGGGTCTCATCAAGCCTTTAATGCTTTGACCATGATTATCTCTTAATCATTTGCACAAAGGTTTATCCTTGGATTAACTCTTAATCCAGTGGGTAATCTTAATTTAGGTTGGACCCTTACCTTCTAGATAACCATGAGGTCTCCTTAGGCATTTAATGCCTCCAACCCCTTCTCTCAACCCAACCCTATATTGACACTTGTCACCATTTCGTTGGTGCAAATTGTGCACATGGATCCCCAACTTTCAAGCTTGGCCCTTGATTAAACCTTTCAATCCTGGCCATCCATTGCTCCATTTTTCCTATAAATAGAGCCCATTTCTTCATAATCCAGATCCTGAAAACTTGTATGCATTTAAGCTATAAGCATTTTAAGAGAGCATTTTAGCATAACAATCTAATATCTTATCATTTTGGTTAAAATATATCATTTTAGCATCAATAGCATAGTATTAGCTTTTTATTTCACATTTAGAGCTATACTACAATCTCAATCCTCCATAAGCATCCATAGTGCAAAAAAGCTATTGAAAGCTACACTATTTTGGAACTTGGAGAGAAGAGGAACAAGGGAGAAAGGGCTAAGAGCATGTTAGGAGGTATTTGGAGATGCCTCATCATATTGGGTTTTTTTTTAGTTAACATGTTTTTAGTGTCTCTCTTGGTATGTCTTTTTAGATTAGTTTTTGATTGACTAACATTAACAGTTTTGTGTCTTTTGTGTTATTTTATCATTGACTAACCTTGTGCCATTTAGGAGGCCATCAGGTTCCTTCATCACTCTTAGGATCAAACTTTCCAAAGTACTCATCCCTCTTGGTATAGTACTTGCTTCCAAATACTTTGAAATAACTCACAATGGGTGAGTATCCTCACCATAATTCATAGGGAGTTTTATTTGTCCCTTTCTTCACCTGTATCTGGTTCAAGGTATACACAGAAGTGCTTGTTGCTTCTCTCTAGAAGATATGTGGAATATCCTTTGTATCATCAAAGTCCTCGCACAATCAATCAGAGTTTCATTTTTTCTTTCAACAACCCCATTTTACCGAGGTGTTCTAGGTGCAGACATCTGTCTCATAATCCCCTGTTCTTCGAAGTAATTTATGAACTCTTGAGAGGTGAACTCTCCTCCTTTGTCTGATCTCAAACATTTCAGACTCTTACCAGTTCCTCTCTCCACTCGAGCCTTGAAGACTTTAAACATGTGAAAGGCTTCAGATTTTTCTTTCAAGAACACAACCCACATCATTCTTGATAAATCATCTACAAATAGCATGAAGTACTGGTCCCCATAGAAACTCATAGTTCTCATAGGACCACACAAATCTGTATGCACTAAGTCTAGCACATTCTTAGATGAATAAGATTCGATGTTGAAACTAGATCCGGTGAACTTTCCTAGTTGGCATTCTTTACACATATCATTCTCAGGTTTCATAATATCAGACATATCTATGACAGACTTCATTTTATTGACTTTTGCTATGCTATTAAAATTAACAGAACACAGTTTTTTGTGCCACAACCAACTGTCTTCTACCTTTTCCATTAGACAACTACCTACGATGGTGTCTAAGTGAAACATATTACCTCTAGTTTGTTTACCTATAGCAATTAGATTTCTTGATTTATCATTTATTCTGCATATTCCTTCATAGAATTCTAACTGGTAACCCTTATTGTTAAGTTGTGCAACACTCAACAAACTATAATTTATCCCTTCTACCCAGTAAACATCATTACAATTAGTTTTATCATTTAGGGCTATAGATTCCTTACCTTTTACTGCACAAGGAGCATTGTTTCCAAATCTTACCAATCCTCCATCACAGTCTTCCATGCTAAGGAATTTATTTCTATCACCGGTCATGTGGTGAGTGCAACCACTCTGAATTACCCAGTATCCACACCAATCTAAACTAGACATTAGTGCCATATCACTTTCTTTAGTGTCATCTTCCTTTACTACTACAAATGCAATTCCATCTCCACCAGATCCTTCTGATTCTTCATCGGTAACTCCTCCTTCTCCAAGATAGCACTCCTTCTTTCTCTTGTCTTTTTAGATTCTAAATTTATCCTTCCTATCATTGTCAGGACATCTAGATGCAATATGACCTATTTGATTGCAAGAGAAACACTTCAAGGGAAGCATACCTTTATACTTTCCTTTTTCTCTTGACATCCTTCTTGCTAATAGAGCTTCTATCTCATCTTGTTCTTGTTCTTCAAATAACTTGCTGTCATGTTCATGAGAATGACCAGTTCTTGTAGTAGAATTGTTTCTGACTTCTTTTCTTCTCCTTGTTGGTGCAAGTATCATGGAAGCTTTGAAGGCGGAATCTATCTTTGGTATATTGTTATCATAGTTTCTTAGTTCAAAGGCAGTTAACTTACCGATCAATGAGTCAAGTGAAACACTAACTGTTCCCAAGGATCCGAGTTCCTAAATTGCAGAAACCCTTATGGCATATTGTGGTAGCAAGGTTCTCAAGATTTTACTGACCACATCATCTTCTTCAAGCTTTCCTCCAACACTTCTGATGGAGTTTACCACATCTTTTATTCTTTTGATACTGTTCTATATTTTCTCCTTCTTGCATCCTCATCTCATCAAATTTGCCTCTTAAGCTGTCTACCTTAGCCTTTTGTACATGAGGATCTCCTCCATAAACAGTCTTCAACTTATTCCACATCTCGTAGGCTATTTTCAGATCTTGAACCTCAACATACTCATTATCAGATAGAGTGCTAGCAATCACATCCATAGTTGCAGTGTTTTCTTGCCTTTCTTTGAACTGATCTACAGTGAGAACCCCTGTAGGTTCATTGTACTCTATGCTTATATGATTCCAGTATTGATCTCCTAGAGTTTTTAGGTAGAGCTTCACTCTACCACAACATAAAGTGTAATTCTCTTTATAGAACTTCGGACCCTCCTTTCGCATAATCTTGGATCTTTTCTTAAGCTATTGAGCTCTTTTGAATCTAAGGACCAAGGCTCTGATACCAATTGATAGTCCCAACCGGTGCTGAGAGGGGAGGGGTGAATCAACTCTTTACCAGCTATACTAGATTTAACTTTAATTAAGATTTCTATTCAAATTTAATACAACAGAATAAGTAGCATTAATAAACTACATTCACACACATAACCATTCACACAAAAATACCAAGATTTATCTCGTGGAAACCCAAATGGGAGAAAACCACGATGTGAGTAGAAACTCACAAAATATACACCCTTCTGGAGTATGCCTGGTGAGGAGCCATCCATGTTAGGAGACTACAAAGACATTGTTAGGTGCCACTCGGTTAAGGGATTTTCTTTAAGGCCTCTCTCCACTCGATAGCCTTGTTAAAGGACTTAGGATCATCATTTAAGATGTCACCCGATTAAGGGATTTTACAAAGGGACCTGTTAAAGTCCACCTGGTTAAGGGATTTTGAGTTGCTATGGTTAGAAAGAAACATGAACTTGATCTGCTGAAATAGCTACTAATAGCTTGATCAGATCACAATGAATCTCATACTCTGTCTACACCGATTGTGTCTGCTTTGCACTACACCAGTTCTTTGCTCATACCCTCGACTTTGTACTGTGTCGGTCTAATTCACACACACACTCTGCCCTGCCCACTATCCGAGTTCTGCACACTCTCTTCACCACTCTAGTATTCACTTAGCAGTTCTGCCCTTTTCTCATCTTGCTAGATCGCCTCTCCTCAGAATTGCATTTTGTAATTTTCACGATCAAAATGTTTTGCATGAACTCAAAACACTTTATACTCCCTCTGTAGTCACCTTCAGGTGTTTCCTTAATCAATGCAATCACAGATCTCGATAGATTTCAAATTCAAATCCTCCCGCTCTTTCTCTGCATGCCCTACAACAATTCCACCAACTACTCATCCAAATCTACCACCGCATCCCCCAAAAAATAGCGACTTCTGGGTCGAGTTCAGTCTTTTAAATGTGATCCAAAAATCTACACAAATCTCACCTTAACTGATTGTTAACTGCATTAGACTTCACTTATCCATTTATTTGATGATATCTCACCATGACTGACTTACCTATGGTCATCGCATCTAGCTTACCGGTTACCGCTCTGAGATTCCTGGAGGATATCATCCTTCAACCCGTGTTCATCGATTCACCAATGTACCACTATGCTCTTCACTACCGGTTCTTCCTTTGATACCAGTTTGCAATACTTCTATCAAGCCTCTTTTCCTAATTGCCAATGGGGTTCTGGTTTGCATAGAACCTCAAGCCTTCTTGCCTAAGTCACCTTTTGTGACTAAATCATCATCATAATAGCTAACTTGAAGATTTGGCCTTAACACCGATCTTCTTGAATGATAGACCAGTTAGCTTAGTCTGTCTTCCCTTGAGCCGATTGAACCTTGATCATCTATCTCTAATGCTGCCTTTATGTTGTTTGCAAGCCATCACCTTTTCTATTGAGATACACCACTCCACTAGTACCACTCCACCGATCAGTGTTAGTCGTCAATGACAAATCTCAGCTAATATACCGGCTCATTGGATTAATCGGTTTTGTCAATATCAACAATGCCAACAAACCGAATATGCCATAGACATATTTTAAGAATAAAAAATTTAGCGCTAAAAAATAAAAGACAAAATAACCAAATTGATCCATCTTTTATGATTTGATTCTCCATAACAAGGATATCAATGCTAGGCTACTAATAACTAAAAGAGAGAAGTAAAACAATAACATAAAAAAAAAGAAACAATCAACCGGTTAGGATAAGAGAATATATGATTGACTAAACTTGTTACTTGAATTACAATTGTATTTATTTAATCCCCATCATTTGATAAGTTAAGAGTATCAGGCATTAGGGTTGATGATAAAGTCATGCAAATGTAGGGAAACAAATAAATAATCCTAATGAGATAATAGAATGTCAAAATTTTAGGGATTGAGGTTTGGAGATGACTCATAATTGGTACCACTTTTAATGCATAACTACAAAGGACGTTTTCAAGCGATATAGTTTTATAGATGTATAACAAAGAGTATTGAGATAAGGGGATGGGAAAAAGTCTCTTTTTCAAAGTATGTAAATGAATTGGTAGACTTTGGGAGTTAGGTTTATACCTTATGATAGATACTAAAATGAAGGGAAGTGCACAAGTTTAAATTTGAAATGATATACAAAGTTATTGATGGAGTATGGGAGTAAAGCATAATAGGAAACCAAGTACCTAGGTAGAAGGAAGGTGGCAACTCTAGCTCTAATATAATACTTAGAGAAAATGTTGATTTAGGATTCAAGAGTTAAGGAGGTCCATACGAGGTACCCAAATAAGGGATGACTTGAAACTTTGGTTCGAAAGACATGAATTTTGATCGCACAAGATTGAGAGGTTAAAGTTGATGATATAAATATACAATGACAACCTTAAACCTATAATTTTAAAGATAAATATAAATGTACCAAATAAATTAAAATAAGAATTATAAAAAATTCATACAAAACAATATCAAAGAAATTTATGAAAATACAAGCTATGCATTGTTTTGTTATTTGTAATATGTTGTGATCATTAAGGAACAAAAAGTCATTATATTTGACTATGGACAAAGATTATCTTAAAATTAGGAAGTTTACAACCCCTTATTTGGGTCGAATACCACTAGTATACCTATCTTTAAAGGAATATTGGTAAAGTACACCGAAAGATATCATATTTGTTCATTATTCCACTTAAAGAATTATTACATTATAATTAGTATTAAGTCATTTTTATATTATGATATTGTAATTAATATTAAATTATTATTATTTTTGATCGATAATTTATATATTTTATTAATATATGAATTAAAAAGTTTATAGGAGATACAAAAAGCCTGAAAGCATGGGTGACCACCCCTAGATCCAATTCTCTACAACCCCATCACCCCCTTACTACATACATACAAATGACCCAAGACCAAAATGCTAATATCCCAACATCCTACATACAAACATTTTCAAGCCAAAATGGTAATCCTAACTACTCACAAAGCCTACATTTACTACTATACAAACTCAAATGTACATAAACGTATTGTCAAGTGACTAGAAGAAAAAGATAAAGACCCCCAAAAAATAGGGCAATTGGTGCTCAAGAAATAATAGAGCACCCAACACCCTTGCAACATCAGAACTAGGGAAAAAACATTATACTTGTTTGAGTCCTCACCAAAACGCGCCATCCTTTATCACTTGCAAGCTTTCAAGCCACATTCGAACCATATGTGGACCCCAGTCCATTTGCAAACTCTGTCTTTACCTTCATATTGCGGTCACGTCCTATCACGTACATAAACATATTGTCAAGTGACTAGAAGAAAAAGATAAAGACCCCCCAAAAATAGGGCAATTGGTGCTCAAGAAATAATAGAGCACCCAACACCCTTGCAACATCGGAACTAGGGAAAAAACATTATACTTGTTTGAGTCCTCACCAAAACGCGCCATCCTTTATCACTTGCAAGCTTTCAAGCCACATTCGAACCATATGTGGACCCCAGTCCATTTGCAAACTCTGTCTTTACCTTCCTTTGCTGCACGTGTCATATCCCTTTCAATCTCTGTAGATTGAACATAAATCAACAAGTCCTCCCATGCTTCACGGGCTTCACTAGTCCTCAATACAAGGTCCACACCATCCCCCCACAACAAAAATGACCGATATTCAACATTAATTTAGTCCGATCTCACTCCCTCCCCAAAGGGTCTCCTCAATCCTTGCCTTGGAACTACCCTTGCCATCAAAGAAGCCAGGACAAATAGAGAATGGGCTAGCACACAGGATTCCAAAACCCATTCCACCTTAGCTTTTGTGCTAAAAATCAACCCCTGGGCCACCAACATTGACACAATGTCCATGTTGATCATGTACCTATATTCAGAGACTAGGTATTCTTGACCCAAAAGACGCTTAATGATTTCGAGAAAGGCCTCCTCATCACAACAAAAAATTCCACCCAGCCACTTGTTTGAGATGATGCCAAGAAAGGCCATCTACTGCTTGGTGGAAAGAAGAGTAAAATTCGCCTTCTTTTCCACACAGGACCAAACAAAATCGAACTACACCTAGAGCTGATAAAATCCCTCACGACAAAAGCCAAACTTCACAATGCCAAAAAATCTGGAAAATTCTAAATAAGTAAATGCATTCAGCTGCTTCTCACTCCGTAAAGAGTGCCACATCATGAATATCCAATCCCAAAAACCATTGTTTTAATGACAAAATAAGGTGATGACATAAAAATTAATGATGTATGAATATAATCTGCACCAAGAACAAAACACATGGGTTGAAATGATGTTGCGGTACTATGAAATCGAAAAAACAATGATGACATCGATCGATTAGTCCCAAAACACCTCCACATCTGAGTTGTCCCACCACCAGATCCTTTTGGGGTCCAAGTCACAAGCCACATTGGACACAACATCACCATCTCCATTTCCCTCCTGCTTAATATGTGAGATTTTAAAATCTTGGAAGGCATTCAATTTTAAACAAATTACTGAAATAAACTTATTAATTCACCAACACTGGGTGGAACCCTTCAAGATTGAATCTATAATTATGTTGGAGTCTCCTTCAAGATGAAGTTTGGAAACATTGAGATTACAAGCTAACTCAATTGCCAATAACACTGATTGAACCTTCACCTCATTGTTCGTTCCATTTTGCAATCTCTGAGCTCCTTTAATCAAAATTTTCCCTTCATAATCACGTGCCACACAACCAGCTCCTGAAATATCTGGGTTACCTCTTGAAGCACCATTGAAGTTAATCTTCATCCATCCCTTCTCTGGTTTTCTTCAAACAACATTAGAAGCATTACTTTCAATAGGATTTACCCTAAGAAGTCCATCAATGTGCCTTAATTAAAATTAAAATATTAATAAGATTATGTTTTAATATATTGTTGTTATTATATTTTTATATTTTCATTAGAGATTTTACAAAATAAAAATAATATAAATTTAAAAATTAATAATATATATATATATATTTTTTCATACATCTAAATATCTCATATACATAAATGCTTCTACACACACATCAAATTAAATGCTTCTAGTTTATATAGACGAATGCTTTTACATCCACATAACGAAAGGGAGAAAGAAAGAAATAATTTTAACGTCCATGAGGCTAGGATTAGCCTATGGGACAAACAACTTGATCAATATGAATTTTGCAATCCCATCATTTTCCTATGTAATGTGATGATGAGAGCCCCCAAATTCTCAATGATACCCTTCCTGAATAAATTATGAAAGGAGCTAGTTGTCAAGATATGCACGTATTTGTCCCTGTTGTCTTTGAATGCACACTCTAAAATGAAATGCTAATCTGTTTCTAAGTTCCCATAAGTGCAAAAGATACACACTCTTTCTTCTCATTCTTCTTTTGATCTTTTCCAATGCTTGGTTTCGCAACAGATTGGATAAAACTTAGTTCTTAACTAAGCAATAATGATTTTGACTCTCCACAAAATATTAACCCTTATGTATGCTTTTTGATGATGGTCAAAAGTAGAATTGAACTCATTAATATAATAATTTTTATTTTTCCCTAGATCTTTACTCCAAATGCGTTTATGAAACTTACCCATAACAAAAGCTTTTTCTCTTTACTAGTCTTGTGGCACATATTTAAGTAAATATTCGATTTACTCATCCATATGCCATTTTGCCGCATCCAAGTCTTCTTTCTTTTGCACAAAATGACATTGAAAAGAAAAACATTAGGTCATCTACCTTCCTTCATTTGCTCAATTTTTTTTAGATAACTTAGGAAACGCATCACAACAATTGTTTCAATAGGAGCAACCCAATTTCACTCAACATGATATCATAAAGAACTGTGCTTTTAATTTTGAACTTGCTTATGATCAAACATTTATGAATTTACTTGATTTGTTTTTCCTATAACTAGATAGTGTAGACCCACAATTCACAACTATAAAGAACAATTGAAAACATTAAAAATTCAAAAAATATTAATATAATTTTCCAACCTCATAACTCCACCTCTCTACATCTATTTTGAAGAAGATAAAACCTCTTACCTTTACCTCTCTACATATTTTTTGAAAAAGATGAAACTCTTTCTAACCACCTCAAATTCTCTTCTTTATGCACCATTTGGGAAAAATAACGCAAAACTACCGTAAAAAACCAGTAACTATGAACAACGTCCAGCAATCGAATTTAGTGACAGACATTTAGGCCGTTAAAAGAGCCCTCTTCCCGTCCATGAGAAGTGGTTAAACTCAGATTACATCACCTCTAATGAGAGTATTTTAAAAACAGTAATGAGGAGTAGAAACAAGGGCAGTGCCATTGTCAAGGGCAGCGACGATCATGTCAGACAGAAAATTATCAGCAACAAACACAGAAGGAAAGGACTGTTCTCTGGTGTGGAGGTTAAATGGAAGGCCCTGCTTATTACTGCCATGTTTGCATTGCTGACCATATTCCTTCTCATTTATTATTACATGGAAAACGAGGAAATGGATGGCAGTTCGTCACTCAGCATAATCACACCCCTGCCAGTTCCAAAGATCACGGACCTGCCACAGGTAAAGTATACTATTTCATTCATTTCACTCGTTCAATTTACTTCGAATTTGTGTCTATCAATTCTGAGAATGTTGCTTCTTGTTACGGTGTTTTTTATGGGTATTTTGGCTATTGATTAGCAAATTTTCTAAAACAAATTGTCTCTCCAATGGGTAATTAAAAAAGGAAAAAAAATTTAAAATTTTTCAGTAATCTTCATGTATTATATTAGTTGATTCTTTGTTTTTCCTCAAAATTTACGTACAATTAAGTTCAGTTTCCCAGGCAATGTCCTAGGCCAGCCCACCATAACTGATGGGGTTTCAAGGCTAGGCTACAGGGAATTGAACCCAAGACCTCAATCCTTCTACTCATTGGTTGGTCTGGTGATTGACTTGTCTTTCGCTCTCGCCTCCTCCATTTTTTCTTATTTTTGATCTGAAAAGAGAACCCTACTATTGATTTCACGTAAAAATGTTAGCTTTTTTAATTTTTTAATCTTTTCCTCCTCCTTTGTGTTTCATATAGTTTGGAGGGGAACATCGCGAGAGTCTATATTGGGGCACATATCGTCCACAAGTTTATTTGGGCATCCGTGCCAGGTGCCAAATATCTCCACAATTTCACTTTCCTGAACTTGATGAGAGGCGTACATCAGATCATAATTTGGATAAGATTTGTTGCAGGACACCAAAATCATTAATAGCGGGATTAATGTGGCTTGCTGTGAAGGACTCCCAATATGTTTTGCGGCATACCTGTGAAATGTCAGATGAGCTTAAAATTTATGGTTGGCTGCGACATGATGGCCGCAATTATGGACACCAGGTATTCTCTGCTTTATTATAATTCAATTCTTTGTTGTTTTTATTTCCATCAAATTTGAGTTGGAAGAATGTTCATATGGCTACCTGATTGTTGTTGGAGCCATTGGTTTCTTAAAGTTAAAATTAGCTCATGTGAACTATTATCATTCTTTTACCCCAATATTAATTCATTGAAATTTGAGTGTGATTGAAAATTTCAATCATCAAAAATTATTTATAAAGAAGCTTTATCCAGAAATTCTAACTTTCAAGTAATTATGGTCTGTCAAAGCGTAATGTGTCTTAAATGTAGATAGTCTTAAAAGTATACAATGGAAGGGTTACTTCATCTCCAATAAAGTGATATGTAACTGGAATGGAACAGAACATAAAGCAAAGTTTTGCTGCATCGCCAGTTTCCATGGTAATCAATTAAGTATTTGATTGAATGTTTTTTCCACATTAAAGTCAAGCAAGGTATGCCATGGGTTTTCTTTCCATTTTGCATTATACATTATTCAAATTTTGTACCCCCAGTTTTTGACCTGATGACCAAGCTCAGGCGTAAACCCAACTTTACCAACTCACTTACCTCAGAGTAGCCTCTGGTGACTATTTGTATGGAGTGATTCTTATTCCACCAGGCATATATACTTAAATTTGCATTGATTTCCTTTTGCATGTTACTTCCATTAAGTGACATGTGATCCTATTCTAAATGAATTGAATAACCAACATGCAGGTGATTGTAGACCAAGACATGGCAATGACGACCACCTTTCTTAAGAGTCGGGGCAATGGAAGTGGCTATGGAGGAGATTGGGCCATTAGACTTGATGTCAGAAATGATAGGTAACATATTTTTGCATGCTAACTTTTATGTTTTTTAAAATTATCAGTGTGTAGGAGAATATTGAGCACTGTTGGTGAATTAAATATCTTTTGGGATAATGAATTGATGAATCCAAAAGCAGAAATACGCATTGCACGCATACTATTAAGCGTGTTTACTGTTTTGTGAATTGATTCAACTGGTAAAGGTAAATCTGTTTTGTTTTTATGTAGTGATTTACAAAAGAGGCACATTTAGAATAGCACATTGAAAGTGCAAACATTTATATCTCTCAACTCCCATTGATATAAACCCCAAAATTTACAAAACTCGCAATATTGCACCTCAAACTATGATATGAAGTTGATCCTGATCAAGGGTGGAAGAATTGATACCATCTTGTTTATTCAATACATTACCAACATTAGTGTTTTTGTTTTCCTTTGTGTCGAGATAAGGAGAAAGAGTGGGAAAATAATCATTGTCTTGGGTCTGTGGGGTTAGGGAGTCTGAAACTTCATGGTATCTCTCCCCAGCCCTCTCTCTTGGCATGCTTTGACGTCAACTGTAAGCCTCTCATTACTGCTATAAGTTTAGAGTAGAAACTGAAGGCCTGAATAATTTTTGAGACTGAATAGAAGAGGCAGTTATTTGAATTCTGAATGCTTTCAATTTTTTCCCCATTAACTCGATCATCCTATAAAATATCTATATACTTAAAAAACAAAGATAGAAAGAGAACTGTAATACGATTTTACTGGATGATTGTACAGAAAATAATTTAACTTTCTGTAGTATGATTGCTGCTATAAACCAAACTGTGACTTTTGCTATAATATCTTTAAATCCTAGATGAGAAACGCTAGTTCTGAAAGGAGAAAACATGAATACGAATAATAGAAACAGAAAATTCTGAAAATTTTACATGTCACAATTAATCTCTTTTTCCTTTTTTTGTAAAGATTGGAAGAAAAAGTTTTCTGTATGGTTTCCGTCTTTGGAAAAAAATGTACTACTATTGTGATATCATTTTTAGTCAATACATAGAGTAGAGAGAACATTCCCTTGAGGAGGCATGAATATCAACTGAATTCAAGAAAGTCTTTAGGTCCAGTATGGTCACTGCACTTAGAGCATAGTCACCATTTGCCTTTTAAAAATACCTACTTATCAAATCATATCTCCTTGTCTCACATGAAGAACCTATCTATATGTAATGTCCCCTGCTAGGGTCTGCCATTTTCCCAAAGGTTGACATACATTACTATGCATTATTATGTTTTAATTCATATTACTAAACTAATGAATGAATTATTATTTGTAATACACTCAACATTTATTATATTTAGACCCATCTTAACTTCTTTACTAAACCTAATGAGGGATGGGGATTTACTGTCATAGGGCGCTAACACCAATCTACGAGGAGGCTACCTCAAGGTTTCAGGACTCTGTCACTACCCCATCTTGGGCTCACCATCATTTGTGAGGATTTACTCGCCCCTCCCTACACACACTAACCTATCCTCTCATAGGCTCACCATCAAATGAACTCTTTATAGAAGCTCATCTTCGATTGCTACTTACCCATTGATATGCATCACATTGATGGTGTCTATGTTGTTGGTGGTGATTTGAACATCATAAGATTACCTTAGAAGTTCACACTAGCTTTGTGGAGTTGTTCTTTGCATGGCAAAGCAAAGTTTAGTAGAATTTCACTAAGTCATTCATAGTTTCTTACACCTTTAGGATTAGATTAACTTTCTTAAGCCTCAATGCTTTTTATCTTTTTTCAAATCAATCAGATCTCAAGTTCCAGTTGCATTCAAGCAAGAGTTCATCCAAAACAGAAGTCCCCCTTGTGATTAGTTTCTTACACTCTTAGGATTAGATTAGCTTTCTTAAGCCTCAATGCTTTTTATCTTTTTTCAAATCAATTAGATCTCAAGTTCCAGCTGCATTCAAGCAAGAGTTCATACAAAACAGAAGTCCCCATTGTGATTCTAGCCAAGGATGAAAAAATTGCCAAAAAATTGTATGAATCGCAATTTAGCAGGAGTTAAAACCCTAAACGATTTAACTTCGAAAAAATCGGTGACGAATTTTAGCTAAAAATTGTGAGCAAATGCCGGAAAATCGCATTTAAAAAAATCATTTTGTTTTTTAT
Source organism: Cryptomeria japonica (assembly GCF_030272615.1). Classification (NCBI taxonomy): domain Eukaryota; kingdom Viridiplantae; phylum Streptophyta; class Pinopsida; order Cupressales; family Cupressaceae; genus Cryptomeria; species Cryptomeria japonica. The sequence goes on along the minus strand of NC_081407.1, from coordinate 191,526,812 downwards.
AAAAACCCTAAAAAGGTCGCACAAAATTTGACTTTGTTTTGATCTCGAAAGAAGGCGAAATTAGGCGCGTAGGAGAAAATAGGCATCTAAATACATTTAGGCTTAGTCATAGCATTCGCTGAATCTCAAGGATGAAATTTGAAATCCCTCGAACTTCATAAAAATCTGAAAAATTCGTTGAAGTTCGCCTCAAGTTTGTATCAGACATCGTTGCAATGGCATCCAGATCACATCCGCATCAACATCTATCGCGATCACGTCTATTGCATCGAGCAATGTTTAGTATTGAAGAGATGAATTTTCTTATTAACGTCTGCTAAATACCATCCGCTGAATAAAACCTTTATTTTTTATGTTTTTCTCTTCTCTATTAAACTAAGTAAGTAATGTTTAATGTTCTTTCCTTTATAAAACTAAGCGATTTTCTCCAAGCTTTGAGATAAAATAATGTGATTGCAACTTTTAATTAATGCAATAGGTGCCCCCATTTTCCATTTTTTATAAATTTAATATATTCAAATGTATCAATATTGATTTGTTTTGTTTTTATCTTTTTTAATATATTATAACATTATACTTTGAAAATTAATATTGTAAAATATATTTTTTAGAATATTAATTATTAATAATATATGTGTATATGTGTGTTTTTTAAGAATATTTAAAAAAATTATATATTTTTGAATGTTCGATAAATTTTCCGATTTATTGCCGAGTCCTGATTTTGGGCCAAAAGATTTATTGCCGAGTAAGAGTTTTTCATCTTTGATTCCAACAATATCACATCAAACCATTGAGCTTATCCACACGTCAAGACCTGACATTTGGACCCTTGGAGTCACCTCAAGTGATCTCTTAGTTCAGCATTTGAGGAGATTTTGTTCAAGAGAGGATAAGAAACCCTGGTATTTTATTCTATGTATGAAGTGCTTAAAAACACTTCAACAGTATCCCCACCTCGAGACGTTTCGGGCACTCTGGGACTTGGGGTTCCATGGCCTAAGATAGTCCCTTATACTAGTAGTGACTCAAACTCGAGCTCCGATTTTGATACAGACCTACTAGTTGCATCTGCTAATTAGGCGCAACCATATATCATCTATGTTTTTGTCATTATATATTTTCTGTGTTTTTGCACTTTGCTGTAATTCTTATAAAATATGTATGCACATTGACAATGAAAGCATTTGAATTTTGTTAATTAGTTTGTCAATTCTCATGTGAAATCTCAACTCAAATCTAATTTTATTTTTTAAGCTTCTACAATGTCTATGATGAATGCTTTATCAAATAGTAGGATATAAATATTTGAAATTTCTGTATATTATAAAAATTTTCCTTAGTTTTTAATAGCCATCCCCTAAAAAATGGCCCAAAAGTATCCCCTTAATGCAAACATGTCCCACTGCCCCCTTTAATCCCCGTCCCCAAAACTTGGGGGAGCATAGCTGTTAACCCGGTTAGCTGCCATGAGATTTTGTAATGGGCAATTATTACTATATTATGACTGGAAGAATAGAACTGTTAGCTTGGATAAATAATTAAGAACAAAGAAAAATGAAGAGAACGTAGAAAATTAAATTTAGGTTAAATGTGGAGTTTGTTCTAAAAACACAAAGAGTGAATAGCATCTCCCCGAAAGATACAATTATGGGTTTTATGCTTCGCTTTTGACAAATTGCTCTTTTGGACAGGTATCCCAATGAAAATTCATTGAAAAATGTCCATCTTTTCTTTTACATAGCTGATGAAGGAGGAAACATTGTAAAGTTGGGTAAAAGTGGTTCAACATCTGGTATCAACATTCCCCTTGTCTCAGGGCATCATGAAGATGTTGGTGGCTGGGAACTACATGGTGAAGGGATGGTAATTTTTTTTTTCTTAGAATATACAATGTAGATAAGCTTTTTTATTTTAGAATATTTAGTTTAGATAAGTTTTTTTATTTTTAATATTTAGTATAGATAACCTTTTATGTTTGATGCATATTTAATATTCACACATTCATTCACACCTTTGTTACTTGTGACATTCGTTTATATCATCCCTTCCTACTATTTGCAAAAGCTTAATCACTCTAAGGAGAGTTTTTACTATGGCTAAATGATATGAATATGCAAACCACATTATAAACAGCATTACATTATTGGTAATAGTCCAGCATTCAGAATCATGCAATCCACCCATACTCATGATATAATGATCCAGATCCTAGGAGACCTATGTGACTACCGTAAGTGAAAGATAACATATATAATATGCAAAGGAAAATCATTTGACTAATACATATTCAAATTTGCAGAAGACTTTTAGCAAAGAGTGTTACTTCTGTTTTATGCAGAAATGAATATGGTATAATGGATGTCATAGAAAGCAAGGCTGAGAATGGGAATTCTTGTGACTAGAAAGGGGCGATCACATCAAACTGGCTTGCTTAGACTATTCACTATTATTTAATCTCCAATGTGAAGAATCAAATATTGTTACAAATATTTTACAAGAAATAGTTATAGAATGGTTCACTTTACGTACTAGTGTTGCTTGACTATCCAAATGTTGATGGTTGGATTTTTGTTGTTTGGCATTCCATGCCTATGATTGTGGGTGAAATGGTGTGTAGGTACCATGTATGTAGAGCTGTCGATTGCAAGGTGCTATATGAAGGACTATTGAAGCTAAGTTAGGCAACTGCATTATGATCATTTGCCTTTTTTTTTAAGAAACGATGGCCCCCGTTTTGTTTTTAACTTTATAGTGAGCCATGGAAATTGAATGTGGAGTTGTTGAAAATTGTACCATTTTGATTGATTGTGTAGTGCCCTACCTTGAACACTTTGAATAGCTATTGTGTGTGCTTTGGCAAGTGTGAGTAGTGGCTGTTTGTATGATTTCATATTAAATGACTATGTCCAAGTGCTTAGGATCAGTTTGAAGGATGTTTGGTTTATGCTAGCTCAAGAACAGGAGGATGGCTTGGGGAGTTCTATATTGAATATTGGATGCAAACTCAGTTATTGAGGGGTGATCTCACTGGTTATGTAGAAGATGGAGTATGGATCATAACAGAGAGGCTCCTTCTTGTGTGGACCCTCAAAGCACTTCTTATGAAGATGCAACTAAACTGCGTCATTCACCTTGAAATCATGAGGTGTGTGGTGTGCATAATGGCACTGCTTGTAGTTTGTTGCTAGCACAAGAGAATTTGTTGAACCTACTAGTCTACTCTTTAAATGTGTTTTATAAATTTTTCTTCTTTATTTGCTTCTTGTTCTTGTGTGTGTGTGACTTTGTAGTGGGTGGTGCACAATAGGATATGTCCAAGGGTGTTATTGATTGGAACCCAATACATGTCTAGAAAGGACTACACCTCGTAGAAGCAAATATGATTGGTAAGTGAGAGATATGATTGGTTGTAGATATATAAGGATGTAAAAAGGTATGCTAAGAGTTGTAGAATCTGTCAATTCACAAAAGGTGGAAGCCAAAATGTTTGATTATATAAGTCATTGTCAATTCTAGAGAAACCTTGGGAAGATATAAGCATGGACTTTGTATTAGGACTGCCGAAAACACAAAGATGTTATGATTCAATACTTGTAGTTTATAGATTTTCAAAAATGACTCATTTCATGGCATCCAAGAAAACTAATAATCTGATATTCATAGTTGACATATTTTTCAAGGAGATTCTTAGATTACATGGTTTGCCTAGAAGCATAGTTTTTGACAAAGATACCAATTTGTTGGTTATTTTTAGAGGACATTGTGGGAAGAAATAGAAATAAATTGGAAATTCAGTTCGGTATATCGCTTGGAAATTGATGGTCAAACAAAGTTAGTAAAAAGATTTTTAGGAAACTACTTGAGGTGTTTAGTAGGTGATTTGATAGTTAATTGAGATATGGCATTAACACAAGTGGAGTTTGATTATGATAATTCGCTTAATAGCAATACATGGAAAACAATATTTCATACTGTGTATGGTCAAAGTCCTAGAAATGTATCAAATTGAGGGATATCAGAGTTGAATATAAAATAAGTGCTGAAATAGGTGATTCTATAGATCATATGAAAGAATCGAATGAGGAAATGAGGCAATAGCTGGAGAAGATGATTAGTATAAAGAGAAGGCATATAAGAAAAGGAGACATAAGGAATACGGAGTGATGGCGTATTTGAAGAAAAATAGATTTCCACAGGGTAAGGAAGAAGTTTGGGCCATACAAGATCATAAGGAAATTCAATTCCAAAAAATTATATGAAGTTGAGTTACTTGGAGGATTTGACATATCATCAGTATTTAACATTGCTGATTTGTTTGACTAACATGAAGGAGAGTTGGAAGAAGGAAGTGTAGAAGTGAATTGGATGAAATAGATAGCCTCAATATCTTGGATCATAAGGAAAGGGACTTGCCAATGAACTATCTTGAGCTTCCAATATGTGGGGAAGAATCAGATGGAGTAGGGGAAGCCACAATTAATGATTTAAAAGGGTGTAAATCAAAATTAACAATTGAACAACAAATGGATTTCTTTTGCTGGTTGGATCTAGCTTACCAAAGCAGTTGTATAGGTTGTTCCAACTCAACTCCTTATCCTCATCAAAATTCTGAGCATCATACAAGAACTAATAGTTACCCTGCAATGAAAATACTTATGTCAAGGTACCCAGGAGACCTTCAAATATCCCCCTGGAGGCCTGGAAGGACATCTGTAACTGCAAAACTAGAGGGGGGTGGAATATAAAAAACACTGAGCATTTCAGCATACTTTATCAATGAGATGAAGATCCATTCTCCCTCAAAAAGGCATGCATTTTTCGGAACTATAGGATCCTCAAATTGAGCCTCCCAATGATAACTAGAAACTTCAATTCTCTGTAATCACAAGGCATATTAAAACAGACATGCTCCACCCAATCGAAAGAATCACTTGGAAAGTTGGCACATGAGCAACACTAAGGTTTTGGGAGGATAGTTGGTATGGATATTTCCCACTTGGTTTTTATACTCACCAACCTCATTGAAATAGTCTTCAACAGCAAGGGCTTGTTACAGTTTCTTATTATTCTCTTGGATGAGCCAACCAAAGAAATTCAAACTTCCATATACTTCATCAATTCCACGCCCCTTCAAACCCAATTTCATTAGTTAAAAGAAGCCTGAGTAAACTGAAAAATACATTTCCTTAAGTGCAATGTGGAAATTCACAAACAGAGGCGAGGGGACAGTAGCATCAACACACTGAGAAATAAACATAGACCCATAGAATACAAACAAAAAGTTACAAGTATTAAGGGCTATACTAATCCTAATCCCGTAAAAAATACAACACTTGCTGTGGTTTGTTGACTGGGAAACTCCCAAAAATGGGACATTGAATAAATGAGGTTGGATTGGTCTAAGCATGGGCCCAAACTGTAAAAGAAGTGACCAAACAATCTTTCACCTCTTCATCAATTGCTCTTATGCAAAACAGATTTGGAAGAAGTTAGCAGGTAAATTCTTTCATTAAGAACCTGCTGAACAATCCATCAGAACATGCCTATAGTTTTATTCAAAAGTAAATCAGACACGCCTCTTCAATTAGCTCTTGGTTATAGTTTATTGGAATACTTGTCTTGGAATGAAACAAGAGGATTTTGAAAATTTCAGCCGAAATATAGAACAAATAGGTGGAATAGCAACAATGCAAGTCCATAGAGCAATTTTAATATACGCTTAAAGAATGGATAACAGGTTCAGCTAGACAAATATGTTGGATCTAAATATAGGGTTCAAGTTGATGGTGTGTGTCATCATCTAAGATGCAATGAATTTGCTTGATTGTTGAGCTTTTTCCACATGTCAACATGGCATGTGCTATAGAGATCTCTTATGATGGACTGATCTAAGAAATATTCACATCTTGCTCATTTGTGCATTCTTCATGGTAGGAAGTTGGAAAACAGTGATCACCCAAGTCTTCATGTGGAAGATGATCTTCTGCAAGGAAGTGAAAAACTACTAGAGTGGTCTTGACTTTATGGTGCCCTTGAATTAGCAATAATGAAGCTCCAAGCTTAAAGAACTAATGTTTGGCTTTATGTTGGCAAACTCATTCGGTCTAGTATTGTGAGGGCGCCCAAAGTTCAACAGGTTAGAAAGTTGTTCATGACCATTGTGTACTAGTGTGGCAAGAATGCCCAACCAAATTGTGCTGGGTTAATGCAACAACACACATATAGATGTCTTGGTTTCCACAACTCAAACTTTTGATGGGGGATGGGTCCTGTTGTGACGTTTCACAACATCACCCCATTACAAATGGGGACCCCCTTCTTTTTAGGCCCTTTCGGTCTTTTGGCTTTGTTTTTTGGGTCTTTTCGCAGCAGTCTCTCTAGTCTCTTTGCGTTGTAGGTGTTTGGGGGGTTGAATTGGTCAAGTTTGCTTTTCGTTTGAGTGATTTTGGTGAAGTCTAGGGCCTGTTTCGTCAATTTTAGGGTTTCTACCTTTAGTCCTAGATTTTAGGGGTTTCTGCTAGGGTTTTGGAAAAACTGAACATGGAACTAGAATCAGGACCCTTCAAGGAGCCTCCTAGTAAAATTTGAGCAAAAACAGAGCACCTATTTTTTATGGATTTTACTGAGCCTCAAAATTTCTTCATTTTACCAAAAATTCGAACTTACTATTTTTAGTAATTTCAGTTTTTAGTAAGTTTCTATTTATAATAAGTCATTCTTGTGTCTTGTTTTGGGGTCTAACGCTGACGTTCTGAAAGTTTCTATTTTTGGAAATTTTATTTCTGACAGGACCATTCAAGCAGGCAATTTAGATCAAGCATTCATGACTACTTCTTTATCCGGAAGGTTTGAAAAGCAGATAGTATCAGTCAAAATTGGCTAAGTATTGGAAGCCCATTTCTAAAGTGGAAAGCTTGAGAAATTTGTCTCTGTTCGAGAAATCACCTCAAATCCATATATGGTAGCCTGATCTGGAAGAAGCTCAGAAATTCACCTAAGTCAGGAAGAAGAAAGCAAATCATGAATTCCTCCACACATGGAAAAATCCGCCCTACTCCTTAGGAGGGTGCCAAAGTGGAGTGGTCAGGGAAGGATAGAAAAGTTGTGAATTCCTTGGCTTAGGTAGATTTGCGCCCTAGCAACTAGGAGGGTGCCAAAATAAGGGAGACAAGGAAAAGATTGCAAAACAAGTGAATTCCTTCCCTAGTGACAAATGCCGCCTAGGAATGATGGAGGGTGCCAAAGTGGAGTGGTCAGGGAAGAATTGAAAGAATCATGAATTCCTCCACCTATGTAAAAATCTGCCCATGAGTGAGTTAAGGCGCCAAAATGAAGAATGCATGGAAAGCATGAAAGATGATGAATTCCTCCACCTGTGCGAAATTCCGCCCAAGCATTGTGGAGGGCGCTAAATCCAAGGGATGAAGGAAAGTCCAACAAATCATGAATTGCTCCCCTTATGCAAAAATCTGCCCTACTCCTCAAGAGGGCGCCAAAATGGAGAAGTTAGGGACGAATGGAAAAAGTGTGAATTCCTCCTTCATAATCAAAATCCGCCCAAGCACTGTGAAGGGGCGTCGAAATGAAGAATACATGGAAAATGTAAAAAATCATGAATTCCTCCCTCCTTGAGGAATTGCGCCTTGGCCAAGAAAGAATGTTGAAATGGCTAAGTGAAAGAGAATTGAGGAAATGATGAAATTCCAATACATAGGGAATTCCATGCAAGGTGGAAAACTGAAAATTGGTCTAAGGCATGAAAATCCAAGGGTCAAGGAGGAAATTGAAGGTTAGGAATGGATTGAAAAAGCAGAAAATCCCCTTGGCAAAATCCATTTTTAGACACCAAATCTCGTTTGAATTTCAAATTTTTTGCAGATTTGGATTCATAGGAGAATTTTCTATTTCTTGGACCTGGGACCTAAATTTTAGGAAAGTTCCTAAAAAATAGGAGATGTGAAAAGCTGGTCAAAAAGCTCCCTGCGGACATGATGAATTCAAAGAGCACAAAAATTCCTTCCTCAAGGAGCAAATTTCTTGAATTTCTTCTCCAGTTCCAAAATGTGCCCAAGGTTGGAAACAAGACATAAAAATCAAGGTTCAGGAAGAAAAATTCAAAATTTAAAAAAATTCCTTCCACAGGGAAGAATTGCGCCCAAGAAGAAGAAATTCTAGGAAAGTGAAAATTGACTAAGTGTTGGAAATTCCTTCCTTCAGGACAAAATTCTTGGGTAATGTGAAAGTTGGCTAAGGCATGAAGGAATTCCTTCCTCAAGGGGTAAAGTAGAATCAAGGTCAAAATGAGGTTAAGGAGGAATTTTTCCTCCACATCAAAATTCCTTCACCATGGAGAAAATGCGCTCCTGGAAAGGAATGGGCGCCAAATAGGAGATGGTGGAAAATCATTAAAAATCTCCTCCAGAGCAAGGAAAGTTCGAGAAACTTCAAGAAAATTCTTCATGGATCAAATTCTTCTCTCTTGAAGTTTTCTCTCTCCAAGGTTTTCTTGCCAAGTGGCAGTCGAGTCAACGGACGTTGAATTAATGAAGCATCTCTTTGCATGCAACCATCACATTTATGGCATTATGGCAGATTCCTTTTGCATGCAACCGTCACGTTCAGGAGATGATGGTGCATTTATGACATCATGGGCGATTTTTGCATGAGGGTACATTCATTGCATAGTGGGTACTTTTTGAATGTAATGGTTATTTAATGCTTTATGGGTGCCATTTTTGGAAGGATTGTAATTAATTGTATATGGGCTTTATGGGGTATTTATTGCTGATTCCCACCTTTTTGCATCTTGAGTGGGGAATCTTTTAGGGTGAAACCCTAATTAGGGTTTTACATGTAATCATGGCCCGAGGCCTATATAAAGGGGGTGACCCCCCTCTTTTGTAAAGGAGGGAGACTTTGTATGAAATTGTTGCAATGAGTTTTTGAGAAAATAACAGTGAAACATTGTTCTATGATGGTGTCCACTTGAGTTATTTTTTCAAAACTTGCATGGTTTCACCTTCCTCACTTAGAGTAGAATTTTATTTTCTCAGTTGTTAGATGAAGTGCTTTGATTTCAATGGAGAATGTAATGGTGTTTGATGAATTCCCATGGTTCATACTTTTTGCATCTTGCTGATTGTAAGTTGCAGTGTAAAGTTAGCTTGAACCCCCAAATTTATGCTAAGTTTGATTGTGAATAGTTGTTTGGATTGCGTCGTGTTGGGTATTCAAATGCACTTTCTCAATGTGAAAATCCTTCAACATCCTCAAAAGATTGCACCGGTTCTTGCAGAGTTGTAGTTGATCTTGGCGAAGCAGAGCTTGGTTTATTTGGAGTTCGTCCACTAGAGCACTATCTATTGATATCACTGCCCTTAGGAGTAGATTTAGATCCTTCTAAACCCTTTTTCCCTTTATTTTCAGTTCATTTTAGTTCGTTCAAAGCAGCAGCATCGCAGATTTGCCATATCCGATGATGGAGTTCCGGCCACAACAAAGAAGTGAAAGAATGATGCAAATGTAAGGCCCCTTGGATTACCAGCAATCACGTCAGCCAACTGAGTCACGTTTGTAGCATAAAGGAACCTTGGAGTCGATTGTTTGAACTTCTTGCAATCTTAGCATGCAATCGCACTTTGATCAAGAGAGAGTGAAGTGATCGTTAGGCAACTTAATTTTGTGTTCGACGTAGTCATAAAAAACACGTCAATAGGTCCCAATGGAATACTGCGTAAATGTCTCTTGCAGATTTGAGCATCAATTTCCACTATGGAAAGGACCCAATGATTTACCATTTGAGCTCATCCCATTCAACAATATTTGTGTGTCATACTTTAGCTATGTGGGTTTCCTTCCAACTCTAATTTTCTGTTTCTTTGTTTATTTAGGATTTGTTTTAGCATTCCAAGGGCTTACATATTACAAGGCCTAACTATTTATTAGCTAGTTCTGTGACCTAATATTTGTGGTATGCTTTTCTAAACCCTGTTGGCAGTGTAACCCATAATACTTGCAATACATGACAATTTAATAGCTACACTAATTCTAGGAACAATATTCTCTGTTCTTTTAGATACATTTCTTTTTTCATTTGCAATTGCAATTTGCACTGTAGTACACACTTTTTTTTTTCTGTCACAATTCTAAAGTTTTCACTATTTAATGCTTTGCAGGATAACATGGAAGTCCATTATGCAGGTTTCAAAACACCTCACATGCATAATTTAACTGACCTTGTCCGGAAAACTTTGGCAAAGCAGGTATCTTTACCAACTGAATCAAGATATAGGACAATAAAGGTTGGTAAATGGAATAAGATTATTTGAGAATGTCATGCAAACAGAAAATGCGGAAAAAGTTTTAAAAGTACAGGTGTGAATCTAGGGGCCGGTGATAGCAAGGTTGATGAAAACTTGCTTAAGATGAATATGCTTTTTAATTTTTTTTATAGATTTTATATCCAATGACATCGTTTCTCCTGTTTTAGGCCCCCAGTACAAGGCATTGGGAGGATCATACGAATTCTGTCATAATTTTATTTTTTAACATTGTAATTAAGTGTCGTAAAAAATAGGACAATGCATTTTCCAAATGGCAGAAGGAATGACTCAACATGTGACTAGTCTGAGTTAAAAAATTCCAAGGTATTCACGCGTAACTAATTTGATTACAGACACAAATGGTGGGGCGGCTACAGTTGCCTGACACTTCAGAAGAGTCTTCAAACTTTATGATATTTCAGGTACTTAATGATGAAAGATGAATGGCCTAATAATGGATTTTGTTTTTCCATTTTCCTCTTATGGAGATGTTTAGCTTGCCAAGCTTGTCAAAGTGAATACTTGATGTTCATCTGCTGCATTTGCATGTTGTCATTTAAAGCCATTGTAATAGTACGTACTGCCATATGAAAATACTGTATTTGTCTTGGAAGTCTATACATAGAAGCAGGCTTAAACTATTTTTAAAAAGAGAATATAATTTTAATATTTTTCCTGTTGTTCACTTCTGACTGCGTAATTTGAGTTCCAAACAGATATCCAGTAAGATTCCCTTTGAGATGGACCTGGTTTTTGTATCTGGCACAGATGCACAGAATCAACAAGTACAAGAGCGCCTTGAAAGTCTTTCAGGTATAATTTTGTGCTGATGCTACTTTTCAAACCACCAGACAATTTCTCAATATGAAATGTTTGGAAAGAAGTAAATCTTCTATAAGATGTGATTTTTTTAGTGTAGGGGGTTATAAATTATAATCTATGTAATTGCTGTAGATTCTTGAATATATTCATTTCAATTTTTTTTGTTAGTACGTTGATTGTAAATTTGAGGGAGATGCTTTTCTCAAATTATTCATGCTAGAGCTCATTTGTGTTTAAATAAGCATTGGACTTCACAATTATTTCAGTTAATTTAAAAGTGTAATCAAGGTTGAAGTCAAATAACTTGTTGTTCACTATTTAGGGAAAATGTAGTTAACTGTCATCAAGATAATATAGCTTATTTGAAGCTGTATAGTAATTAATTGAAATTATGTACAAGCTACAGTAATGTCCTCTTGTAACTTTTTTCATGAGTGTTTGATAGGTTTTTGAAAAAGGTATTTTCAGGACTTCACAATGTTATTTCTAGCTATGCCGATGCTGAAGAAGTGGAATAGAAATCTTATGAACTAGTTGAATTCCTTTATGTAAGAAATTGTAGTGCAACATTGGAACACATGATTGATTGGTTAATCTCACAAGTCAGGCCTGATTGCAGACAGAGAGTTTGTGAAGGGGAAAAGAGACGTTACACCTTTTAATGGGACCATTAGCATCAAAGTGACAGGCATATTGCATAGATGGCGTGTGGAATGGAATCTAAATTGTCTTATTAAGAATCAAATTGACATTCATCCCTCCAAAATGATTTATTTTTTTAAAGAAAAGAGTCAAACTGGAAACATTAGAAAGCATAGACCAAATATAGAGTAGAATTTTTTCTTCTAGATTTGTGCTCAGCTTTGTCAAGAAGTAAACTGTGTTGTGTGATTCCACACAATGATGCAACGATTTTATACATTGTATTCTACCACACAAAATACTAACCATAAGAGAATACATGAACGAATCATAAAAAGGGGCATATGGGAAGTGAAAAGTGACACCAATTTTAGGGTTGTAAAATAAAATCATTGGGGCTTCATACCTCTTTTCCTTGTTGTGGCATGTTCACCTTCAGAATATTGGGAGAGAGATTTTGCAATGCTCAGTTTGTTGTGCCTAGGTCTAATATATGCTACTAGTTATGTCAATGATCATGAAGTGGTTGAACGTGTGAGTAGTAAGAGGACCAGAAACCTCCACAATGACATAATTCTTATGTGAATTGGTAATGAAAAGGTACTATTACTCATTTAAGGTTATGAGTGATCAAGGAAGAATGCTTATAGGTTCAATATATACTACTAGCCATGTCTATGATCATAAAGTGGTTGAAGGCGTGACTAGTAAGAAGACCAGAAACCTCCACAATGACATAATTCTTATTTGAATTGGTAATGAAATGGTACAATTGCTCAATTAAGGTTATGAGTGATCAAGGAAGAATTTTTAATAAGCAAAACAATTGAAGAAAAACTGTGGTCATATCACTTGTTGCTAAATTGCCTAATACATGTACTAGTTGGTATTAATATGCCTGTTTGATGCCTTTAGCCTTTAGGGCATCGAAGGTTAAATTATAAAGATACTAAACTTGAGTTTAAAGTTTTTGTCCCAGTGTATTACATGACTTGATAATTTTAGAGAACTTATTTTTAATGTTTATTAAAGCCTTCAATACTAATTAACTAGACTAGGTTGAAACAACAAAAGACACTTATTTTTTCAATGCATATCTTCCCCAACAATATAATATCTTAATGCAAAATCCTTTTATTCTTTTCCTCACACACTCCCTAGTTATAGTCACAGTACAAACAAGCGTCAAAATGTTTTTCTTCCAAACCCTAAGATAGGATGGAATATCGTAATTTAGTGAGTTCAAGAAATCCTTGCCTTCAATCATGCGAACTAGGAAGTAGAACGGATACCATGGTTAATAGTTGTACAGCTGCTGCAGTGCTGTAATTTTCTGCAAATTACTAGTAAAAGGTCATATAGTCAACTGTGTGGATGCTCTAAAATCGCTGCTTGTGGGAAGTTGAAACCCTAGGCAAAGCCATATCCTTTGCAATTGAATTAGAAATTAGAATCCATAGAACAACTAACATACCTGGAAACAAAAGCAATTAAATCCAAAAATAAGCCCCCCCAAAATGATCATCATCAAGAAGATATTAAATTTTTTATAACCAATTATGATAAACCTACTAATCTAACTTCCCATCTTGCCCCTCTCCATCCAGCTGCTCCCTGTCCCCCTCCCCTCTCAATCTGAAACTAATATTTACTGAAGGCAACTTGAAGTACTATTGAATCTTTAGATAATATTCTAAAAGAATGCAACAATGAATTACCATACCAAGCAAAAGTTACCTTAAAATTCAAACCCAAAATCCAAGTTTCATCTTGGGGCCATTCTCATTTCAAAGTAATCCTTTTCAAATAATGTAAAAACGTAAATAATGCAAGGACAACTACTTATAATCTTCATCAAGGTCATCATGACTCTAAATGACTAATTAGGATAAACTCAAACTAAAAGTTATTGTATTGAACTTGAAACAAGGGACAAAAAATGAATATTTAACAAAAGGAAAGGTTTAAGTTTGTAACAATACCCAATGAAATTTTTACAACCAAACACACATCAACTATTTAATTAAGAAAAACAAAAATGCATCATAAATATTATGATAAGAAAGTTCTGAGGACTTACTCAATTAAGGAAGACTTGTGGTTAAAAGTTTGTATGGGTGTAATGTATGAACTATAAGGAAATGTTCACACTTACTAATTACATATGAATTTGCATACAGCTATCATGTGCAGTTCAATGTGGATGGCAAGTTTGTCGGATATTAAAAACTCTTTTTTAACTGGCAATTAGAACTATATATCAAGCAGTCATAAGAGTTCTGTGGAAGGCAAAAAAATGATGGCTTAAAAAAGCCCTTGATAATACATAATGTTCTGGAGGCGTCCAAGTGGAGTGAATAAGAAACAAATTTGTCAATACAGAATGGTCTGGAGGTTTCAAGTGGAGTGTATAAGAAACAAATTTGTATGTAAAGGTGAAAAACGGAGATATGGTTACCATGGTGATCCATGTTGATGATTTGATTGCTGTAGGTAATAATCTGAAATTCATTGATGAAGAAAAAGCAATTTTGAACTGACTGACTTGGCATTCTGCATTATTGGCAAGGAATTCAAGTATGACAAGAAATAGACAGGATCTAAATATCTCAATCAGAGTATGCTGTGAAATTCCTTTAGAAAGTTAGATTGAAAACTTTCAATCCTTGTGATACAAGTATGATTATAGGTAAGGTATCACATACATTTGATGAGAAGTGGTATTGGGGACCTATTGGTAGTTTAATTATCATACAAATACTGTGATCAATATTAGATTTGTTGTAGGCATGCTATCCGAGTTTTTGAATTTGGTAAAGTGTATTAGAATGCATCTTAAAAAGTTCTCTGCATATCAAATGCACCTTGAATTTTGGTTTTCTATTTGAGAAGACTAATAACTTTAAGTTGAGTGGTTATATAGATTCAGTTTAGGCAGGTTGAAAGGATGAGAGGAAATCTACTTTTGAGGATATGGTATCAGCCTAGGATCTAGAATAAAGTCATGGATTGTCAATAAGTGGTGTATATTAGTGTTGTGACGTATTCACACATCGCCACATTGCAAATGGGGACCCCTACTTTTTGCTTTCTTGGGTTTGTTTTCTTGGTCTTTTAGGTTCTTGTCTATTAGTCTTTGCAGTGAAAGTTGCCAGAGAGATCATTAGGATAGCAGGGTCTGCTTGAGTTAGGGTGAGTCAGTAGGTGGTCCAGGTTAGGGTCTCTTTGAAAGCCTTCCTTAGGTCAAGTTTTGCTCTTGTTGCTAGGTTATGTCTTGTCTGAGTTTGAGGAAGTCAATGAGGCTTTGTGAGTGAATATCATCTTTGAGGGTTTGAGTTTGGTCAAATTGATGAATGATGAAGTCCTAGGCATGGATTGATGTGAAGTTGACCTATTTATCCTTTTGGGATGCCTTGGGCAAGCCTAGACTTGGAGAGTTTGATGAAAAGGTCAAGATTTGAACCTAAAATACCAATTTCGCTCTTGACCCTTCCAAAGGGTCCAAAGCGAAATCCTTGGAAAAGACCTAATTTGTCATCAAAAGTATTGAATTTATATCACCTTGAAGGCGAATGGACATGATTAGGATGAAGGAACGACCTAACAACCAAGTCAAAGGGCAAAGTTGAGGGGAAAATGAGAAAATTTAAATTCACCAATTTCACTCCTGACCCTTCCAAAGGGTCCAGAGTGAAATTCTAGGATAGGTCCTGTCCTTCCAGTGGTACTTGGGAAATGGCTAAAATGTCCTTGTAATCCATTTTTTTTGAGCCAGGAACTCCTCAAGGTGGTTTGTTAGAGGTAAGAGCAATGTGATTGAGGTAGAAGCCTGGATGTTTGAGTGGTATCTAAGGCAAATTCACAAATTTCGCTCCTGACCCTTCCAAAGGGTCTAGAGCGAAATTTCCCAAAAGGACCTAATTCTTTACCTACGTCATTGAATGGCTGAACAAATTTGCAAGGATATGGAAGGAAATGGATCTAGGATCAAGTCTAAGGCAAAGCCAAGTCAAATTTGAGGTGAATTGAGCCTAGAAGGGAAATTTCGCTCCTGACCCTTCCAAAGGGTCCAGAGCGAATTTCTCCATAATGCATTCTACCTTGCCCAAAACTATGAACTAATCCTTGTCCCAGGCATTTTTGAAAGCAAAATTCTTGTTTTGATAGGGAAAGGTTGGAGATGAAGTCAAGATTTGAGCCTAAGCTTGAATTTCGCTCCTGACCCTTCCAAAGGGTCTAGAGCGAAATTCTTGGGAGACCTTATTTCCTCACTAAAACCTTGAAGTAAACATCACTTTGAGGGTAAGTTGACTTGATGGTGATAGAAGAAGGTTTTAGAAGTTAGATTCAAGGCAAAGAAAGGAGAAAGGAGGTGTGAAATGAGCTCAGAGACAAATTTCGCTCCTGACCCTTCCAAAGGGTCCAGAGCGAAATTTCCCATAAGCACTATTTTCTTCCTTGATTAAACCAAAATCTTAGTTCCTTGGACATGTTTGGGAGTGGATTGATATATTCTTGCCTTTTGAAGTGATTGAAAGTGAAGGAAATGAAGGATTTTGGCCTAAAACTTGAATTTCGCTCCTGACCCTTCCAAAGGGTCCAAAGCAAAATTCCTAAAAACGCCTATTTTCTCCCTATTTGAGGTCAAAACCTTAGTTCCTATGGCGTGGTAGAGGGAAGATTGGTATGTATTTGCCTTGCAAGGTGGATTGGAGTAAAGGAAATGATGGGATCAAGCCTAAAACTTGAATTTCGCTCCTGACCCTTCCAAAGGGTCCAGAGCGAAATTCCTAAAACCTCCTTTTGCTCCTAAGTTTGTATCAAGTCTAGTGTTGATTGAGGTGGATTAAACTTAAAGGTATCCCTAGGCATCCATTTGACTGAGTTGTGATCACAAAATGCGAAGATTTTGAGCTAAAGCATGAATTTCGCTCCTGACCATTCCAAAGGGTCCAAAGCAAAATTCCTTATAGGTCCCGTCCTTGGCCAAGGCCTAGAGCGAAATCCTCCTTTCAGGCCTTTTTGAGGGTCAAATAAGTGTTGTCTTCATGAGAAAGAGATCGAAAGGTCAGAATCAAAGTAAAACGAAGTAAGAAGAAGGAGGAATTCAACCTAAAGGAAGAATTTCGCTCCCGACCCTTCCAAAGGGTCCAAAGCGAATTTCTTCATGAAGCACTATACCTTGCTCCAACTTACAAGCTAACTCATTCCCAAGCAATTTTGAAGGCCAAAGACTTGTTTTTTAATGATTAAAGGATGAAGAATGGAGCTTAGTGAGGGAAAAACAAGCAAAGAATGAATTTCGCTCCTGACCCTTCCAAAGGGTCCAGAGTGAAATTCTTAAAAGCATCTAATTTGCTCATGTTTGAGATCAAGATATGGATTCCTAAGGCTTTGGTGGAGAGAAGATTATTATATACTTGCCTTGAGAAGCAATTTGGAGCAAGGAAGTGATGGAATTGAGTCTTAATCATGAATTTCGCTCCTGACCCTTCCAAAGGGTCCAGAGCGAAATCCTTTGAACTCCCTATTTTTCTCCTTGTTTGAGCTAGGCAAGAGGCTAATTATGTGACCATGATGGGAGGAGGTTTGAAAGATTAAGTTCAAGATTGTGAAATGATGAAAATGTGAGGTAAATTGAGCAAAATGACAAAAATCGCTCCTAATAGGGCCTGTCCCTGGAGAAGATCCAAAGTGAGTTGATCTTAATGCTTTCTTGTTGATGATTTAAGATGGAAAATGTCATGTTAGAATGAATATATCATGTATTCTTAATAGTCTTTTGTTTGTTTTGTAGGTCAATAAAATTGAGATGGAGAAAGATCAAGCCAGGACAAGGGCGACCTATTCCAGCTCCATCATCAGGACACCTTAAATGCATGGAGCAGGACTCAAGGTGCTTTTAAAGCGTTGGAAGACGTCAAGTGTTTAAGGAGTTGCAAGCTATCCTCAAGATCTCCATTCTACCACACAAAGAAACCACAAGATATCAGAAGAAAGAACTTACAAACAATTCAAGGGGAGGTGAGCTACCAAAGGAGGAGTGATCTGACCATAAGGAGGCTTCATCAAACATATGAGAGTCAAGGGGTTACATCATTCACTAAGTACCTCAAGGATGAAGGAAGATCAATCAAGGTCAATGCAAGGGCAAACGCAAGACAAGGTGGCATCCTAGTCACCATTCCTCCAGTCAGATAGCTCCACCTCAACATGACCAGATTCAATGTACCTGACTCAACAGTGATGGCACAAACTTCGATGTACCTACCCTTGCTTCCTATTGGTTCTCAAGTATTGAATGCAATTTTCTCAGTGGCAAAGGAAGTTTGTTGTAACAAACCCTAATTAGGGTTTTCATCTTGTAATCCTAGCCATTGATTGTAAATCAATCTGAGCCATTGAAATGTAAAGAGCTTTCTATATAAAGCTCTGGCTCTTCATTTGTAAAGGATAATAGTTAGAGAATAGTCAATAGTGAATAGTCAGCAGATAGAATAACAATTAGAGTAGATTAGGAAGAAAAGGCAAGAAATTGTTGCCTTGATTGTAAATGAACTCTATTTTCATTGAAGTTATGGTGAAATGTGTCGTTTCTTTACAATATGCATGGTCTCTTGTTGAATCTTCATTTTAGATGATGGTTAATTAGATTGAATGAAGGAAGTCAATGAATGCACTCACGTGGAATCCGCCTAGTCCAAACCACTAGCCTCTTGCTGACTGTAAGTGTGCCCTGTGTGGTCAACTGGCACAGAATGAGCTTAATCTCGAGTCGTTACACGTCTATTTTTCATGCATTATCTTGAATGGTGATCAGTGTCTGATGGTATACGATTTGAGCATATTTGAAGCATCCTTTAGAAGATCGCATTGAGTTGGTGTTGAATTGTTCAGCCTGAAGGTGAGACCCAACCCAGTAGGATTCCAACCAGTTGTTCATCCATCTTCTTGCATTCTAGGTCTTAGATTAGACTCTCTAAACTCTACACCTATTACTATTTCTTCATTCTCCCGGTGAGTTGATAGGACTTGAGTTCTAGCAAATCAGACACTCAGGCATTTGGATGTAAGTCCCCTTGTGAATCCAGCATAATCACATCACACCAACAGAGCTTATCCACACATAAAGACCCTACATATAAGAACCTTGGAGTTGCCTCGATTGATCCTTAGGCGAAATCTTCAACATTTGGGGAAACTTTGTTCAAGAGAGGATAAGATACCTTGTTATTTTATTCTGTGTTCGCATGTGCCTAAAAAACACATCAACAATTAGTCTTATTATCTATTTGAGTAGAATATAAAGTAACCTTGGATGCCTCCTACAAGGTTGTCTGAATTATGTAAATCTCAATTAATATGTAGTAATCTGTAATAGTTTTAAATTATGTAAATCTCAATTAATATGTGAAATGTGACAACCCAAGCACCATATAGCTGACCAAAAATTAATGTTTCCATGCACGAACTAAGCGAATAGAAGTGCTTCTTATTGTCTTTTCACCTTTTTTATACATAATGATATTATCTTATAATTTTTGTCCATCATCATGAATGCCACTGAGGTTACATCAAAGCAACAAATCAAAAATAGACAATAGATCATGCTAATTTGTAGGGCTCAATCAATATCATAAATTTAATCCTGTCCAACTTCTACGTACTTCTGGTCTAGAGTGTAACAACAAAAGGATTTGCCTCATACCTGTTGCGACCTAATCACACATCACCCCATCCCAGATAGGGACCCCCTAGCTTTTAGCCCCTTTTGGTCATTTGGTCTTGGTTTTTTGTGTGTTTTGGTGGCAGTCTCGTCAATCTCTTCGCTTTGCGGATGTTCAGGGGTTAGTTAGAGTTGATCTGCTTCTCTGTTGAGCGAGTTTTGTGAAGTCTAGGGCCTGTTTTGTCTCTTTTTAGGGTTTCTACCTTCTGTCCTAGATTTTAGGGGGCTTCTGTTAGGGTTTTGGGAAAACTGAACATACAACTGGAATCAAGACCCTTCAAGGAACCTCCCAGTAAAATTTGAGCCCAAATGGAGCGACTTTCTATTTTTAGAAAGTCCCTATTTTTTAGGGATTGTTCTGGGTCTCGAAATGTTGTCATTTTGCCAAAAATCAAACTTAATATTTTTAGTAATTTCTATTTTTAGTAACTTTCTATTTTTAGTAAGTTTCTATTTTTAGTAAGTCATTCTTGCACCCTGTCTAGGGGTCTAACGCTGACACTTTGAAGGTTTCTATTTTTGGAAAGTCAATACTGGCAGGGTCAGTAAGACAAAGCGACAAGGATCAGACATTCACAGACATTTCTAATTCCGGAAAGTTAGACAGCAGACAAAGAAAGCCAGAAATTGATCAAGTGTCGGAAGCCTATGCCTAAAATGGAAAGCTCAGGAATTCACCAGCATTCAGGAAGTCATTCCAAAATTGCAAAAGGGTTAAATTATCCTAAGTCTGGAAAGTTGAACTAGAAAAACTCCATGAATCCATGGTAGAGTGAAAACAGCGCCCAAGGATGCACTTGAGCACCAAAATGGAGAAGGCAAGGATAAGCGGACAAATTTCATGAATCCTTGGCCCATGGGAAAATCCACCCAAATGTGGACTTGGGCGCCAAAATGGAGAAGGCAAGGATAAGCAGACAAATTTCATGAATCCTTGGCCTATGAGAAAATCCGCCCAGATGTGGACTTGGGCGCCAAAATGGAGAAGGCAAGGATAAGCGGACAAATTTCATGAATCCTTGGCCCATGGGAAAATCCACCCAAATGTGGACTTGGGCGCCAAAATGGAGAAGGCAAGGATAAGCGGACAAATTTCATGAATCCTTGGCCTATGAGAAAATCCGCCCAGATGTGGACTTGGGCGCCAAAATGGAGAAGGCAAGGATAAGCGGACAAATTTCATGAATCCTTGGCCCATGGGAAAATCCGCCCAAATGTGGACTTGGGCGCCAAAATGGAGGAGGCAGGATAAATGAAAAACTTTCATGAATCCTCCATAGGGGTGAAAATCTGCCCAACTGTGTACTTGGGCGCCAAAATGAGGGTCTCAAGGATTCACAAAAAATTCCATGAATCCTTCACATAGTGAAAATTCCGCCCCAGGAAGTGATTGGGCACCAGAATGGAGGAGGCAAGGATAAATGAAAAAATTTCATGAATCCTCCACAGGGGTGAAAATCCGCCCAACTGTGGACTTGGACACCAAAATGAGGGTCTCAAGGATTCACAAAAAATTCCATGAATCCTTCACATGGTGAAAATTCCGCCCCAGGAAGTGATTGGGCATCAGAATGGAGAAGGCAAGGAGAAATGGATAAATTGTGAGAATCCACCACCTTCGAGAATTCCGCCCTAACACCTGGGAGGGCGCCAAATAGCAAGAGCCATGGAGAAAGTGAAAAAATGAAAATTCCTTCCTCAGAGAAGAATTGCGCCCAAGAAGAAGAAATTCCAGGAAAGGTGAAAAATTGACTAAGTGTTTGAAATTTCTTCCTTCAGGGCATAGTTCTTGGAAATCATGAAAATTGGCTAAGGCATGAAGAATTTCCTTCCTCAGGGTAAGGAACAAATTTCTTTCCAAAGGAGAATTTCCTTCACAACAGAAATCACACCCAAGGATGAATTGAAGATAAAATTTCTAAGGCAAGGAAGGAATCAGGGATGAACTGAACAAGAAATTTCCCCCCAGGGAAAAATTTGAAAAATCCATTTTCAGGGCTCAAATGACCTCCAAATTTAGAAATTTTTAAAGATATGGATACGTGAGAGAATTCTCTCTCTCTTGGACCAAAACCCTAAAATTGTGGAAATTCCTAAAAAATAGGAGATGGTGGAGAATTGTTGAAAATCTCCTCTAGAGAAGGGAGAGTTCAAGAAACTTCAAAAAAAATTCTTCATGGATCAAATTCTTCTTTCTCTTTCCAAGGTTTTCTCGCCAAGTGGCAGCGGAGTCAACGAACGTTGAATTAATGAAGCATCTCTCTGCATGCAGCCATCACATTTATGGCATTATGATAGATTCCTTCTGCATGCAGCCGTCACATTCAAAAGATGATGGTGCATTTATGGCATCACGGGCGATTTTTGCATGAAGGCACATTCATTGCATAGTGGGCACTTCTGAATGGAATTAATTGTATATGGGCATGATGGGTTATTAATTGGAGATTCCCACCTTGTTGCATCTTGAGTGGAGAATCTTTAGGGCAAACCCTAATTAGGGTTTTGCATGTAATCATGGCTTGAGGCCTATATAAAGGGGTGACCCCCTCATTTGTAAAGGAGGAGAGATTATTGTCTGAGATTGTTGCATCAGGATTGTGAAGTAGCCAACTTAATGCATTGTTCAATTTGATGGTGTATTCTTGTTCTACTTTGGCAATCTGCATGGTCTTGCTCTCTTCAATTAGATTAGATTTTCTTATGAGTTGTTAGAAGAACTGGATTTGATAGGAGAACTTGTTGCAGAATCCGAGCTCATACTTTTGGTGTGCAACTGATTGTTGTATGCCGTGCAAAGTTAGCTTGAGCCTGTTGATGTGTATGCGTTTAACTTCGGTCATCAGTAGAGATTGATCGATCCGATGGTCTGTTTTGATGATCTTAAAAGCCTCCACACACCCTTTGAAGATTGCACCGCCTTCGTGTAGTTGTACTTTGCTGGCGAAACAAAGAGTGGTTTGATTTTGCATAAGTGATCCCGTCTCCTGTTCTTAGGATTAAATTAGCCTTAGCCTAGTTTTCGTCTACCCTATTCCTATTTACTTTCTGCATAATTGAAAACCTAAAAGAGCCAAAACCAGTACTTTCATTACAAATCATCCATACGGAAATCTTTGAGCTCGCATGAGCCTTCTCCAATTGAACACACGTAAGGCCCCTTGGGTTATTAGCAAACCCATCAAACAACTGAGTCACGTCCACACACTGAAGGAACCTTGGGATTAGCCGTTTGAACTTTAAGCAAACCTAGCATACGGATTAATCTTGATCAAGAGAGAATAAGGTGACCGTTGGTGACTTTATTCTATGTTAGACGCTGTCCTAAAAAACACGTCAACAATACCCAAGAATTAGCCAACAACTCAATCTTAACACAGCCTGAGAGTCACAACTTGCAAACAAAGCCAGATAACACCAACTGAAATTAAATTTACAACCCATTTGGATACTGGGCCTTATATGATCACCAGAACAGTGCAGGCTGCTGTCATTGATAGGTTTATTGAGGGTTCTATAAGGGTCTCACCCAAAGAAAAAAAGGCTGAAGAACATAAATCCATTATCATGCATGCCACTAAGGCTATGTCAAAGCAATAAATCAAAATAGACGATAGATCATGTTAATTTGAGGGAGCCAATCAATATCATAAATGTCCAATTTCTGCATACTTCTGGCCCAGAACGCAAGAGCATAATGATTTGCCTCATACCCAAGAATCAGCCTACAACTCAACCTTAACAGCCTAGACCCATAAATTGCAAAGTTGCAAACAAAGCCAGATAACACAGACTTAATTTAAATTTACAACCCATTTAGATCTGGGCCTTATATGATCAACAGAACAGTGTAGGCTTCTGTCATGATGTGGATCTACTTTTACTAAAATAGAATTTACTATTCTTTTACATGTTTGCAGAGGGAATGTGAAGAAACTGAACTACAATCTCTCTGACAGCATTATCCAAGGCCAAGCCATTGAAACCACCATAGAAAATAGTGAATGCTCAGATCATACAATAACTAAAAATTGATTTTCCCCTAGGATGGAATTTAGACCCCGTAACGCCCAAACAAATCCAGATATTGCAGACTAAATCTATATAAATTAGTTTTTTAACCATACTTTAACCTCCAAGCCAGATCAGAAAACATCTCAAATGTCAAATTGCTTCACATAAAACTAATCACTTTTGTTAAATAAGCTTTCCTCATTACAAAAAATAGGCTACTATGATAAAAATGTCATTTAGAGTTCATCAACCACTGTAAAAAGAAAACCATCTGTGCAACAAGACCGACATTATGATCGATTTGAAAAAAGTCAAGCAGCTGCATGAACCATCTAATAGGGAAAGCTCAGTAGCAAGCATAAAGTCTTGGCAAATTTCTGCAACCTACAAGAGATGGAAGATAGATGCAGTTATAAAGGATAGAGAACACACTGCAAAAAGTGAAGCTGCCCTGCATCACAAAATAGACTGTCCATGACCTTACGGAGTCAATCGTGGCAATATCACTACTAGACAAGCACAGGAAACATTTGGGAAGACCATTAAAAGGCAACTGAACCTGCTGCCAAATCACGAGTCAATGATGGGAGGAGATCTAAAAATGGAATGATCTCTGACTCAAATTAGGGAGAATCCCCTTTAGAAGAGACAGAATATCCCATTTACCATGGTGCTCGCTGATCCTAGCCAAGATTGGGAGTTGATCAACTCTAGTATTCACAAGAAGATTAGCTACCTTATTATCCTTCTTGAAGTAATGTCTGAAATAAATGTTTTAAAATGTTGAGCTATAAGATTTGATTCCTCTATAATATTATTCAATCTCCAATCTTCATGTGATTAATTTTCAAACTGTTGATGGTAAACTTGAAAATTTGAAATTGCCCTAATCTTCCAGCCTTTTGCAATCCATAGAAGCAGCCGGCTTAAGACCTTCAAGAACCACCAAAACTTCAGTTTCGTTATTAGTTTTGTGTCCCTGATAAAAGGATCCTTAAATAAATTGCCCTGTGTTGGAGTGGATCAATTCCTCAGCCCCTGTGTCACCCATATTGCCACATGCAGCACCATTGAAGTTTAACCATCCAATTTTATCTTATGAAAGCCTACTGTTGGCAACGTCCACTACTGTTCTTCAGGTCTGGATGAGTTATCTGAATTCCTTGTTGCAGAGGAGGAGAATTGATTTGCCAATTTGGTAGGATCCAAAGTTCTCAAGAAGAAAAGGATAATTGAGCTTTGGACAATGTTACCCATACGTAAGACTGTATGATGACAGATATTGTTCCAGCACTTCTCCCATGGTAATTCTTTTCTTTTGAAAATCCAGTTATTGCACTCCAACCATGCCAACCATATTACATATTGCACTCCAACCATAGAAGATCCTTTTTATTTTCATACATCAAAAAATCTGGCTACTTATTGAAAGGCCATGATGCGCATTTCTACATTGAAATGGAAAACAGATCAGTAGACATATTTAATAGTTCAAATAAATAACATTAAAGGATTAATGGTGTGTATCATGGGGGTAATCATTTATCATCTGCACGGGTCAGGAAAATTATTGAGATTGATAGTATTTGGATGTTAATCACCAACAAAGCGTATATAATGACATTTAATATCTTGTTTCTTCGTCCTCCGCAAAGCTTAATAACACACTGCATTTGATTGATCTTATTTATTTATTGGTCACACTTCACAACTCATGTAGATTTAAAACAACCATAAATTCTTGGGGTTCTTTGTGGCAATTTAATTCTTAACATGTGTGTTTTTATGCTTTTACATATGCAACCCTCTTCCACATTAGACTTATTGTATATGATGTATCTGCAGGAGTTCAGTTGACTGAACGTATAAGAGAGCAAGAGGACATTTATGAAGATCACTTTCAGAAGAGGTTTAATCTGTCTGGCAAGGTAGCTGGGTCTTCCCAAACACACTCAAATTTAACATTTTGTGATATTATAAGTATATACCAATGATAACCACAATATAGGGTGATGTATGCTTTTAACATTTTTGGTAGGTAGACTATATATTTTGTTAAGAAGATATTTTTTAAATTAATAATGCAAATATTGTGGAAATAGTTGATCCTATGGTTCAATATGTCACAATTTGTATTCACTGAGGTTTATGTTTGAGCAGTTTACTTCTACAAATGTTCCAAAATGTTCTCAGATGAATGATTTGCAAACAATATTAGGAGTAATTAAATACATAAGATTTATATTATTAAATACATAGGACTTACATGCTAGATGGCACCTTAATCCTAACATTCTCCCATTTGACATTGTATATTGTAAATATGTTGGTTGAAAATTTTGCAAATTGGGGAAGTTCACAAAATTGTGGTTTCAGCCAAAATGTGTGAGATTAAAATCTCTCCTAATTATAAGGGAAGGCCCCCCCTATGCTTATTACTCTAACTTAAAACAAAATTTTAACTA
The DNA here is from genome assembly GCF_030272615.1 of Cryptomeria japonica. Lineage (NCBI taxonomy): Eukaryota > Viridiplantae > Streptophyta > Pinopsida > Cupressales > Cupressaceae > Cryptomeria > Cryptomeria japonica. Next base: position 191,500,818 of record NC_081407.1, on the reverse strand, counting down.
CTAAGCCTATTTCAATCTTGGGTGTTACACCATCTCATTCTCTTTCTTCAAAATAGATGCTTATCCTTTTCTCTCTCTTTAGAAAGGATATTACAATTTAAAGCAACAATGATTTAAACAATTTCAAAATTCCTACGAAACAACTTAGGAGCATATACAAGAGATTTACAAGTATGAAGCAAAGTTTCTATAAAAGCACAAAGTGTTCTGTTGCTTCCCCGGACAAGAAAATAATGGTGAAACACAAAGTCTTCAGCTCACTATTATCCTATCTACGTTTTTATAATAAATTCTGTAACAAGCAACTTTCTTTAAATATCAAAATAAAGCTCAAAGTCTTTATGATGGTATTTTTATACAAATCACAAGATATACTTACTCCAAGGTAACAAAATAAAGCTCAAAGTCTTTATGATGTTATCTTCCAACAAATTCTACTTTATCAATTTCAAAATGTAGCACAAAGTCTACACGACCAAATTTATTCTACTCTTTCACAATATCCCAATAAACTTCTTTTACTCAATCAATTCAATTACCATAACAAGAATGACATAAGAACACTCTCACCATAGAACACAATGAACTCAACACAAAGTTTGAGTACCAAAAATGCCTTCTTTATTGATTGAATTAGCAAAAATCACAAATAAACTCAGAGTTTCACTTTTGCTTTCACTTCGATAGTGTCTAGTTGCATATATATAAAAGATAATAATTACAAAGAGCACCCTCATATATATAGGGGAGGGACTATGAGCAAAATTAAGAAAAACTCAACTAACTATGACCAAGTCAAAATAGAGTTCGATTTGACTTAGGACTTGCACTCCTACATGCAAAGCTGATAATACAAAATGACATTTGAAGTGTTGATTGGAATAACAAAAATGCACCTACAGCTAGAAAGCATGGAAAAAATGACTAAGTGTTTGGATTCCCATCTTGAGCATCGTCATCTCCATTTTTCTTCAAGAAATCCTCAAACTTCTAGAGAGCAGCTTGTACTTTTGAATCCTCAGGTTCATCAGCATGACCTGAGATGACTTGAGCTCATGTAGTTGAGTCCATCAAGCTAGAATAGTTCTCCTTGGATTTCTTGAAGACTGTTTGATGCAGAGCATCTTACAAACCAAATGATCAATAGGATCCTTTATGATCCTTTCAACATTCATTCAATAATATCTTTGAACAAAGGCAACTTATAAAGAAAACCACAACATTGCTGTCTTCAAGACAGTCTTTAAAGATTGAATTATTTGACCAACCAAAACTCCAAACCAAAATTTCTGGAAAATACAACGTTTGTAGATAACTACATTATCTATCATCTTGTAAAATCTTAAGGTCTGATAATCTCATTTGATTTCCCAAACAATTCTTTTTCAGACTATAAATTCTGATCCATGTCTCTGTCATAATCCAGATTTAAAACTCCAACCCCTGCCTAGGGCATCATATATCTTTCTCAAAACAATTTCAAATGATACCAAACCAATTCCATGTGAAGAATATATGAATCTAGTTTTTGAATATGTAAACTATTTATTTTTACCAATCATAAATAATTATACCATCACAACTCTTTTCCTGCAACTCCATTGAAGAGGGTTTAAAACCAGTCTTCATTAAAAATGTCATAGATTCCACAAATCATCATGAAATTGAACCAAACCAAAAGGAAATGAAATATTACTCAAATATATTTCCAATGAATATAATTAGAGTTCTTGAATCTTCCATATGCGTTCTTACCACGCATTTCACTATGACTGTTCTCAGAAATCCTGAATCTGCAAATACTAACTTTCACGAAAAATCTCATAACTTCCTCCATAGTTAATAAAAATTGATCAAACCAAAAGTATAGGAAAGAGGATTCAATATACTATCTAACCATTACTATATTACAGGGTTTCCAGGCCGTACATGGCCGTACAAGGCCTGGAAACAACAACTTAACAAAAAAAACCAATCAAAATAAGAGATTCAAATTCACTCAATTGCTCCAAAATGTTCTCCTCTTTCTCTATTCTCTCCAATATGATTTGGTTCGACCAATACATCATATTTATACATATTTAGGTAGTTAGAAACCACTTAACCACCCTTATGACCTTTCATCTTCCTTTTGACAACTTTTAATGCCTTTTTGCATTGTTTCATGCTTTACAATTTTTATGCATTTTGACAACTTTTATGACACTTAATAAAAATGACTCCGCACTTTGTAAAATCACCCTAGACATGTCCAAATAACCTATTTAAGACCTTTTACGTGATTTTTAGCCTTTATTAGACATTCTTTCATATTTTTGTCTTCTTGATCAAACTAGGACCTTAACATAACAATATTAACAATGTCATATAAATGGCTTCACATAGCCTTACATTTAGACTCAAATACATCACAAATGAATCAAATATATTTTAATACATGATATAAGGACTCTTAAACTCATTTATCTCTTGTACTTTAGGTGCCTCTGCACCACTGTTCCCAAACTATCCAAGATAACCTGGATTTCTATTAATCTATCAATTGATGAGAGAGTGGAATCAACTCTCTTGAGGTCGGCTTGAACGAGCAAATTGAATTCCTGTGTGGCTGGATCTAGGGGTAGTAGCTTATGATCTTGATCAAGTAGGTCACAAGGAAGTTCATCAATCTTTTTAGTGATTCTTTTCACTGTCTTTTCACCCAAACCCTTTGCCTCTTCTAGATCTTCAATGAGCTGCTCTAAAACTTCCATACAATGTTTTAGCAACTCTTTGTGCTAGACATACATTTTCTTGAAAGGAATTACATTGTGATCAACCAAAACATCTAGGGAGAAGTCCTTGAACTTCGTCCATGCATCAAAATCCTTCTCATAGGTTTTCATTGCCTCCAAGAAAGCTTTAAGTGTCGATTCCAATTCAGATTGAACACTCTACACATTATTGATCAATTTGGTAGCATAACTCAAAAGGTGGGTTCCTTGACTAAGCATCCTATCCATCCATTCTCTTGTTACTCAGCCTTGTGAAGTAACCCGCTCAACTTGCTTAATGACTTGTTCATCAATCAATGAATTCATTGGCTCAATCACCTTTGAAGAGTTTGTGATCTTAATTAACACGGTTGTGAGTTGCTCCACTTGTACCTTAAGCTTATCTTTCTTGACTTTTTCTTCATTATAACTGGCCACAAGAGCATCGAAAATGGGTTTGCTTCCTAAGCTCAACCCTCCTTATCACATAGTCCTCTGCTTGGACTTCACTTATATTTTTGTTAGGACAAGGCTCTGCAACTTCTATATACTTGTTCTTGGCACTATCTACCTTAACTCTTGAGATGGTCGTGGATTTATTTATAGTCTTTGGCTTAACATGTACTAGCTGGCCGAAATCAAAATCATTAGGAGATATAGCCTGCTTCTTCCTCTTGGGAGTGTTAGAAAGCAACCAGTGTTGGGAAGAAGTTCCTTGGCCTTAAACAACAATAGTTACAATTGATGGAGTGGAAGTCATAATAGAAGATGGGTTTTCAACAACTGATACATTTGGTAATGGTCCCATATCTGACATGAACTTATCAAAATCCTCAAACATGGATGTGGATACTTCAGACAAATTTGGAAAAGTGGAGAAAACATTTTCAATGTTATCTCGAGGAGTATCTAAGACAACTTCACTTGCAGAAGAAGAAACAATAGGAATGGTCACACTAGGAGAATTTGACACATATGAAATTGTGGACCCAAATGGAACGGATTCGGAAACATGAACTTGAGAAGAAGTAGCAACTAAAATAGGACTCAATACTTGTGGAACATGATCTTCTATGTCTCCAGGTTCGGTACCTCTGAAAATCTTTGGTAAACCTTCTTCATCAAATTCTTCTTCTTTCTCTTCTTGATGATGTCTCCTCCTCAAGTTGGTCCACATCAATAGGTTCTTCCTCACATTCTCCTTCTTCTGGTTCCTGTCCTTGCTCCTACTAAGAATCTGATGTAGAAGACTTCTCTTGTTCCTTCCCTTTACTCTTTCCTACTGTGAACTTGTACTTGGGAGCTTTAGGAGAAGCAACACGATCTTGCCTTTTCTTTGTTCTCAATTCGGATCTCTTTCCAATAGGCCCAATAGTATCATCCTTTGATCCAGTGGTGAACGACTTCAACTAGATTCCCTTCTGTGCTAGCCAAACATTGGTTTTTGCAAGAATCCTTTAAAATTTGGTCCTTATAGAGACAACCTCCTTTTGAGACCATTGGATGAAAGGGAGAGGAGTATTGACAATCTTTTTTATTTTCATAGATGGAGTCTAAGACATTACTGCCATCAACCAAGCCATTAGGAATATCAGCCAGGTTGAGATTGATTATTTGGTCCTTTGCGAGGCGACAATAGTCTAGCCTTCTGATATCTTCCTCAGTTTTGCAATCAGCCTAGATATATTCAACTCTATGAACATGAGTGTAGTTATTTTATAGTTTGTTCTTCATACCTTTGTAATCAAAATCATTTTTGGACTTGAATTGCCTCATTGTTACTCATCTCATCTCTTCCTCCATAGCTCTTGCTTTGAAAGCTAAGCTGATAGAGTATCTCCCAATAGATAGTAAACTTGAAACCTGTTTTATGAGAACTGGATTGTCAATCATGAACCACCACCATTTGCCTTGCCAACTTCATCAAAATAATTTTATCAGATGGGTACCTTGGGAGCATGAAAGGCTGATCATTATAACATCCTATCCTTAGATAGGTGAAGGTAGTAGGAAACTGTAAAAACATACATCCATATTGGTTGACGTTTTCCCAAGCCTCATCAGAGACCCTATTCTTTACAAGTTTCTTATCAAACATACACATATATGAACCAAAGAAGGCATCATTAACTCTTCTAAAATGATGTAAACTTTCTTTAAGAGCTAATTGAAAATAGTGTTTCCAAACTTGGACTTGTCTTTTGTCTCCTGAGGAAAAACTTGCAAAATTCCTCATAGCGGTAGTAGCATACACCAAGTAGGAAGTCATGTAGAACTTCAAGGTGGTAGGTACCTTAGTGAGCTGCTCACACAAGGCGCCACTGATCTGGTTACCCCAAAAGATCTTCGTGTTGTTCTGTCTAATGATATGAATGTATTGATACATCCACTCATATTATGTATTGGAAGTGGGAAGCCCTTTTACTCTACTCTAAGAAGAATAATCAAGTCATTCATCTCCTCCTTGAAGTCACTTCGAGGAAAGGTCCCCGGCCATCCAAGAAATTGTAGGCCTGGGAGTCTTCAACCAATCGTCATTGGTATTCCTCCCGCATTTCTCACAGTGTTTCTTATAATAGGCTTCAACAAACGTCATATCTATATCTGCAGATTGCCCTATAGTAGCAAAAAGTTGAAACACAAAAACTTAAAATTAAAATGTGAAACTTTAAAACTAATACTACCTAATAATTTAGGTGAATGGAACAGGGAATTATGCCTACCTCGACACTGCCAGTGCTCCTAAATGTGTGGATTTAAAGTCTGCTGTGGCTCCCAACTTGACTTTCAAGTCTCAACACTTGGCTCTCAACACAGTTTGCTTGCTCTGAAAATGGCCTATCAACAATTTCCGTATGGATGCTGCAAAAATGATGTCTCAACAGTCGTCGTCTGCTTGCTGCTATGTGAAAAATCGCCTTTTTAAGTGATTTTAAAAACATTTTAAATCTTTTTTCAGGGTTATCATCTCTGATTGAGTTTATTTAAAAATGCAGGAAAGTGTCAAGAGATGTGGGCAGTTGTCTCATGTCATAGGAGACATCTCCATACATATCTCCCATCCCAGAGATGTGCCACTGGAGTTGGAGATGTGTCTCCCTGCAACAATATTTTCTTCTCATTTACTTCTATTTTTATTTGTAAGAGGGTTTTTGGTATTGAGGTTGATATGATTACAGAGGGCTTTGTATTTTTAATGTGAAGATTGTTAATTGTGATTGCTTTAGACCAAAATTTTGAGTACAAAGATTTTGTTTAACTTTCAGAAATGTCAGCTTCGATATGTGATTGGTCATTCATTCTTACATTTAAATTTTCTAGTGTTTGTTTCTTCCCATTCATTTAAGTAAAAGACACTTTGTGACATGTTTCCCACATTTGGAAAATTCCCCTGGACTGGTGTCTTTTCATCTAGGAAAGAAAAACTGTATTTTGAGAGTTATTATGTTGTAGTGAAACTATTATTTTAGAGTAATTATGTTGTATGTATTGCAAATTTGATGAGATTCAAATTTCACAGGTTGACGAGGAAGCTATGGTAGTTGGGAGGGCTGCTGTCAGCAATTTGATAGGAGGCATCGGATACTTTTTTGGACGGTCACAAATCTCTGTTCCTAAAGAATCTAGAGTAAGATAACATTATCTATCTGATTCTATATTTGATTGTTGCTCTAATCTCAGGAATCATCATATGGGTTAAGTAATTTTTATGTTATTTAGATTGTGTATGTGTGCTACTGTTCTCCATTTTCATTGTAACATGTTTAATATTGGCTTATGGGTGTTTTCACAAACATTGAGCTTAGTTGTAGTAGTTGTGAGAATTTTATTCTTACAATTGTACACATAGGATTTTATAGACTAGATAAACAGCTTGCTTGAAAAACTAGCCATCGTCTATTATTGATCTGGCACTCCTGAAATACCTTGAAACATTTTATAGCCCTTTATGTCATTGGAGTATGCAATATTTTTTTTTGAACAATATTTTGGAGGATGCAATATTAGGTAAAGAAAATTATAACTCTAGTGTTTTGATATTTTACTTTTGTGAGCTTTTGCACCATGTAAAGTTTAATCATTCTCATGTCATCACCATGATGACTATTTTCCATAAATAGTAATTACTTTAATGACCTTTCTTTAATGTATTTGGCTAATAATCACAAGGTTAGGGGGACTCACAAAAAACACAAGAACCTTTAATTATTTGTTCATATGGGGGAGTAATGGTGATTATCAGAACATCTTTCTCTTTGGGTTTTTCACTGTCCTTTTACCAGTTTGGAATTCTTTTTGTTCGATGTAATACCTTATAAGGCTTGCATTGTCTATTCTTGATCTGGCATTCCCTAAATACTTTGAAACATTTTATAGACTTTATTTCAATGTTTTGGAGGATGCAATCTTAGTTCAAGGAAATTTCTAACTGTAGTGTTCAGATATTTTTAGTTTTGTGAGATTTTGCACCATGTGAAGCATAATCATACTCACGTCATTATCATGATGACTATTTTCTACGAATGATCATTACTTGAATGACCTTTCTTTCATGTATCTGGCTAATAATCACAAGGCAAGGAAACTCACAAAAAACACAAGAGCCTTTAAATATTTGGACTTTTGGAGGGCAATTGGACCTGTCATCTCTTGTTCCTAAAAGTGAATGGCAAGAATTGTATTTTTGTTGTAATGGATTGCTAAAGTATGCCCATTTCCTTGCCATACTTGTTGAGTTTAAAGCACGAGAGGTGGTTGATTTGTTTTCTGGAGAAGTATTTTGGCTACATGGCTTGCATAAAACAATTGTTAGTGATAAGGATAGGAGATTCCCGAACTCCTTTTGGCAATAGTTATTTATTTTATGAACTTCTAGCTACTCCTAGTACAAACTATCATTCTAGATAGATGGGTGGATGGAAATAATTGATAACTGGGTTGAAGAATACTTATGGAACTATCATAGATCAATAGACAACATGGGTTAAGTGTTTGCACCTTGGAGAGCATTGTTATAGTACCACTTATTGCATGTCATTGGCATGACACCATTTATGGGACTATATTGTATATGATGCTCTTACCTTCATTGATTTGGTGTTCATTGATAGTTGGTAACTTTGTGGAGCATAGGAGATACATTATGAGGTCACTTAGAGACCATTTGCAATGGACACAAAATCAACAAATTTTTTATGTGGATTGACACATAGTTAGATCCTTTGAGGTTGGGGATATGGTTTTTCTACACTTGTAGCTTTATAGGTAGACTTCCATGAAACAAACTGGGATTGAAAAAATTAAACCCTACTTCTATGGACCATACAAATTATTGCGGAGAGTTGGTGAGGTGGCCTATGAGTTGGAGTTGCAAGTTGGTAGATGTATTCCCAATGTTCTCCATGTGCTTTCCATAAAAATTACTTGGACAAGATTTTCCATTAGTTGATTTGTCACACTCGGATGATGAGTGCAAATTTGTATTGATTCATATGCCACTATTGATGCATGGGAAATGACGTTGAGGAATAGGCGATCATAGAGTGGTTGGTCTATTTGAGGAGCCTAGCTACGGGGGATGCTACTTGGGAGGGGCTAGAAATACTTGAACATTCGACATTGCATTTCTTGTGGGTAGGTTATTTTGGGATGGGTGGACTTGTAATTACCCCTTTTCATTGAGTCAACAATTGGAACCCACAAACCCATTTTTATGCTTCTCAATGGGCGAGGGGTTGTTTCTAGACAGTTATATACTGGTGAGGTTTGGTTCTATTTATTTGTCCATAGTATTTTAATTAGTTCTAGATGATTTCCTATTTTGTAGGGGCATTTCCTAAATTTGAGAAGGCTAATTGGAAGCAATACTGTCACCATTTGTCACTTAATGGAGAATTTACCCTAAGTGGATCTTTTTTATTGTCAACATTGTTCATGCCCTTGGATAGTTTTAAATTTACCCTATTTCTTAGTTGTTTTTGGAGGGCTATGGGGACAAGACCATGTGATGCAACCTATTGTTGGAGTTTGTGTTAGTCATTCATAATACTTTATTTACGTTTTGGTGAGTAGCTATCAAGTTATGGTTGATTTACCAATGATAGGTGAAGGTTTATTGGCTACTAGGGCAATTTAATATTATTACACTAGATAGTGGTTCTTGATTATTAATTTGTTAAACATTATTAGTGTTGTATCAAATAAAAATAATCTTTGTTATTTGACACTAAGGCTAGGAAGTAGGGTTTTGAGCATGCCAAGGAATAAGTAGAGGCTAGCAATATTGAGGTCTTCATTCTATGTCTATTTCACATAATTTCAGACCAAGAGTGGGTGGCTACAACAAGTAGAGCTCATATATTGATTCAGGGATGAAAGCACTTGGATCCAAAGATTAGAGGATGAAACTTTTTATGGGTACTCTCATCCAGGGATAGCATTGAACTGAAAGCATTCTCTTTTCAATTGACAAAGTGATCAATGGGATGGTTGGAGCAGCATTAGTTCTGGTTTGGTAAAGATCTTTTGCCATTTGCTTGATTTCTAATTAGATCCAAAAGATTATTATTCTTTGATGTATGTAGGCAGATATTATTAGTTCTCTATTGATGTCTTCGAGCAGATTTTATCAATAAAATACATCTCCAGTGTTATTATTAGGGTTTACTTTGTTCATGCAGTGCATTATTGTTTTCTTCTTGGCATTATTTTGGTATTAAAACTAAAATAATAAAAAACTAAAAAGAAGGCAGCATAATGCGAACCTCCTTGAACAACGTTAAATGCAACAATTGTCATGAGAAATAGGATATTGACAAGCAACTCTAAATTACTGTCCATGCTAACACATTATTCTAAAGAGCCTTTCTTATTCTTTTAGTTTCAAAATATTCTTGATCTCTTAGTTGTGTGTTAAACTGAAGAATTAAGGGAGAGTCGTATAATTCTCTGCCCAAATCATTGATACATTTTAGCATAGAGGTGTAAGAATAAATGCACATAAATATCTGCTAGTTTAATTGGATTGCTGAGTGCATCTAACTTGTGTGTTTAAACATTGATGTCGTAATGCTTATTAATTAATGTTTAGGGGCATGCTAAACATACAATCCTTGATGCAGTAGCAGTGCAGATGGCTGTTTGTGTCTTGAATTTGGAATACACAATTACAAACAATTTGGTTTGAATGAACTCTGCTGTGAGCTTAGATTCTTGTGCTTACATTGAATTTGTGAGATTTTGACGTGTTTAACATGAGAGTCCGAGACAATCTCATAACCGCATAGATTATTGGGTGAATGTAAGCCTGGTATGGAAACATGTACTGATAGTGATGCAAGGTATACATGTTTTAATTCCCTTGCTGAGACCTAGATAGGTGTAGAGTTTGTGTAGGATGTTAGTTATTAATCACTGATTTCATTTTGTTAAGGGATATCAAACAGCAATGACCCGGTATGTATTTTTAGATTGATTGATGTGGGTTCTATATGGGCCCTCTGCTGATAAAACTATAAAACTTTATACGAGAACCTATAGAAAATTCAGTGTCAAAATAAGCTATTAATGCTCATAAAACATAACCTGCCATCACATTTCTATAGTTTGTATATAGGTGATATTTTTGTGCATGGTAGGTATCCTAATGCCATTCCTTTGGATGATGTATGTACTTGGACCATTTCTTGAGTTTGACATATTTTAATATTTCTGGACAGGACATATTTGGTAGTAATATTGCATTGTATTGGCCAGCAGCGCTTTATACAGCTGTTCCTAGCCGTTCCTTCTTTCCACGTGGCTTTTTGTGGGATGAGGGATTTCATCAGCTTTTGATTTGGTGAGCTTATTTTTGGCAAGACTTTCTTCTTGGTGTTTCTGTATATTTTATTCGATATATTATATTACCATTGTTACGTTGTTTTTTTAAATTTTTTTTGTTTTTTGTTATTATTCAAAAAAATTGTTTTTATTTTGAGCAATGAGATATTCAAGTTACAATATTAGTAACATGTTATTTTGCAGTCGTTGGGACATACAGATATGTTTGGATATCATGGGCCACTGGTTGGATTTGATGAATAGTGATGGTTGGATCCCTCGCGAGCAAATCCTAGGAGCTGAAGCCCTGAGGTGTTTTGGATTCAATGTCTTTAAGCAGACAGTAAACACCCATTCATTCTTTGAGGTTTTGAAAATAATGGGCCTAGACATTGAGATTTTACTGTTTGCTTTGTTTTGATGCAGCAAGGTTCCTGAAGAGTTTATTCCTCAACATACAACCAATGCTAACCCGCCAACTCTTTTTCTTGTTTTGCGTGGTAAATCTCTGTCTATACTCAGAATCATATTTACATTGACAGAGAATCATTTGCTTTATCTATTTATTTTTAATCTGTTGTAATCTTTATCATATTGATTTATACACTTAATCTAGAATTTAAGATGGGAACAGAGTTGTACGTACTTGTACATTTTGTGTACTCACAACAGGTATTTTGATATTAGTGATATCTATTAGCATAAGTGAATATTTGGGCTTGGTAAAGCAAAAGGGGCAAAGGTTTGCATAGAGAAGTTCAGAGGATGGCTTGGAAGAAGGAGATGATACAAATGTTTAGATGAACATCTTATGAACAGTAAAAAGACATATCATACATTTGGTTGGATAAAAAGTTAATGAAATAAGATAAAGAAGAATTTTCACTCAACTTTTTGCAATCAATGATGGAGATGTATATGCATGTGCATTATATTTTTAAAGTTATAAGCCTTCAATTTTTAATGCTACCAAATGACATGGGCCTTTAAGAATGTAAATACTAAGAAGTAGGTAATGAACCTCATTTGATTTGTTTGGAGACTAGTTGTGGCCTAATCTTGGTGGGGACAACCTACTGATCTTAAAAAGAGAAAATTAATGTCCATTGATGATCAATGAGACTCAAAATTACTAGTTACAATAACAAACGAGGAATGCAAAAAGCAACTCCAATCAACAAAAAATGAAGTATTTAGGAATAAAACTAGAATAATACAATCTAATACAGAATAATATATACAATGCCATACATAAAACAAATCAATCTTGTGAAAGGAAGTTCCAATGTATCAAATAAAATACTAAGTATCCTATTCTCTCTTGAACAAGGAAACCTTATATGCTAAATATTGTGATCAAGTAAGGCTACCCTAAGGTTTCTTTAGTCAGGTCATGATAATGCAATCGAAGAGACTCAGTGTGTATGATGTGATATGCTAGTATCACAAAGCGACTTACGCTTATGAATCGTAGCTAGAACTCTTCAAAACTCACTTACTCAAATAAAGAAATATCAAAAGAGATAAAGGAATAGGAAATCTAATCTAAGACCTAAGAACAATGATAATAATGGATGATGCTCAGATAGATGAATTCCTTAAATCAAGCTTCGCTTTGCCAAGATAATAACAACTAACAAAACTGATGCTATCTCCAAATGTAATGAATGATTTTCATATCATAAATATTCATCCAAATACCCAATACTGACGCAATCCAAATGAATATCCATAATCGAACTTAGCAACAATAATTAGGCTCAGGCTAACTTTACACAGTAGCTTATAATCAACAAACCACAAAAAGTATGAACCAAGGAATTCATCACATATTGTCGCATGTCACCATCATAACTAATGAACTTCAAATAAATTGGAGAAACAAAAAGAAACCGTGCAAAATGTAGAAACAAGACACTGAGATCCACCATATCTTCGATGAAACTTATGTATTAATTTCAACAGTCTTGGCAACAATTTCTTCTTTCTTGCTACTCTATTCTGACTTGAAACTTCTACCTCCGAATTTCTAATTGTTAACCCTTACAAATGAAAAGACCAAGCCTTTTATTGACATCCCAATTACAATTTCAAGGGCCAGGATTGATTTCACCATCGACAAGAAATATTTTCCTTGAGTGCAATTTCACCTTTGATAGGAAATTTTTTCCTTCAGTACCAATTACAGGGGGAGAAGAAATTTGACTAGAGCGCATTTTCATTGCTATCAAGGAATTTTCATCCTTGGAGCACATTTTCATTGTTGTCAAGGAATTTTCATCCTTGGAGCGCATTTTCATTGTTGTCAAGGAATTTTCATCCTTAGAGCGCATTTTCACTGTTAAGGAATTTTCATCCTTGTAGTGCATTTGAGACATAGGGAAGAAATTTCTTTCTTTCGAGCCCACTTGAGCCTTGGAAAGGAAATTTTGTTGCATTTCTACATGAAGCAAGGAAATTTTGGAGTAGAATTCCCACATTTCCATACTTGTGACAAGTATTCTTGCAATATTTTCAAGTGTTAGAAGGAAATTCCTTGATTTTTCCCTTGAAATTTCATCTTTGAATTTAGGAAATTTCTTTTATTTTTCTTTCCTGTCAAGGTTGGAAAATTCGACCTTGACAAGGAATTTCCTTGTCAAGTCATCACTTTCTTGTACATTTTCTCATTTTTTCCATAACATTTTCTTCATTTCACTTTTCCTTGCAATATTCTTGACAACATTGACAATATTTTGCAGTTTTTCTTGCACTTCGACAACAATGTGAATTCCCACCTTCAATTCTAGTCTTGATGTTTGTTCATGGATTCCAGACTCGAAATTTGAAATCCTAAATCAATTTACCCATTCTTGACTGACAAGACATCACTTCCCCCCCTTAAGAGCTAGGAGACGAAACTACTGCCAAGCTATGCAAACTGAGCAAAAACCACTTATGCTAACAAGCAAAAAGTGGAGTTCCCCATTTGTAATGAGGCAATATGTGAAAACGTCACAATAGGCCATAGCATTAAGCTCACCATGGGAGGCCACATGATAGCTTCTCTTGTGTTTGCCATATCCATGGTTAGAGTAGACATTTTGGTTGTATTATGGCTCACTACTTTGGGCACAATAGAGATGAATTTTGAAGAGCTATTCATGCATTTTCACTCAGGGTATAAAATTTGAGCTAATAGAATTGCATTTAAAGATTCCACAAATGGTAAGATCACACTAAATGCAAAAGATGCCTAAACTAAATGTGGATAGAGGTGTGGCTCAATTATTATCATTGGAAGTTCAACCAAAGATTCTTGCGTTTGCAAGAAATTACAGCTTTGGGGGATAAGCAAATACATTTATAAGCATGCTTGAGTACTCGTTTATAGTTTTAGGACTCTAGGAGTAGCCTCTCGAACTTGGCGAACTTGTGAGTCATATCTCTAGCCTAGTCCAGTTGCCATTGACTTGCACAACGAGTCCTAAAGAGTTCTGGAGAGTACTCGTTTGAGTCTCACCCCAGGACTCTTCGAGTTCGAGACTCTGACTTCGGAGTTTTGTGGGCAAACTCTCAGGTCTACTAGGGCATGTTAAAACAACAAAACGTGATTATTTTTCCTTCGTATTTTGGGTCAAACACTTGTCATATTATAAATTTGATTAGAATGAGAGGGTCTAGGAGTGGAATCACACAGATGAGGTTACAATTGTCAACTAATTTTTTTTTTTTTTTGTAAATTATGATTTCTTGTTTTTTGGGCTGAGTCCTGGTGACGTGTTTTTTATGACATCGTCGAACACAGAATAAAGTTGCCTTATGATCACTTCACTCTCTCTTGATCAAAGTACGATTGCATGCTAAGATTGCAGAAAGTTCAAACAATCGACTCCAAGGTTCCTTTATGCTACGAACGTGACTCAGTTGGCTGATGTGTTTGCTGGTAATCCAAGGGGCCTTATATTTGCATCATTCTTTCACTTCTTTGTTGTGGCTGGAACTCCATCATCAGATATAGCGAATTTGTGATGTTTCTGCTTCAAACGAACTAAAATAAACTGAAAGTAAAAGGGAAAGGGTTTAGAAGGATCTAAATTTACCCCTAAGGGCAGTGATAACAATGAGTAGTGCTCTGGTGGACAAATTCCAAATGAACCAAGCTCTGCTTCGCCAAGATCAACTACAATTCCGCAAGAACCGGTGCAATCTTCTGGGGATGCTAGAGGAATTTCAAATCGAGAAAGTACATTTGAATACCCAAAAACGACGCAATCCAAACAACCATCTACAATCGAACTTAGCACAAATTTAGGGGGTTCAGGCTAACTTTACACTGCAATTTACAATCAACAAGATGCAAAAAGTATGAACCATGGAAATTCATCAAACACCATTACATTCTCCATTGAAATCAAAGCACTATACTACTTCTACTCTAAGTGAGGAAGGTGAAACCATGCAAGCTTTGAAAAAATAATTTAAGTGGACACCATCAGAGAACAATGTTTCACTGTTTATTATCTCAAAACTTATTGCAACAATTTCATACAAAGCTCCCTCCTTTTACAAATGAGGGGGTCACCCCTTTATATAGGCCTCAAGCCATGATTACATGCAAAACCCTAATTAGGGTTTGCTCAAAAGATTCTCCACTCAAGATGCAACAAGGTGGGAATCAACAATAAATGCCCATTATGCCCATATACAATTAATTACGATCCTGCTAGAAATGGCAACCATAAAGCATTAATTAACCATTACATTCAAAAAGTGCCCACTATGCAATGAATGTACCCTCATGCAAAAATTGCCCATGGTGCCATAAATGCACCATCATATCCTGAACGTGACGACTGCATGTAGAAGGAATTGCCATAATGCCACAAATGTGACGACTGCATGCAAAGAGATGCTTCATTAATTCAGTGTGCGTTGACTCGACTGCCACTTGGTGAGAAAACCTTAGAGAGAGAGAACTTCAGGAGAGAAGAATCTGATCCATGAAGAATTTTCTTGAAGTTTCTGGAACTTTCTTTGTTTTGGAGGACATTTTTAATGATTTTCTACCATCTCCTATTTTTTAGGAATTTTTCTAAAATTAAGGACCTGGATCCAGGAGAGAGAGTAATCTCACATGAGTCCAAATCTACCATCATTTTCAAATTCGGATGATCCTTGATGCCCGAGAATGGATTTTTCAAATGTTTTCCCTAGGGGAAAATTTCTTGTTCAATTCATCCTTGATTTCTTCCTTGCCTTGGAAATTGTTTTTTCCACCTTCAATTCATCCTGGCGTGGAATTCATGTTGTGAAGGAATTCTCCTTTGGAAAGAAATTTGTTCCTTACCTTGAGGAAGGAAATTCTTTATGCCTTAGCCAATTTTCATGATTTCCAAGAACTATGTCCTGAAGGAAGAAATTTCAAACACTTAGTCAATTTTTCACCTTTCTTGGAATTTTGTCCTGAAGGAAGGAATTTCTGACACTTAGCCAAATTTTCACCTTTCCTGGATTTTCTTCTTCTTGGGCGCAATTCTTCCTTGGGGAAGGAATTTTTGTGCTCTTTGAATTCATCATGTTTGCAGGGAGCTTTTTGACTAATTTTCACATCTCCTATTTTTTAGATAATTTCCTAAAATTTAGAATCTGGGTCCAGGAGAGAGAGAATTCTCCCACGAGTCCAAATCTGCAAAAATTTTCGGATTCTGATAAGATTTGGTGTCTAAAAATGGAAATTTCAAAAAATTTTCTCGAGGGGATTTCTGCTTTTTATTCTACCTTGACCTTTGGATTTTCATGCCTTAGACAAATTTTCAATTTTCAAGCTTAAGCACGGAATTCACTCTTCGTGGTGGAATTCATCAAATTTCTTCACCTTCCCTGACTCCCTCTATTTGGCGCCCTCCATTACTCATAGGCACAATTCTTCATTGATGGAGGAATTTTGAACCTGTTCCATTCTTCCCTGACTCCCTCTATTTGGCGCCCTCCTAAGGGGTAGGGCAGAATTTTGTGCTTGCCAAGGATTCAATGCATTTCAATGAATTCCAATATCACATCATTCTGCCGCCCAATGAATCCTCCATGACCCTTCCATTTTGGCGCCCAACTGAGGAGTAGGGCGAAATTTCATCATGGAGGAGGATTTCATCATTTTATCCATTGTTCATGAGCATACCACTTTAGCGCCCTTCCTTGGCTGATGGCGGAATTTTGCACAGGTGGAGGAATTCATGATTTCCTTTCTTCTTCTTGACTTAAGTGAATTTTTGAGCTTCTTCCAGATCAGGCTACCATATATGGATTTGAGGTGATTTCCCGGACTTAGATAAATTTTTTGAGCTTTCCACTTCAGGAAGCCATTTTTTGATTGAACCTGTCTGCTTTTTGACTTTCCGGAATTGGAAATATTCGTGAATGCTTGATCTTCATCGTTTGCCCGAATGGTCTTGTGAAAATCAACTTTCCAAAAATAGAAAACTTTCAAAACATCAGTGTTAGATCCCTAGATAGGACACATGAATGACTTACTATAAATAGAAATTTACTAAAAATAGTAAGTTTGATTTTTGGCAAAATGAAGACATTTCGGGACTCAGTAAAATCCCTAAAAAATAGGAACTTTCTAAAAATAGAAAGTTGCTCTATTTTTGCTCAAATTTTATTGGGAGGCTCCTCGAAGGGTCTTGATTCTAGTTCTAAGTTCAGTTTTTCCAAAACCCTAAAAGAAATCCTAAAATCTACAACGGAAGGCAAAAACCCTAAAATTGACTAAACAAGCCCTAGACTTCATCAAATTTGCTCAAACGAGCTGTAGACTTGATCAAACTGACCCCCAAACACTCACAAACTGAGGGAATTGATGAGATTGCCGCGAAAAGACCTAACAACAAAAAACCAAAAGACCAAGAGGGCCTAAAAAGTAGGGGGTCCCCATTACAATGGGGCGATGTGTGAAAACGTCACAACAACTCCTAGTCGAGTTTTTTGCCAAGTCCGTGCCAAGGCCCGAATACGAGTCCAAATTTTGGGCTGATGAGAGAGTTCATGGATAGTATATAGTTGGTCCAACCTAGTGTCACTTGGTTTGTAGGCTTGTTCATTAGTTTGTAGTTATTGGTACAAGCAAATATTTCTTTGAAGCAAATGTTGGTTATGTAAGATCCTGTTGTGAGGTATTCACACATCGCTCCATTGCAAATGGAGACCCCCACTTTTTCTTGCTTTCTAGGTAGTGTCGAGTCTTAGCTATTAGTCTTTGCATTAGAGAGGTATAAACGCTTAAATGGCTAGGAGTCAGGTGGATAGTTTTGCATAAGTGGGAAGTAGGTAGGTTTGTAAAGTCTAGATATGATGAGTTCAATCATGAGTGAGGAAGATTTCTTATTTAAGGGTCTCTTCAAATGCTACTCTTGGGGAGCAAATTTCACTTCACGAACACTCCTTATGTAAGTAACTAAAATTCATGTCAAACTTCAGCAGTTGCAACTTTGGAGCGAGCTTCATGTTGGAGAGATTTGGGGCGAACTTCCTACTCAAGCCTTCATGAGTGAATTTGAAGAGGTGAAGTGATAACATTTACCTTCAAGGGAACAATCCGAAGTGGACTTCACAAGCTCAATGAAGCAAGTCAACTTCATGACTTCATGTTTTGAAGCGAGCTTCATGAACTAACAAATCAGAGCGAACCTCATGCTTGAAGGATTTGGGGCGAACTTCTTCATGATGAAGATGGAAGAATTGAGAAATCTGTGAGCACTCACTTCATGTTGGAGAATTCAAGAATCAACTTCATGGGCTAGAATTTTGGTGCGAACCTCATATAAACTTCATGAATCAAGGAAATGGAGCGAGTTTCACACAGAGGTGAAATTTATGTCATGAAGTGAACTTCATGAGTTGCAACTTTGGAGCGAACTTCATGACCCTAAGATTTGGAGCGAAGTGCCTACTTCATGAGTTTGTGTTTCAAAGCGAACTTGGACTTCGTCACTTGAGCAAGTGGAGCGAAATTACAACTTCATGACTTTGCCCATAAGAGTGAAGTGCCTACTTCATGAGTTTGAGTTTTGGAGCGAAATCTTAACTTCATGATCTCATAAGTTGGAGCGATTCTACAAGTGAAGGGTATAAATGAATGAGGCGAATTAAAAAACTTGAACTTCATGAATTGCAAGTTGCAAGTTGTTGTGACCATTTCACACATCGCCCCATCGCAAATGGGGACCCCCTCTTTTTGCTTGTTTTTTGTTCGTTTTCGCTTTCGTTTTTAGGGTTTTGTTAGTTAGTTAGTTGTCTGGATTTAGGGCCAAGCCTTAGGGTTTTAAATATTGCCTTTTCAAGCCAAAATCCAGTCGCTTTTGAGAGTTTTTTTTTGAGCTTCTTTTCTAGAATGCAAATTTTGAATGCAATAAATTCGCCAAAATGGTCTAATTTTCAATTGGAATGTTCATGCAAAGCTTAAACTTGTCTAAATGATGACCGTCAATGTGAATTTTTGTCTGATTGAATATTTTGACCAAATTTTGACTTTTTTGAAGTTTGATCCTGGGCATTGGAATTGATTTGTTTTCGCCTCGTGAAGTGTTAAAATGTGAAAAATCTTGTTATTTTGGCCTGTAGGAGCAAAATCGCTCCTGTCCCTCAGTGAAGGACGGGAGCTCAATTTCAAATATCTCATTGTCCTTGCAGAGTCCAGACGAAGTTTACGTTTGAAGTGATGGAGAACGACAAGATCTTTCCATTGAATATAAATTGAAGATTTTCATGAGCACAGAAAGGCCTCCAGGAAGAAAATCGCTCCTGTCCCTCAGTGAAGGACCAGAGCTGCAATTCAAATTTCGTCTTGTCCTTGTAAGATTTTGAAAGTTTAGCAATTTGAGGACGTCCAAGGGAAGATGCTTTGCCAAATGAATATAATTTGAGATGCAAAAAATGAAGGAAAATGACCTATATTGACTAAATCGCTCCTGTCCCTCTCCAAGGGACCAGGGCGAGGTACCTTGTAGCTCTCGTCCCTCTCCCAGGGACCAGAGCGATTTCCTCCATTTTGCAAAATCCAGACAAGGGTCAAGGCAAGTTTACGTTCAAAAACAAGGGAAAACATGAGATGAACGCATTGAATATAAATTGAAGATTTTTGGGACGCCCATAACAGTGCTAAATGCCTAGTTCGCTCCTGTCCCTCAGGAAGGGACCAGAGCGATTTTTGATATAATTACCTCTTTTTGCAAAATTCCAAACAATGTCAAGGCATGGGTGGATAGAGTGAAGAAGGACGAATCCGTTGGATATAAACTCAGAGCATGGCAAAGTAAGATGAAAGCCACAAGGAAAAAATCGCTCCTGTCCCTCTCCAAGGGACCAGGGCGATACAATGGTGAAGATACGTCCCTCTCAAGTTCAAGGTCGTCCCTCCAAGGTTCAAGACCGATCCAAGCCAGGACAAAAGGTGGCGAGGACATTTCAAGGCGCTTTCATCATGCGTAAACACTTAAAGGACGTTAAAATGAAGAAATTGACACCCTATAACATAGATCGCTCCTGTCCCTCAGGAAGGGACCAGGGCGATGTTAGATGCATTGGCCATTTCATGCAAAATTTACGTAAGGACAAGACATTGCAATATTTTAGAGGGTCCATGGTACGACAACAAGATGATAAACAAGAGTTTTGAACGTTAAATAATCACCAAAATGGATCTAGGAACCATATCGCTCCTGTCCCTCTCCAAGGGACCAGGGCGATTTGCTTTGGATTCCTTGTTTGTTTCAAGTTCAAGCTAAGTCAAGACGTCCTAAGATAGCATATGGTCCAAGGCATCGTTTGAAGATAATTCGCAAGGGTTTTGAACGTCCAAACATCGCCAAATAATGTAAAAGCCTCACATCGCTCCTGTCCTTTGGACAAGGACCAAGGCGATGCTATTAAAACACTCCCGTTCCTTCAAAGATCAAAGCGAAGCAAGGTTAGGTAGTGCGAAGGACAACGTTTGAAGGACATTGCAAAAGGGATCAAAGTTTAAAATCGCCAAGACCAAGGAAAACATGTGGATCGCTCCTGTCCCTCTCCAAGGGACAAGGGCGATGATCCTTATAACATCGAAGGTACCTTGCAAAAGCAAATGGAAATAAGCGCAAAGGACACAAGCAATGATATTTCGAAGGTCAAAAATGCAAGGTGAACGCAAAAACATGGAGATCGCTCCTGTCCCTCTCCAAGGGACCAGGGCGATAATGGTCATGGGACGCACTTGCTCGCACAAGAGAGGCATTCAAATTCGAAGGACCACCAGATGATCGATTTGGGACGTGAAAATGAAGGAGTTGAACGTTGAAAACGCAAGAATCATGCCAAAGATGGTGAATCGCTCCTGTCCCTCTCCAAGGGACCAGAGCGATGAGGTACGTCCCTCTATTTACATATTTTTTGGCGCCAAATTAAATAATTTGAATTTTTTTTAAATGCTAAATCAATTTAAAAAATTAAAATCCATTTTTATTGGCATTTAATGTGGCGTTAAACATTTATTAGTTATTTTTGCCTTATTTAAAAAATCGAAATTTGCAATTAAAAAACGCAAGGCATTAGTAATTAATTAATTAATTAATAAAAAATCGATTTGAGCGCTCATATATGGAAGTCGGCCTTGTTATGTCATTGCAAATCATTTAAAAATCGTTTGAAATTGTTATATTTCATCAAGTCGGCCAAAGAGATAAATCGATGAGAGCGCTATATATATAGGGGGGTGAAAACTATTATTTTCACATCATTATTTTACCTCTCTACATGCGAATCAAGGAAGACAAAGGAAAGTGTTAAGTGTGTTTAAAGATAGTGCGAATATTATCCAAGGTGGTGCGAGTTTCATTCATCCAAGGGTGGCGCGCTTAGCTATCAAAGGTGGTGCGATTCCAAACCAAAGGTGGTGCGAATTTGAAGATCACGCCTAAGGCGAATTTGCTAAAGACTTGGAGATTTATTTGTGCGAATTTGAAGATCCATTTGAGACCACGTCCAAGGCGATAAGTGAAGATCACATTCTATCCAGAGGTGGCGAAGTCAATCTTGAGGGGATCATATTGAAGATTATTTATACCTCAATTTTGCCTAGGCAAATTTTGTTTTTGCATTCTAGAGTTAGCTCTCTCTATCGAGGTATGGCGATTTTATTGTTATTGTTTTATTCATTCATCGTCATATTTCAAATTTTGATCCTTGAAAATCTCTTAGCTCAATCGTTGTATTTTAGGAAATGATAACTCTAGGGACTTATCATGAGGTTTCCTAAAATCTATCTCTCTTATCTACGTTATTTATTGCAAAATCTATTTCTTATAATGAAATGTTGTGTAGGTATGGCGACCCCAAAGGCGGGAGCATCCACCAGTCGCTCGGCTCTCATGAAAGAAGATCAGAAGACTGAAGAAGTGGAGACCAAGATCGTGTCCAAGTGGAGCAACATTGGAGATACAAACTTGGGGAACTTTAGCACGAAGAAGTTCCGAGAGGTCCCTTACATCGGCAAGCCATCACCTGTCGCCCGGAGAATAATAGAAAGTGGCATCATTAAGGCGGCCGGTTTTCCTCCAGCCATTCAGTGTCACGAGTTGATGATCGAGTGTGCCCGTCATTACAATCCACAGTCCAGGACAATTGTGTCCAATGAGGGAAACATTTTGGCGTACCTTTCAGAGGAGGCCATAAGTGAAGCCTTCCATCTTCCAGAGCACAGGGACATGATATACAAGAGCATTGAAGGAGCCAGATCAGTGTACGATGATGATCCAGATGCTTGTCTAAGCATAATCAACAAGAACTGGCTACTCAAGAGTCGTCCCCGTCTGAGCAAAGTACCGAACACACCACACCGGATCGATTTCCAAGAGGAGTACAGAGATTTGATCACCATGCTCAACAGAGTTACAGGAGCACCTCATGCCTTCTATTTTGAGAAATGGATGTTTTATTTCATCCAGGTGATTGTTCAAGGGAAGGGTACAATACATTGGGCTAGGATAATTAGCCATTGCTTAGACGTACAGTTGAGAAGACTCAGGGCTACTAAGTCCTTCCACATGAGTTCATACGTCATTTATGCCTTAATCAGGAGCGTTGAGTACGCAGGATTACCTCACAGAGGAGTGATTGGAAGAGGACCCGGCGAGGTCAGAGTTTGTGAATCCTATACCTACTTGCATCATCCACCAGGGAAGAACTACAAGTTAATCAATGATACTTTCACGATGAACATCACAAGGACGTTGCAAGGAGGGATTCACAACAGATTATCTCAAGATGCCCAGGAATTAATCAAGAGGTACGGTGCTTGGTTCATTCAGTTTCCTAAGTTCACTTACATTAGAGTGTATGGATGTCCTTTACCTCCATATATGTTGCCGAGATACCCGACAGACAGGATTGTGTTACTTGAAGTAACAAGGCAGTTGGCAGCATATGTGAAGGCATTCAGACACAGACATCAGAATGGAGTTCAGGTACCTATTATTTTGGGTAATTCAGTTGAGGTATGTCCCAATGTCTCAGCCATGGATGATGCAGAGAGGGAGTTAGCCTTGTATCCTTTTTCATCTTTTGCTTGGAGGAATAGTTTTGATCCTCATGGACATTTAGAGGAGACAGTCGGTAGAAGATTTAGACATGAGTACCAGATTGAAGATTTTATGATGAATCTCCTAGATGATCTCAAAGTGAAACGAAAGATACATTCTAGATTGCCTCTGGATTTCATCAGGAAATGTAAGATTTACAGAGTAGCCGACCAAGCTCAGGACAACGGCAGGCACATCCAATCTTCATATGATAGAGAAAGCAAAACAATAAGTTTGAATTGGAATGAGCCCGAGGCCGTGGATTTAGATGAATTGATGGCACCAGTCTTGTCTTGTACTCGCAGATGGGTAGACATTCAACATCAGAAGTTGAGAGAACAAGGCATAGCCATGTCTTTTACTTTGGAAGAAAAGCCAGCCGAAGGAGGAGCCAGTGTTAGTGAAGGCAATCCTAATCCTAGGAATTCAGGTGAAGGTAACCTTCGATGTGCCAGTGAGGGCAATCTCCATTCGAGAGGTTCAAAGAGAAAGGAAAGATCAGAAAAGAAAGAGCCTTCCAAGAAAAAGCAAGGTGCTAACAAAGATCAAACACTAGGTACTTCTTCCAGGCCAGAAGATAGAACAGTTCGAGTGGAAGAATCCATGGAATCGATGGTACAGAATGATAGACAGGAGGAAGAACAGGCACAACATGTTTCATCCGATGGATCTCTCCAAGACTATGATTTAGAAGAAGATAATGAAGTAACATCTCCTCCCAGACAAGAAGAAGTAGTACACAAAGAAATTCAAGTTCAAGAGACAAGATCAAATATCCCAGATTGGTTGAAGGAAAGATTGACTAAGGTGATCGTAATGGAGGACGAGGACAGTGCAATCGATCTAGAGAGCCTTGTTGGACGTTCACATATGACAACAGAGAAGAAGAAGGCTACAAAGATGTCCAAGATGATTCGAGATGAGACTGGATCCAGAAAACTGCAGATAGCTACACCGGCAGCAGACAAATATGAGGGTGAGATCCTAGCAGAGGACTATCATATACAGACCATTGAGTTAGGACCATCCACAGCAGAGCAGACTTTAGATGATGCCACCGACACATTTGAGGCATTGAAGGACAAGTTCAGAGAAGAAGTAGAAAAGAATAGAAAG
Organism: Cryptomeria japonica; assembly: GCF_030272615.1. NCBI lineage: Eukaryota > Viridiplantae > Streptophyta > Pinopsida > Cupressales > Cupressaceae > Cryptomeria > Cryptomeria japonica. The sequence goes on along the minus strand of NC_081407.1, from coordinate 191,476,532 downwards.
CTTGAGAAAGAGGTCGGTGCATGGAGAACATATTTCAGTCACATCAATGAACCTTTGGGACGTCAGGATCCAGTTAGATCGCCATTGCAGGCATTGCCCCTTCAATCAATCAATGAAGCAGAGAGATTCAGGAATATGGTCCAGCGTACATGTAATTGGATGGATAGATCTCACACGGTGGCCATTGAGTTTATTACAAGGATGTCGAAGATCACCCACCAGGCTATCCAAGTTCTTGAGATAATCCACAGATTGATGGCAACAGTAGCTGCATTTGCCCATACCAAGGACGTTGTCATTCCTGTCTTGAAAGTTATAAGACATACATCCAGAAGAATTTTAGCACAAGAGAAGATCTTGGAGGGCGATTCTCACAGTTTGTTTCAGTGGTCAACCTTACTCCATATAAAGAGTGTTCTCTTTGAGGACATCAGTATTAGATGTGGTCAAGTTGAGGAGGTGATCAATCCGATCCAGGACAGAGTATTTGAGGTACTTCGTACCATTCTTGGCAGAAGGATCGAGGTCGAGACAGATGTGGATTTACAAGAATTTGAAGATAGAACCAAGATCATCTTTCGCAAGGACGCAGATGTTACAGATGAGCAGTATGATCAGATGTATGCCACCATGCTCCTAATTGATAGAACTAAGGAACTTGAACCTACTTGGGACACAGCTCTTCTAGATGCATTTGATCAGGTTATCCACTTAGAAGAGAGTATCAAGAATCTTCCCGAGATTCCAAGCACAGAAATCGAAGGAATTGTGACAAAATTCATTGCATATGCTAAGAAAGAGAATTGGAAGGGGAATAAGATTCTAGATGAAAGGTTGTTACAGATGACATGACATCTTAATTCTCATTGGCTGATACCTCCTAGATTTTTGTGCCAAATTTAATATTTGGCTATGTATTTAATGTTGTTCAGTAAAAAGGAGGTCATTTGTAACAAACCCTAATTAGGGTTTAGGTGTCATGATCTTGTCCATTGATTTACTTTCAATCTGGACCTTTCATTGTAACTGGGGATGCTATTTATACCCCCATTTTTCATTTCATTAATAACAGAATAGTCAATAGAGAAATAGAGAATAGAGTTGTAAGCAATTTTTATGTTGTAGCAAGATTGAGTCTTGAAGAGAGAAGTTCAAGCAATTGTTGTATATGATGACTTGGAAATCAATAAAATATTGAAGTTATGGTGTTTTGTTGCAAGTTTCTTGAGTTATCTTCATGGTTGTTGGATGTACTTGAATCACGCTCAATCAAAGTAGTTTGTTAATTTGAAAGGCTAAGTGTGAGATTTGATATTTGGTAGGATTCGCAATCCAAACCACTAGCTTCTTGCTGATTGTAGGAACGCCTTGCGTGGTCGACTGGAAAACATTTTGAGTCCTTAACCTTCAAGCATTTTCGCATCTAGGATATGTACCTTCGTAGTAGTGTCCTTGATCTTTGATGCATTGAACACCATTATTACCTTAGAAGATCGCACTAATTTCAATTAAGTTGTTATCTTATGGCAAAATTGAAATTGGTTGAGTCTTGCCAAATCTCATTCATGCTAAGTCGTTCATAGGGTTAGGCTAGATTAGACCTCTTAAGCCCTATCTTTTTTCCTTTTTTTTTGAAAGTTCCTTTTAGATTAGTAAAACCTTCGAACTATTGAATCCGTAAGAAGCCTTGAAGGAAACAGCAAATCACATCATACCACTAAAAAAGCTTGTCCACACGTGGAGACCCCACTAAAAGAACCTTGGAGTCCACCTAACTGATCCTTTTTGCAGATCTTCAGCAGTTAGAGACTATTTTCTCAAGAGAGGATAAGATGCCTGTCGGTATTTTATTCTGTGTATGATCGTGTACAAAATACACGTCAACACAAGTGAACTTCATGAGTTTGCAAATTGGAGCGAAAACATACTTCACGAATTGAGTAATTCAAGCGAAATTCCTACTTTAGGAGTTGAGATATTGGAGCGAACTTAGGGTTCAAGACTTTTGGAGCGGATTTCACACTTGAAACAACTTCGTGAGTCAAGGGTTTGGAGCAAAGTTTACATTTAAAGCAACTTCATGAGTTAAGAGCCTTGGAGCGGATTTCATGACTTTGTAGTTTGAAGTGAACTTCATGAGTTCACCTTTAGGAGCGAATTTCATGACTTCATGAAGAGGAGCGAACTTGAACTTCATGACTTCATGTAGAGGAGCGAACTTGAACTTCACGTTTTCATGTATTGGAGCGAAGTTGAACTTCATAAGTTTGGACTTTAGGAGCGAAATTCATGATTGGGCCGATTTACATCTTCAAGTCTTCATGAGTAAAGTTAGGAACAAAGGGATGAAGCAAATTAGATAACATGAACTTCATGAGTTGCAAATTGCAAGTATACTTCATGACTTGGCAAAGTGAAGCGAACTTCATGAATTGCTACCTTGGAGCGAGGTTGAACTTCATGAGTTGATGGTTAGGAGCGAAGTTCACAACTTCATGAGTTGCTGTTTTGGAGCGAACTTCAGGTTCAAGAGATTTGGAGCAAAACTCACACATGAAGTAACTTCATGACTTCAAGGTTGGGAGTGAACTTCATGAATCAAGGAGGAGCGAATTTCATACAAGAAAACTTAATGATTGAGAAAGACAAGCAAGGGAGGTGATTGAAACAAGCTTCAAGTGCACGCCACTTAGAGTGATCTTAATGCTCAAGCCCAAATAAGGGCCGATTTACATCTTCAAGTCTTCATGAGTAAAGTTAGGAATAAAGGGATGAAGCAAATTAGACAACATGAACTTCATGAGTTGCAAATTGCAAGTATACTTCATGATTTGGCAAAGTGAAGCGAACTTCATGAATTGCTACCTTGGAACGAGCTTGAACTTCATGAGTTGATGGTTAGGAGCGAAGTTCACAACTTCATGAGTTGCTGTTTTGGAGCGAACTTCAGGTTTGAGGCTTTAGGAGCGAACTTCAGGTTCAAGAGATTTGGAGCAAAATTCACACATGAAGTAACTTCATGACTTCAAGGTTGGGAGCGAACTTCATGAATCAAGGAGGAGCGAATTTCATACAAGTAAACTTCACGAATTGAGAAAGACAAGCAAGGGAGGTGATTGAAACAAGCTTCAAGTGCACGCCACTTAGAGTGATCTTCATGCTCAAGCCCAAATAAGCAAATCTCAACTTCATGAACTTCACAAGCTCAACATACGTGAGCAAACTTCACAATTTGACCTATGTGAGAAAACTTCACAATTTGAAAGATATGAGCGAAGTTCAAGAAAATGAAGAAGATTAAGGCGAGGGAAACTTAATAAACATCAAGAATGGGATACACTTCAAGAGCTCCTCTTTGTGAGCAAAAAAGCAACCTCAAGTGTCCCTTTATGAGGGCATTTTCTCTTTATATGCTTTAATTAAATCTATATATCAAGTATATTCAATACTCGCCTGTTTGTTTTGTAGGAAATGAAGAAAGAAATAAGGAGATCACACCAGGAACATTTAATGACATGAAGAGTGTCACAAAGGAGTTTGTGTAATATTCCCACTAATTTTTTTCGGTTTTGAGCACAACAAATATTACAATGCATCCATTAAAGTTAGGAAATATAATCCCAATACTATTGAAAGTAACCCTTCCACTTTCTGATCACGAAGAGCCCAATGTTTGAAGGTGAGAGCATACGGTGATAAGGGGTTCGTTAGCTCACTAATCCGCTGGAAATTACAATGCAAATACAATACTAGGTGGCAAGCCAGTCCGTTCCACTTTTCAGCGGGATGAAGAACAAGAACTTGACGGTAAACCAGCCAAGGAAACAAGAGCATAACAGAACCAAATCACTCTACCGCTTATGCAGCGGGAGGGCTTTTACATAAAACTATCACTCAACTGCATATTTCAGCAGGAGGACAATATCACTCAACCACTTGCTCAGTGGGAGGACAAAGTTGAATTACAAGACATACAGGCGGCTAAGCCATCCTCTTCCACTTGTTCAACGGGAAATGCAACAAAGAATGAATTGGTCAGTACTACTGAAGCAATTCTTACAAAGATAGAGATGTGAGAGAAGATAGAATGAAGTACATATCTCAAGAATTCAATAACACATTCCCACCACAAACACTACTTGTTCTGAAATCAAAGACAATGAAACATAGAACCAGCCATCCCCAAAACCACTAAAATGTTTGTAACTCTCTCAAAACTGAATGGAATCATGCCAAACTAAATGTAAATGAAGCGTATAACATAAGCAATCAGATCAATACCTGGAAACTACGACCGGAGAGCAGCAGAGGTGATGCATGCAACCCAAGGCAATTCTGGAAATTGCGTTTGGGCTGAATATTTCGATTTGCAACTATAAATTGGAGAGTTCTCCAAATGTCACACAAATGTAGGAGAATTATTGTCTCTCCGATACGCTTCCAACGAGCCTTCACCCTAAACGATGCAGTCAACACGTAGATAGCTACGAGCAAAATACACTTCCAGCCAACACACACCAGCAACACCAAAAAAATGCAGCAGCACACAACTCTTCACCAACACACCCAAAAATCACCAAATAGCTCACAACTTCGAACCACAACTAGGAGTGATGTCTCACACTCGAAACCGGAAGGAAAGATCTAGGAGGTATTCAGCCCCGAAGAAGTTTGGAGTTATTCCGAGAGCATAACGATATATTTTCTCTGGATGCCAAATGAGGAGCCAGTCACTTGTTTATATAGCTTTTCAAGTCTGGAATTCAAATGAAATTGCCTCCAAATTCTCCTCGTTCAAACTGCATTTCATTTCATGTGGTGGACCCAAGAACGACGCCCACTTCCAAGTCCAAAAATCGCACCTAGGAAGAAGACCACGATTTTGGCATGATATAACTTTGAAATATATCGAAAATAAAGTCTCCTTATAACCATCAAATAATTCGCCTAGGCAAGACTTAGGAAAAATATCAATTTTTGCACAATTCCCCATAACATCAATCAGTAATAAAATAATTAAATAATAACCTTAGGATAAGGAATAATATTTAATTAAATCGCTTATAACTCCAGTATTGATTATCAACAAAATCCGGATGAGGTTGAACAATGAGGATCACTGAACTGTGTTGGATCAGGACCAAATCTAGGATTGCCAAAAATAGACTGCTCAAATTGCCACTTAATAAAAATAGTAAGTCATAAAATAATGCTTCGAAAATCATGATCTTCGCAACTAGAGAAAGAGCTTGGCGATTTCAACAACTTTGCACCATCCCGACGGTCAAACCCTAACTTACTAAAAATAGTAAGTTCACAATCCATCCTTGACAAGCTTGGTTGGAACTCCAAAGAACATGGAAACACTAATTCACCTTTCCATACAGCCTACGGGTCTCTGGAGTGTTGTGACCTTTTCACACATCGCCCCATTGCAAATGGGGACCCTCTCTTTTCCTACTTTCTAGGGTTTTGTTAGTGTCCTATGACCTTTTGCTGCAATTTCACCAAGCCTTGTCCAGTTCAGAGCATTTCAGGCCCTGACGATTGAAAATTAGTTTTTGCAAGTTATGTGATTCCGAAGTGTGAACACCACAAGAGTGCTTAGAAAGGCCAAGGGATGAAGATCGCAATCGATTTGGACGAATTTGGACAACTTTCTATTTTTAGAAAGTTTGCTTTTTTGCTTTTTCCTATTTTTTAGGAAGTTTCATTTTTGGCATTGTTAGCCCGATCCTCGGTATAGCTATTTTTAGAAAGTTTTTCCTATTTTTTAGGGATGTCTGCTTTTTGCTTTTTCGGGATGCAAACCTAGGGTTTACACTTGTACCATTGACCTGCTTCGACCAGAACTCGAAAATTCTAAGTTTTGACCTAAAAAAGCTAAATCCCTAGATTTTAGGCTTTTTGCTTTTTCGAGATGCAAACCTAGGGTTTACACTTGTACCACTGACCAGCTTCGATCGAAACTCAAAAATTCCAAGTTTTGAACTAAAAAAGCTAAATCCCTAGATTTTAGGCTTTTTGCTTTTTTGGGATGCAAACCTAGGGTTTACACTTGCACCACTGACCAGCTTCGACCGGAACTTGAAAATTCCAAGTTTCGATCTAAAAGCTAAATCCCTAGATTTTAGGCTTTTTGCTGCTTCAGATGATCCACCTAAGCATGGATTTCAAATTTCAAGTTAATCCGATTAAATTAGATTAAATTGTGAAATTTTGAAGTTTCTCTGAAAATTATGCTAAGTCTGGCTAACAAAGGTTTTTGAAGTATTTTTGCAGGTTCAAACCCCACCACGATGCAAGAGAGACCATGAAGGAGCCATGCCTGAAGTCCGCCATGCCTTAGAAGGCTGTGGGGGTGCTCAGTCTAAAGTCCGCCATGCATTTGGAGGTCATGTGGGAGACACCTTCAAAGTCCGCCCAAGCATGTGGAGAGATAGAAGAGCCAAGTCCGCCAAGGTTAGGAGGGTCAAGGTGAAGTAGCCTCCACCAAAGTCCGCCATAGGTTAGGGAGCCATGTAGGGGACACCACCAAAGTCCGCCCTAGGAGGTGTCTCCAAAGTCCGCTCAAGGTGGGAGTGTTGCCTAAAGTCCGCCTTGCATGGAGCAACTCCAAAGTCTACCATATGTTGAAGAGGCCATGGTGGCCAACACTCCAAAGTCTGCCATGTATGTGTAGGGTGCATAGGGGTGTAGCCTAAAGTCCGCCCAAGCATGCCAAGTGATGAGAAGCCAAGTCTAAACTCCGCCATAGGTTAGAGAGCCATGAGGAGGTAGACCAAAAGTCCGCCATGTTGAGAGGTGTCCAAAGTCCGCCATGCATGTTGGAGAGGCTATGAAGAGGGAGCATAGAACTCCGCCCTCAAGGAGACCTTCCTAAAGTCCGCCTTGAGAGGCTTCAAAACTCCGCCATGTCTTGTGGACTCTCCAAAGTCCGCCCAAACTTGTTGGTGAAGATGGTAAGGACATCAAAACTCCGCCCAAGCATGTCAATTGGTGGTCATGCCTCTTAAACTCCGCCCTATGCCTTGTGGAGTGAGAAAAGAAGATGTGGGAGCACTCTCCAAAGTCCGCCCAGCCTAAAGAGGCCAAGGTGGCCAACATTCTAAAGTCCGCCACAGGCTAGGAGGGTTATGTAGGAGCTATGCTTAAAGTCTGCCCAAGGTGGAGAGCCTTCCAAAGTCCGCCCAAGATGGAGGTCATGTAGGAGCTCTCTCCCAAGTCCGCCAAAGTAAGAGAGCAAGGTAGGAGGTGCCAAGTTTAAAGTCCGCCAAGGGTTAAGAGAGCAAGGTAGGAGGTGCCAAGTTTAAAGTCCGCCAAGGGTAAAGAGAGCTATGAGGAGGGACCTTTAAAGTCCGCCCCATGCCTTAGCCAAAATTCCGCCTTGATGGAGAGCCATGGGGAGAGACCTTCAAAGTCCGCCCCATGCCTTAGCCAAAATTTCACCATGTAGGAGCAAAGGCTAAAGTCCGTCCCATGCCTTAGCCAAAAATTTCGCCTTGAAGAGAGCCATGAGGAAAGGTCTCCAAAGTCCGCCATACCTTGGAGAAGATGGAGATGAATTTCAAAAGTCCACCTACGCATTGAAAGTCAAACAAAATCAACAAGATGCCAGTGATGTCACAAAATCCACTGAGATTTCAAAATTAAATCCAAAATGAAGAAAATCTCTAAGGATTATTAAAAATCCTCGAAATAAATCCAAAATAGAAAGGTTTCAAAAGGAGAATATTGGAAGATTGATAAGGATTTCGAACTTAAATCCAAAATGGAAAGTTTTTTTTAAAGAGAATATTGGAAGATTAATAAATATTTCGAACTTATAGCCAAATTGGAAACTTTTGGAAGATATTTTCTTCGAATTTGGAAACATGACAACACTTTCCAAAAGAATGAAGTTAAAATTGGAAACATGATTTGGAAGATTTTAAGGGTTTCTGATTGAGGATTTAACTTTATTTACAAATACTTCGTTGTAATCTTCATTTCTACACCAAGAAGTTCGAAAATATTAAGGAGAGCATAGTAAAATACTTTCAGTTTGGAGTTCATCTGGAGAAAGTTTTGGATATTGTTGGAAGTTGGATAAACTTTTTTGACAAAAGTTTCACAGATTTTTGGAGAAAGACAACCAGTATAAGGACGAATTGTTGAATCTCTCCTGAATTTTTGAGTATTTTTGAAGGTGAAATTAAATTCATGATGCGGATTTATGTATTTTCTGAGTTTTTCCAGAGTTTGAGAAATGATTTTTAGTGAATTTGTTCGAATTTCTAAGGGAGGAAAATCATTTTTTTTGGCTAAGTATAAGAAATTTTCGGAGTTATAACACTTGGTGTTGGATTGTGATCACAATTAGGTTGGAGAATTTACATGTGAGAATCCCATTCTCATGGCTAAGTATGAAAATGAAGTGAAATTTTCCAAACACTTAGCCGTTCGTAGCCTCGATTTTCTTTAATCCAAGATAGATTTCTAACTTATTTTCCTTTGGTTTCACAGGTCGCAGGAGGAAATAGAAGCGGGATCATCATAGAGATTGCAGTTGGAGTTTCAAGCCAAACGAAAGATTGAGGACAAGTTCATAGGCAAGGTTCATCCGGACGTGAAGATAGCCAAAATTTGGCTAAGTATGGGAAATGTTTCACAAAGAAAATTCCAATTTCCTCAATCATGATGAAGGCATGTTAGGGTATCGAGAAGAAGGACATGATCACAGTGAATGCCTGAATAGCTTGATCCCATCATTCCATATTTGCAAGGGGTTACCCAGAGCTTTTTAACCCTCCTCCCCCGCAACATAAATTGGCGGCTGAAGGCAAGATCGTCACAGAAAACACAAATGGAGTTTCCAGCCAAATTCAGAATTGAAGACGGGACCACGAGTAAGGTTTGTCCGAGTATAGAGAGGGCCAAAATTTGGCTAAGTATGAGAAAAACTTCACGGGGGGATTTGTTCTCCAAATTCGAGGCACTTGAAAGAATCTCAAGGCATCAAGAAAGGAAAGTTCTCAGACTTGGTGAAAATATGGAAAAGTTAGATAAACTTCCAACTTCTTGAAGAATTTCATCTCCTGAAGGAATTAAAAAAGACAAGCTCCCAAGCAGAATCAAATGGCGACAAGAAGGAATCAAATTTCCATACTTAGACGATTTCTTGACACAAATTGGAGAATTCAAGAAAGACATCCAACACGTTGAGGTGGCGCCTCGTCATTTTCCAACCAATTAGATTGCTCCAAGTCAGCATGTCCAGGTTTGATGAACCTGACTTATCCCGAAGCTTCTAGAAGGGCGCACTTCACAATGCAACAACCTTCTATTTTCATTGATGGTTCATATTTAGCAAGAAGGACAAGTGTCCCAAATGTAATTGGTTGAGGGTAGTTAGTTTTGGGAAACCCTAATTAGGGTTTATAGCTTTCAATCTGAGCCCTTGACCACTGTTTGATCTCGGCCGTTCATTTATTCTTGAAAACTATATAAGGTTGCCTCCTCTCATTTGAAAAGGGTGAGGTTTTTGATGTATTGTTGCTTAAGGTCATTTCTAGATAATATATTGCATGTGCGCTGCTTTGTAATCTCTATTATTTGAATGATTTGCATGGTTTCAATTGCCTCAACACTTAGTTAAAATTAACTTAGATTTGCTTTCATTGTTGTTAATTCGAATGAAGGATTTGATAAGTGTCAATTGATGGTGTATCTCCGCTCATACTTTTGGTGTATGGATGATTTCCATCTCACTGTGCAAAGTTAGTCTGAGCCCATCCCCTGTGCATCCCAACATCTCGATCATAAGCACAACCCATTGAAGGTTGCACCGGCCTTGTGTAGTTGTCCCTAGTGTGGCGAAGCAAGGTTTGGTTCCTCAAGAGCACCTATTTGATATTAGATTAGCCTTCCTGAACCCTATCTCTTTTTCCCTTTCTTTTGAAAGTCTAAATCCTAGAAAATTCCCCCCCCAAAAAAGAAGAGCCTAAAATTGCTAAATCCATCTAAGTCTAGTAGTTCAAGATACTTGTCAAACGTAAGTCCCCCTTGAAATTTCAGCATACACTACCCAAGAAGCTATTCCACGAAAGTCGCTTGTTCGCACATATAGACCTTGGAATCAGTAGTGATTTTTGAGGAGAGGATAGAATACCTTCGGGTATCCTATCCTAATGTTTGGTAGATGATAAAATAGACACCAACACGGAGTAGGCCAATGGACTACTGAATGCATCATCATAAGGAAGGGGACATTACAGTTTGGAGTTTCGAATGAGAAAGACAATGGTGACATCAGAGGTACATCAATACTTCAAAACTAAGGTCTACACCTTGCACATCTATGATTGAAGCCTTCAAAGTGCAAGATAAAGGTGGAGTCCTAGTCATCGTCCCAGGCACTATTCCTCCAGTCAAAAAGGTCCACCTCAGCATGTCTTGATTCAATGAACCTGACTCACTAGTGATGGCACAAACTCCGAGGCACCTACCCTTGCTATCTATTGGTCATGCCGAAGTGTTGTAATTTTTTCATTGGCCAAATTGAGTTTGTTGTAACAAACCCTAATTAGGGTTTTCATTGTAAGATCTTGGCCATTGATGGAGAATTAATCCTAGCCATTCATTGTAAATGAGCTCTCTATATAAAGCTCAAACTCTCTCATTTGTAAAGGTTAATAGTTAATAGTTGGAGAATAGCTAATAGTTAGTAATAGGAGAGAATAGAATAGCAATTAGAATAGAAACTAGATTAGGAGAAGGCAAAGATTGTAGCCAAACCTTGTTGTAGAGAACAATTGATTTCATTGAAGTCATGGTGAATTTGATTTGTTGCTTCAACAATTCACATGGTCTTTACTTCTCGATTTACTTTCATGTTAATTAGATTGAGTGGAAGAATATGTTGAATGTATTCATGTGGAATCCGCCTAATCCATACCACTATCCCTCTTGCTGCTTGTAAGTGCGCCTTGTGTGGTCAACTAGAATGATATAAGCTTAATTTTGAATCGTTCTACACTCATTGCTTATGTATTAACTCGAATGGTGATCAATGTTTGATGGTATTGATTCAAACATCTTTGAAATGTCCTTAGAAGGTTGCACTGAGCTTGTGTCGAAATTGTTCAAGTTGATGGTGAGACCTCGCTTAGTAGGATTCCCTATAGTCATTCATCCATGTTCTTACATTCTATGCCTTAGAATAGACTCTCTCAACTCCTCATCTTTTGCCATTTTTTTTCAAACTCTAGCTAGTTTAGGATCAAAAGCATCACCATATTGTAACATTAGATGATCTAAGTTCCAGTGAATCAAGCATTTAGGCATTCGAATGTAAGTCCCCTTGTGATTCCAGCATAATCTCATCAAACCAATGAGCTTATCCACATGTAGTGACCCTACATTCATGAACCTTGGAGTCTTCTCAAGTGATCCTTAAGCTAATCTTCAGCATTTGAGAGATTTTGTTCAAGAGAGGATAAGATAGTTTTGGGTATTTTATTCTGTGTTCGCATGTGCCTAAAAAACACATCAATAGGTCCCCTTGTTTGTTCCCAAAATGGACGATGGGTTTACATTGCTTACAGGGTAGAGACCAAGCTGATTTCCTTCAAATATCTATGGAGAGCCACCTTCAACTGTCAATATCTGTCAAGCTTGGACCAACAATAACAAGGGCAAAAAGCCCTTCTGCGCTTTAGGCTCTGCAGAACCAGGGAGGGTGGTCCCTTCAGTAAGAATTTCCTGCTCTCTACAAGAATGCTCAAGAAACTTTACTGAAAACAAAGCAGATTATCTCATAATAAGACTCAACAGAAAGGGAGAATGCTCAAGGATGGCAAATCCTTTAGTGATCCTCGACCTTAAATTGGAGTATGAGAGATGGTGAGACTACATTCAGAAAATACATAAAAAACTCAGGTAATGATTGTTCTGATATTTCATGAGATTCGTTCTGAGTGATCATAAAGAAGATAAAACCAGGAACTGATAACCTAATGCGATTTGCTAGCGAATACCAGTGCCTTATTCATTTGGGTTACAGAGTCTATGGAAAGTGTTACTAAAAGTCTGATAAAATTTCGTCAAATAGCTGGTCTAGCCTGAAACAATACTGCCTTACAATATTGCTCTACTCATAATCCTTCATCTGAACTACTTATCAAATCCTATGGCGAGCCTTATTTCCTCTGTAATCTTATTTATTACGCAAGTAATTGGTAAAAAATTGAATGTATTAACAATGAGCAAATGCTCAATAAATAGGATTACAAAGAATTACAAGAGGGCAAGTTTCTAAAAAGAAACTGTCAATAAGATCGAGCAAGATCTTATTAAGATATTTACACTAAGTTTACAATATTGAGCATTAATAATAAAATAATAAAGTATTATTCTAATACCCTCCCTTAATGCTCAATCTATCAACTACACCAATAGACCCCCTGAATTTTACAAACTTATCTGGATTGAGGGGTTTGGTGAAAATATCTGCTGACTGCTCCGAGGTAGGAACATACAACAACTGAATGGATTCGTCTTCAACCAACTGCCGAATGTAGTGACAATGAAGTTCTATATGTTTGGTTCTCTCATGGAAGGCTGGATTCTTGGCAAGTTTGAGAACTCCTTGATTGTTCGAAAACAAGGGAGTCGGACCTGCTTGAGATATTGGCATATCTCCAAGCATTCGGCGAAGCCAAATTGCCTCACAAGCTGCCTTAACAACTCCTCTATACTCTGCTTCTGTCGAAGAGAGAGCCACTGCCTGCTGCTTCTTACTAGTCCAGGTGACTGCACCAAATCCCAAATTGAACACATATCCAGAGGTTGATTTCCTGTCATCAACTGAGTCTGCCCAATTTGAATCTGTGAACCCACTGAGTCTAGGATCATCACTCCTAGTGTAAAGAAGTCCATAATGTGAGGTGCCTTTCACATAGCGTAGGACATGCTTCGCTGCTACCCAATGATCAGCCCTGGGGGCCGTCATGAAGTTTGAGATGTAGCTCACTGCAAAACTGAGGTCAGGTCTAGTGGTAGTGAGATAGATGAGACTGCCCACTAGTTGCCTGAATTGTGTTTCATCTACAAGAGGAGAATCAGACTTGGCTTACAATTTCAGACCAGTCTCCATAGGTGTGGAAGCAAGTTTGCAATCTTGCATTTGAAACCTGTCAAGCAAGCTTTTGGCATACTTAGATTGAGAAAGGAAGATGCTGCTATCAGTGTGCCAAACCTCAACACCCTAAATCTGTCATATCAAAAGTGCTGCACAAATCCTGTTTGATTTCTGAAATCAACTGTGTTGAATTCCCAGTAATGATCAAGTCATCCACATAGACAACAAGAAAGAGATTATCATTACCAGAGTGTTTGATATACAGATTACTGTCTGAAGGACTACGCTGAAAGCCATGAGCAACCAAGTACTGATCAATTTTTATGTCCCATGCTCGAGGAGCTTGTTTAAGTCCATAGAGTGCTTTCTGGAGTCTACACACTTGCGGTTTTGAACCGGCAACCTTGAAACCAGGAGGTTGCGTCATGTAGACTTCTTCCTGCAATTCACCATTGAGGAAGGCACTCTTCACATCCATTTGATGGACTTTCTAACCATACTGAGCTGCAATGGCGAGAAGAAGACGAATAGTATGTTAGGATTGATGATAGTCCAAAGATATCGAGAGGGGGGGGGTGAATTAGTATCTAACCAGTTTACAAAATATTTAACCTTATTAAGTATTTTGCATTCCAAAACAGTGTACCGATAAACAAGAATTAATGCAGTAAATAGGAATAATAAAGACAACATAGAAAGCACACCATAACACAAGATGTTTAATGAGGAAACCCGGTGTGGGAAAAACCTCGGTGGGATTTGTGACCCACAATATTCACTCACTGGCCAATGAATGGATATTACTTACAAGAGGGGCTTGCACATGTAGGAAGGCCAACTTCCTAGAGCTCACTGCTCAATTACAAAAGGAAGTTTCACTGACTTACAAAATGGATTATGAGAATCCAATATAATGTACTGCTATAATTCAACATTTGCTATGCCAGGTTCAGTACCAGTTTAAGCTCATACTATAACCATAAAACCCTTATACAAAATCTACCTTTATATTCGCTTATCACCTCTACATCCATGCTACCTCATTTCTTATCTATATCAAAATGATTTACAAGGCCTCATACATATATGAGTCTATTACAATATGCCATGTCGGCTTACAAAATATATTACAATTAAATACAAAAAGTTGTTCCTGTCGGCTGGGATGCCGGTGAACATTGTTGTTGTTGCCGGTGAAGTGCTTGCCGGTGCCGGTGCCTGTGCCTGCCGGTTTCCACAATGCTGCAAGGTTGCCATCAATGACAACACCTTCAATCACCTTCAATTCTCATTGGAGTGTGCAATGCCAACAATCTCCCCCTTTGGCATTGATGGCAACACTCATGAGAAAAACCCAAAAACTGTATCCAAAAATGAAGTCCAAAATTTTTACCAAAAATGTGTTCTCCCCCTGAGCAGATGATCTCCTCTGATGACCATTTTTCTCTGTCCTACTACTCCCCCTTTGATATCAATGACAAAGGCTGTCAAAATTGTCAAATGAGTGCAGTTTTCAGCTTGAACTTTGTAACCGGTTGGTTACAATCTGGAATAAGTCTGCTAAGACCAAATTCAAGCTCTGAATAAACTTGTTACTGTCCTTCATAGCTGCCTCAGTTCTCTGAATAGTACCGGTAAGATCATGCATTTGTTCTTCCGGTGTCTTTTGACCTTGAATTAGTGCCTTGGGGATTTCTTTCCTTAGAGAGATAAGATTATCTAACTTAGGACTGAGTTTGCACTTTAGTTCTCTAGCTTTTGCCTTTAACCTTTCCTTCTCTTTCTCTTTCTTCTCCAATTTTTCTTCAAATCCAGCAATTTCCTGTTCAATAACTAATATAGGTTCAGATGAACCAATGATATTATCAGCTATGTCATTAATCTCCTTTCGAACTTTGCTGATTTCTTTGTCAATATCCACTGTCAACAGATTTGTCTTGCAAGTATCTTTGTACAGTTCCTTAAACTCCGTAATTGTTGTGCTCAGTGCCGGTAAAAGTGTATCAATATGTTCCATGCACTTCTTTATTGTTTCCTCAAAGAATTTCCCTTTTTCTTTTTCCATTTTCTCCTTGAATGTTTCTTCATTTATTTGATCAACTGTCAGTATATTACCAGTAATATATTTAGACAATGTGTCTAACTGACTCAAAGAATCCTTATTATCTACATTGCATTTGGGTGCAATCAACTTAAGAATAGGAATTGTGTCATCAATTGCCTTATAGGCTAATGCATTACAATCTGTTATTTTCTTTATTGAATCCAAAAGTACTTCAATCACATTGGTGGGTCTAAATTCTGTCAGTGAAGTACTGGATGTCTGCCCAACTACCTTTACAATCTTAGTGCTTCCGGTGGGAGTAACCAATTTGCCTGAATCGACCTCTGGTGGGTCAGTCTGTGTCTGCATTTCCACTAGCAAAGGTTTTGGTTTCTTTGTGGTTACCGGTTTCACTATCTCAATGTGTCCCTGTGACTTTGCTTGTTTCTCTGCTTGTTTCACTGTGTTATCTACTGCCGGTATCTCTATTGGTTTTTCTTTATTCTCAGCTGCCGGTATCTTAGTTACTGTCTCTGCAGGTTTCTCAGTGTTTGCATTTGTATTGTCAGTAACCATTTCATTAATCGAGGGTTCATTTGAATGCTCAGTTTGCTCTACCTGGACCCCAATCTCAATGTGTTCTGCCTGTGTTCCAACCTCAATATTATCTACCGGTTGCTTAGTAGCAACATCTTTCTTTTCCTCTGTGCTTTCCTTATCAACTACAATGTTAACCTCCTGTGTGTCTATGTTCATAGTGTACAAAATTTCAGACTCAAGGTTTGTATCCTCGTGTGGTGTATCCACATTTTCAGTAGCCGGTGTACTATCAGTCTGTACCGGAGGTGGTGTTAGGTTATCAATTACTTTAATGTTTGGTAGTCCACCTACCTTGCCTTTCCCCTTGTCTCTATCCTTTCGATAGACTTTGAAAGTTTTAGGTCTTTTTAGTTCTTCTTGTTTTTCCTACTCAACAAAGAAAATATCCCATCTGTCAGCTGTTTCTTCTGAAATTTCATTAACCATGCCAGCCATTAGGCTCACATGCCGGTGTCCGCTTGCAAAAACTGGTCTATTAGCTTCACAGATCAATTCATCAATTTCTTCAACAAATTTGACCAGATGTACAGCTAGAAGTTTCTCAATTTTAATTTTCTTATCTAGCTCCATAATTTCTAACCTCTTAGCATCTAACCGCCTATACAATTCACTAGGCAAATCATCTACAACTTCTATTAACACTTTCTTATATATGTCAAGATGTAGGATGATGCTATTCTCTATACTTTCTTTCTCTTCATTAGTGAATGTATCATACAATTTGCTCACATTGGATAAGTTGCCGTCATCAGTTATTTCATTTAGTAAGTTGTCCAATGGTGGTATAACCTGTTGCTGCTTTTTCTTCTTTGGTGTCAACTTCTTTGCCGGTGGTCTCACTGCCTGTTGCTTCTGCCTTGGTGTTCTTGTTTTCGTGGGAGGAGGAGAGGGTACTGGTGATGGTTTTCTCTTCCTATCTACTCTTTTGAATTCAGTAGGAATTTCTCTATCTGATGATGTACCAACCGGTGAGAGATGAGCCTCCGGTTGCAATCCTTCTAAGTCACTTTCCTTTATTCAAGTGATATTCATGACATTTTCTTTTATTTCCTTAACTTGTTTAGATGCACTCGTTATATATTTTTCTCTTCTCTTTCTCTGTTTTAATGTTTGTACATCACTTTCTATTGATTGTGCATTTCCAAAAACCTTTTCTTCCGGTTCTCTAGGGGCTTTTAGTAGGGCTTTGGCATAAGTTTCAATTATGTTTACATCTGCCTCATATCCCATTTTTGTTACCCATACAATTCTAGGAAGAACTGCCTCCATCCATATCTCATCCTTCTTAATTACAAAACATATTTCCTTCTCATATTTATCTACAATACTTTGTGGTAATCTCTCTCTTGTTTTCATTTTTGCTTTGAATGTTTTGAAGTACTTTGTTATATTGTTATCCTTATCTGTTGTTTTGAAGTACTCTGTTATATTGTTATCCTTATTTGTTCCCATACCGGTGAAGATATCTAACAGTTGTTTGCCTACCGGAATATCAAAACCAAAATCTGTCTTACCAATACCGGGAACCTCTTTTGTAAGATACAACATCAGACATACCAAGAGATTGCCAAAATGAAAAGTACCTTTCTTGTCTCCTTTGATCTTTTTCAGATTATCTATTAACTCATCCTTTAACCACTCACATACATCTATCTTTGCATCATTGTTGACCATATCATATGCACTTTTAATACAAAGACTGGAAACAGAGTTGAGTTGGTTTGCATGGGTGGCCTTATAACCTAAAATCATACTTATGAATCTAACATTCACATCTTTTACATCATTCACTCTCAGGGATCTGCTATCATAGGTTGCTCCTGTTAATGTCATGACAGTGTTATTAGGAACCTTTTTAGTTTTATCTGGCCTGCTATTGGTGGAGGGTAAGCAAGTCACTGCCCTAACTGCTTACTTAGTGACTTTACAAACAGAGTCTAGCCAAAAGAATTCACCATGAACTCTGCTAAGCACAATCCTTACTATCTCCTTAGGAAATTCCGGGATGTCAAGGATTTCCACAAAACCTAAAGTTTCAATAACCTTATGTTCGGGTTTCACAATTCCACTTTCATCACAAATAACATTTTTATACATTTTCAATATTTCTTCTTAACCTAATTCCTCAATATGGCAATGAATATAGATTCTAGGATCTTTAGCTTATGCAACACCTTTTGGAATTTTTGAAAAAGCTCCTAGGGAATCATCTTGTTTCGCAATCTTGGGGATAATCTTAAAAACGGGTCTAGGGTGTTTAACCACTTCCACAACAGTAGGGTTTGCAATAAATTCCGGAGCAGAGGAGGAGGCCATTGATAAATACCTTAATCTAACTGATAGGTTTGAAAGAACTTGCTTCACTTTTCGCTAAGGATGCCTTCGCTTGGATTTTTGCGCTCTCTGAAAGTTTGAATGCTCGGTGAATGAAAAAGAGGGAAAATCACTGATTTATAATGTCTTTTCCTCCAACAACCGTAATAAATGTTCGCCGGTTATGTGAAACTTAACACATCTGCCGGTAAGGAAGAAATCCATCTTCTCACCATCAACTGAGGGTAAACTTGAATGATTTTCAATTTGTTGCAATACCCCCAAGGGTTACTTCTCAGTTGGATGAAGAATCTTCTGCCGGTGGAGTAATACTCTGTTCTACCGGTGAAGGAATAGTCTCATCAACATTCTGATCTGTCTTTCTAATCCATTGTCTTGAAAATTCTTGCTTTACCTCATCAACCTTCTCTTTGCCTTTCAAACTGGATCCTTTATTATTTGCCGGTGAAGTCTTGTTTCTACAAAATTTTGCAATATGTCCAATCTTGTTACAAGCATAACAAGTCACATTGTTTTTCTGAATAGCCTTTTCATATCCTATGCCGGTTTGTGTTATGCATTGATTAGATAAGTGCCCAAATCTTCCACAAACATAACATCTTACATTCATTCTGCAGTTTTCTGAATTGTGACCAATTTTGTTGCATTTAGAACATTGACCGGTGGGTGCATTAATGTTCTGATTGTTTCTAGATCTACATTGATTTGCTCTATGACCATACTTGTTACAGTTAAAACATTTCCCATTAAATTTGTAAGCATTAGGTTGTCTTACCGGTTTACTGTGATCATGATTGTTTGCAGTACGGGAACCTTCACCAACTTCAAATCCAAGTCCATTAGTGTCTCCATTAGGTTTCTAATTTTTCAGCATACCATCAAGTTCTTCTGAACTTTTCTTGAATTTCTCTTTATGTTGATTTGCAGTAGCCAACTCATTTTCCAAAAATTCCTACTGTCTCATAAGTTCAATTTTATCATGTTCCATGTGAATCAAATCTGTCTTCAACATATCATTTTCATGATTGAGTCTTAGATTTTCATTTCCGACATCATTGAGTCTCGTAGTCAAGTCATCTTCATTCTTCTTTCTATTTTCAATGTCTTTACAAAATCTCATAGTCATGTCTTGCATTTCATTCCTCAAAGTCATGTTTTCTTGCCTCATCTTGCTTACAAGCTCATTAAGAGTTTCCTTTTCATCATCATTACTTTGCATCTTCTCATGAAGTTCTTTTCTCTTATTTCTAGCAATAGTGAGATTCTTCTGAAGTCCTTGAATGAATTCCTGTGCAGTCCTCAAATCATCTTCAAGTTTGATATTCTTCAACTTCTCTGCATCATAGTCCACAAGAGCTCCTTCTAATCGCTTTCTTAAATTCTCCATCTTTACCGATGTCAGAATCTTCCTCAAGCTGTTAGACTTTTGAAAATAGAGGACCAGGCTCTGATACCAATCGTTAGGATTGATGATAGTCCAAAGATACTGAGAGGGGGGGGGGTGAATCAGTATCTAACCGGTTTACAAAATATTTAACCTTATTAAGTATTTTGCATTCCAAAACAGTGTATCGGTAAACAAGAATTAATGTAGTAAATAGGAACAATAAAGACAACATAGAAAACACACCATAACACAAGATGTTTAACGAGGAAACCCAGTGTGGGAAAAACCTCGGTGGGATTTGTGACCCACAATATTCACTCATTGACCAATGAATGGATATTACTTACAAGAGGGGCCTGCACATGCAGGAAGGCCAACTGCCTAGAGCTCACTGCCCAATTACAAAAGGAAGTCTCACTGACTTACAAAATGGATTATGAGAATCCAATATAATGTACTGCTATAATTCAGCATCTGCTATGCCAGGTTCAGTACCGGTTTAAGCTCATACTATTAACCATAAAACCCTTATACAAAATCAGCCTTTATATTCGCTTATCACCTCTACATCCATGCTACCTCATTTCTTATCTATATCAAAATGATTTACAAAACCTCATACATATATGAGTCTATTACAATATGCCATGTCGGCTTACAAAAGATATTACAATTAAATACAAAAAGTTGTTCCTGTCGGCTGGGATGCTGGTGAACATTGTTGTCGTTGCCGGTGCCTATGCCTGCCGGTGGTTGTGCCTACCGGTTTCCACAATGCTGCAAGGTTGCCATCAATGGCAACACCTTCAATTCTCATTGGAGTGTGCAATGCCAACATAGTACTCATCTTGGCAGTAGGAGCAAAAGTCTCCTCATAGTCAATGCCTTCTGGTTGTGTGAATCCTCGAGCAACTAATCTGGCCTTATACTTATCTAAGGTACCATCTGCATGATACTTGACCTTATATACCCATTTACAGCTAATGGGTTTCTTCCTTGGAGGAAGATTTGAAAGAACCCAGGTGTGATTCTTCTGAAGACTTTGGAACTCAGCATCCATTGCCTGTTCCCACATTGGAATCCCTTTGGCCTCTGCATATGTTTGAGGCTCATAGATACTGTGGATGTTAGCCATAAGAGCAAAATTAATTGTGTTTTGCTATTTGCCCTTATTGCTGGAAGCTAGCCTCAATGAGCTCATCAGGATGAAGAGCACTGATGGTCTTAGCCCACCATTTAGGCCAAAGAGTAGATGTGCCAACAACTACAGTAATGCTAGAAGCACGATCAACAATCGAGCACTTATGTGTATTGAAAATGACATACAGCTGAGGTGAATGCTGCATAATTTGACTGACAGAAAGGAGGTTAAGTTCCATACCAGGAACATAGTACACATTGAGGAATATAAGATTCCTCCCTCCAAACTGTATCTGAACGTTGCCCTTGCCGACAACAGTGTACTCTTCACCACCTCCAAAAATAACTGAATCAGTGTAGGGAGAGAACTCAACAAACTAGTCACGCCTGTGAGTGAAATGACGAGAAGCACCAGAATCAATGTACCAGGCAGAAGATTTCACATGATCTGCAGGTGCAGGTCTTTTAGCCATGAAGGCATAAAAGGCAGACTCTTTCTGCTCTGTGTGCTCAGCAACATTGGCTTTAGGCTGAGACCTCCCTGCTTCCGCCCCTGCTTCCGCTGCTCGGAAGCCAATCTGGTGTGACAATCTTTGATCATATGACCAAATTTGTGACAGTAATTGCATTGCACCTTTTTCTTGGAACCATCCTGAGACTGAGAAGAGCCCTTCTGTTGAAAGGGCTGGGATGACTGGGATTTGCCTTTATCCTTGTGAAAGGATTTGGCAGCAAAGGCATGTTCTGAGGAGGCTGAAGTAGCACCGCTACCAAACTGTTGTTTCCAACGATCCTGCTGCAGAAGTTTGGTGCATAACTCTGGAAATTTCAGATCAACATTAGTAGAAGTAATGTTGAGAGTCTCTATAAAGTGCTCATACGGTTTTGGTAGACTTTTAAGAGTGATGACTACCATATCCTCTTCCTCCATTTTCTGACCAATAGCTTAGAGTTGATCTCGAATGTCCTTAATCTTTGTAAGATGCTCCTGTAAGGACATGCGTTCATCCATCATAATGGAGAATAGCTGATTCTTCAGAAAAAAAGCTCGACTCTTGTCGGATGTCTCATGCAACTCCTTTAGATGCTTCCAGATTTTTGTAGCTAACTCGTCAGAAGGAATCTGAGGGAGCTGGTCATCTGTAACAGAGAGCTTGAGAAGCATAACAACTTGTTGATTGCGGTCATCAAACTTGTCCTGGTCAGCTCCAAGTGTTTGAGGACGGGATTCCTTGTCCAAAACAAGATTATCCAGGCGGCGATATTCAAAAATAGTTAGCATGCGCTGCTTCCAGGTGTTATAATTTTTCCCATTAAATCGCTCATTGCCTTCCAACATCAAGTTGGTCAATGACGTCATCTTGCACGTTTCCCAATGCACAAAAAACAAAAAAAACTGAGAAGAGGCGTTGGCATGGAATTCAAAAAATTCGAATCCCAATGCAGAAACCGAGGTAGATGCAGGTACAAACTTCAAAAAATGAAGTACAAATGGCACAAATTTCAAGAAAAAAATTCCAGCTAACCCAGAAAAATCCAAAGAAAACTTAGAAATCCTTGTGAAAAATTCAAAAAGAATCTGCTGTTGGAATCTGGATCCATTGGCTTGAAAATCGAGGCACCCTCAAAATTCTGATGACGACCCAGTTGAGATCTCGAAAAACCCACCAAGAATTTGCAATCGGAAAAAAAATTCGACTTGATCTGAAGGGAAAAAACCCTAGTCAAAAATGCAGATTTCCGTCCAAAAAATGGCTGAAAAAAAATTGCAGGCAAGAAAAAATTCGTGTTGCCTGGTCGCGCGAAATGCAGGAGAGACAGGTCGCGGGAGAGGGCAGAAAATAGCCAGAAAATAACTGAAAACCCTAGTAGTCGCAGCCAAAACGATCTGCCAAAAAACAGAATCGCGGAAATAGACAAATAAATTTTTCAAAAAAAAAAACTGTTAAAAAATTCGTGACAAATTTTTAATTGAAAAATTATTTCGAAAATAACCAAGGCTCTGATACCATATTACGCAAGTAATTGGTAAAAAATTGAATGTATTAACAATGAGCAAACGCTCAATAAATAGGATTACAAAGAATTACAAGAGGGCAAGTTTCTAAAAATAAACTGCCAATAAGATCGAGCAAGATCTTATTAAGATATTTACATTAAGTTTACAATATTGAGCATTAATAATAAAATAATAAAGTATTATTCTAATATTATTCAAGCATTTAATTAACCCCTTGGACTAAAGCATTGAATAGAAGAATACATACATCATAACAATGCAATAAACAAACGAAACCCTTGATTCCACTTGCTCAAAAGAAAATAAAATCACACACAAGAGAGTAAAGATTAGGAGAAATTATATTTGCATTAATATCATAAGCTATCTTTTATTAGATAATAGCCAACAAATTCAAATACAAAATGACCCACTTTAAAAAGGGGAACCTGCAACTGTTCTATTTACCTTTTACTCTGCAAAATAACATTACAATCCCAGTTATTTCCTATGACTCTCTAGAACTATTTTGGACCTAACCCTGCAGAAAAGATCTATTTGACAGAGATCTTTTTTCAGAAAATTCGGACCCTAACTAATGGCCTTGAATTCCCTTTTATAGAAAACAAGGGAGCGACAAGCTTCAGGCCATAGGACACTTGTCAATAAAACCGAGCCCTAAAGGCTATACTCAATTCTTGTTACAAATCATTCCTTATCCGCATGCAAGCGCTTGTGATGAGGTGGAACCAAAATTTCCAACTGATTATTGGTAGAAACAAAAATACTTGAGCTGTGTCGATATCACCCAGACACTCTTGGATAGACCTTGAGATGCTCATTCTGTTCCATAGCATTTCTCTTCCTGAAAAGGAAAACAGATCCCGACATGAAACAAGACTTTCCCTCCGAATTAAAGGAAAATCTTTAGCCTTTATGCCCCAGATCAAAGAAAATGGAAAGAGGAACTTGGGGGTAAATAGGATTTGTTGAGAAGGCATTGTAGATTCTCTGCTATTGCAGAGATGACTGGCCGCCATTCCTCCCATGAACAAATCCTTCTTTGAGTTCCCCATGGGCTCCCTCTTGGAATACTTTGCCAACAAAAGGCAACGTAAGAGCGGGGAATACGCCTGGGGTGAGTTTTCTTGAAAAGAAAAGGATTTCACACCCCCTTTGGCAATCCCCTAAGCTTTCACATCTCCTCTGGCAATGAACAACATCAAACCAGAGAAAGATCATCCATCTAGTGTCATAAAATATGCAACGACTCCATTCACAGCTCTGTTCGAACACCATCCTCTTACTGATGAAAACCTGTTCTCAGAAAGATGAAGAAAATTGTATTTGTTTCTACCCATTTTATCATCTGCCTAGTAAATTTATAACCATGGATTCCTTTCAATGTGGCGGTGCTAATCAATGTGAAGAACGATCACTTTGATACCTTCTGCTCAACTTGTCAATTATAGATTTTAGCAATTATGCCTATAACTCAAGTGACCACCATTTCCTAGGCCATCACTCTATTGCCATTGGCATGCGTTCACCTTAGGTGAATGATTTTGTTTTGATCTTATTCCTTTTTTCAATGTACAATCGCCTGCTTTAGGATCTCTGTCAATAAGCAAATCTCTGAATTCATCAGAGAACTCGTGATTCATCACACCTAAACTGGAAGCTTATCCAAATCTTGTCATATCTCTGAGCTATCATCTTTGACTGTCAAATCAATCCTGGATCGACAAGTCTGAATCCCATTCATTTTGCCTTTTCCTGCGAGCTATGACCGATGCCTCCAAAATCCCTCCAAACTTCTCATTTGAAACTCAGTTGTAGATCTCATCCAACCTGACAAATCTAACAGTCATTTCCTTCCAACTTAGCAGTTTGAATTTCCAACTTTATTTGCGGACCCTCCAAATCTCGACAGGTCAGCGCCATATCATTCTTCGACCAAACTTCGTTAGCAACCTCTCTGCAAGCCTTCCTGATCAGCCTGGGACATAGGGCATCAACTCGTGATGCCGCGGTCCATAATCTCCCCGCAAATTCCACCACGGGAATACGAGGACCGTCTGATCTATTCAATCTTTACCGCTTTCCATATTGCCTGTCAACTCCTCCAGGACCTAAAAGTCGAGCACGTTTTACCTTAGGATAAAACATCCTCATTCATTCTGAGCACATGCATATTGATGAGACAGTTAGTAGACCGACCTTTACTACCTGTGAACCAGTACTACAAAGCTTTCGAACGGTTATTCTGCTAAACCTGCCGGTTTCTACTGATAACACGCGGCACAATCTTGTGATGCCGCGGTCGTTATAATCCTTTCACCTTTGATTGGGGGGAAGCGCTAGCCGTTAGATCTATCCTTCCTTTGACAGATGGTCGGGGTATTTTATATTTGCCGGACTCAGGAAAATATAAGTGCGGGCAAAAATATTTAGAAAGGGACCGGTAATAGGGAAGATATACCCCTGACTTAGGAAATTTTATTTCATGAACCGGTCAATCAATATTTTGCTTAGGGAATAAAAAATGGCCCCGCTCATGGAAAGGGTATCCTCGCTTTTAAGCGGGAAAAAATAACAGCAAAGTATATATCTTCTAGGATTTTCTTCACACAAAATGTAAAAAGTTTTGACAAACCCTAAACCCTAGACCTTGAATCGTTCTCAGAGGACATAAGTAAAAACCTGAAAATAAATGTTTTGGGCTTAAATTTGAAAATTTCATGCAAACAATTTTCAGGGCTATCACCCCTATGGAATCTTGCCCAATTTTTTTTCTTTTTCCCTTTCCTAGTAATTTTGTCAAACAGTTTGCTTGCAAGTCTGTTTGTCAGTGGTTTAATTTCAGATTTGCAAGTATTGCTCAGATCTGCAGTATTTAAACATGCAACTTAGAATAATATTACCAAGACAATATTATCCCCATTAATAGAAATACAAAGTTTAGATCTGTTTGGAAAATACAACTTATTTCACCTTCAATGTTGCTTGGAAATTGCACATGTATTACTAAATCAGAATTGATCTGTGTGCAGAAATATATAAAGCTTGCACCTTAGTTATGTCCTCCTCTGTATTGCAGCACTCAGAAAATCATAGAATCCCAAATCTGCAGTTACATATGGCAGAATGTTGAAGAGTGCACAAACCTCAAGTGCCTGCCTCCTAAATCTGCCCACATCATAGCCCAAGTGCAGATTAGTCTGATAAATCAGCGCCCAGCAAAGTCTTCTATTGGTATTCAAAAGCACCAGCAATAAAGAATAATATAATTCCTTCAAGAGGTCTGATATAGCAGCAACCAGTAATGAATTGAAGCAGCTCAGATAAAACTGAAAAGTCCTTATTGGAAGTTCAACTCAAATAGAAAACACATCCAACTTTCAAACTGCTCATCAAAATGGCCACATCCTCAAATAATGCAGAGATATTTTTAAAATAATATTATATTTATTTCATAATGGTCATCTTAGTTGTCATCTTAAGTATGTTTTATTTAGAGTTGTCTCTATTTTTAGCATTACTTGCAACTCTAGTTAATGATTTTTTTTTTTTAGAAACATCTTGTTGTAAACTCTATTTAACTAGCCTTCATCTCCTTTGTTAATTAATCCGATTATTTGAGCAATTAATTTTTCATGGTATCAGTGTGGGAGCCGGTCGTTTGGGTTTGACTCCCTCACGGGAGGGCTCAAGATTTTGGAAGTTTTTTTCAGATTCGAGGGTTTCTGAAAATCTGAGGTTTTTGAGAGCAGTGGTTGTTTGTGTTTTGGGCTTGCACGGCTAGGGCACACTATTTTTTGCACAATTTTTGTAGATCATTTTTTGAGCTGGTTTTTTTTGCCTTTTCGCGTCCTTTGTGTTTTTTTGAGCCCAACCCATGTCGGCATCTATTGTGGCACACTTGTTTAGCACGGGTGACTGTTTTTTTTGCAGCGGAAGAATTTCACGTAGGTTTTTTTTCATGACGACATGCAAATATTCGTCATGCCATTTTTCGCGACATTTTCTAGCTTCTTTTGCTTGTCACGGTCTTGCGTTGCCCCCTGCACGAGTTTAATTCTCGTGATTTTTTTCCGGTCGCGTGTCTTTTTTTGCAATGACCAACGTGATTTTCGGCGCTGTGTCTGATATCCATGATTTTTATCTTTTTTGTGTGTGATTTTCGCATTTTTGAATGATTCGTGGGTCTTCTTTTTCTCAACAGTTCATTGGGCTTTTTCATTTTTTTTTCTTGCGACAACTAGTATTGTGCGATGGGTTTTTCTAAGTGCTATTTTCCACGCGTGTGCAAAGGTTGTGGGCATTGGCGACGTTCTTTTCGCTGCAACTAACGTTTTTAAATTTTTTTTTTTCCCTTAAAAGAATTACTCTCGGGTTTTTTATTATTTTTTATCCTCAAAAAAAGTATTTTTGGGTTTTATTAATTTTTTCCACAAAAAATATTTTTTCTGGTTTTTATTAATTATTTTCCACAAAATTTTTTTTTAGGTTTTTGATTTTTCTCCACTTAAAATCAGCGGAGGGTTTTACTTGATTTTTCCTCAAGAATCAGGGAGTAATGTTTTACTGTGTGATGTTTGGGGTTGTCTCGTGAAGTTTCAAGGTTTTGTTCGATTTTTTCCTCATAAATCATGTATCATTTGTTTTTTTTTTGATCAATAAAAGGCCGAAGCCAAATTTTATTTCTTTTATAAATTTTTTACATCTCCATTCAGTGTGGGCACCGGTAGGAAAGAATGGAGATAAGAAAACCTCTGGTCTAGCCCAGATCCCTTAAGGGATCAGATAACAAAAACAACTGAAAATTTTTACAAATCCTCTTCTGAGGATGGTGACTATCTTCTTAAGACATTTTAGTTTCTTTTTGTACATAAAATCTTGCAACATTTCTGGATGGACCCATCTTCACAAAAATGGAGAATCCACTAATACTCCGAGCTTTAACTTTATGACCTGTATCCCGCATCTGCAAAACCTTATTGCAACTTACTTTGCCAAACTGTTAGTAGCCTAGTAAACATGATAATTTGTAAAAATCATTCAATGAATAATAACATCTTTTCTATTTTATGTAAGAGGATTGTAGCCTGGATATCCCTTAGCTTGAAACCATTTTAATCTTTTAGGATTCAATTTAAGAGATTATCCAGGCTACAATTCTGCCTACACTAATGGAAAGGATCAATTTCTAACAGTTCCTTGATTACTTTTAACACAGCAGACTTCTGATACTCCATAACATAAATAAATTCATATGCCTATGTATGCACATTTAAATGTCAATATGCGAGATTATCATAGAGTCTGCCAGGATCATGATTATAAACAAATGCCCACAGTAAAATATATGTCTGGATATAGGAGTAAAACAACAAAAGAGCAAAGGACCTGTACAGAGGCTAATTCAATAGGACCTACTACAGATCTGAAACAATGATTAAGTCTGGGCTGATCTCAACTTCCCTCCACAAAACCACTGAAAAAAACATTCCATTATTTCGCAGAAGATTGTAATTAACCCGAATGAACCCCACCCGATAGAAAAGTCCAATACCACTGCTTGCACCACTATAACTGCAACAGAAACCAGTGCAATCTGTCCCCTATATAACACAGGGCTAATATCCGATGCACTGAATCAAGAATATCAGAAAACAAAGCCAGAAACCTTAGCATAAATACACATAGCCTGGCAGACTCTAAATGTCATAAGAAGACATCACATCTGCCATATTGAAGACTATACCTATGCTGCCTAGGGCATTCTAAACACAGATAGCATGCATTGGAGTGGAAACCTGCATGTGCCAGAACATGAATAATCGGCATCAACCAATCTCCTTGCAACACTCCTGAAACACCCCTATTACCCACAAATAGGGTCAGGTGAGGAGAGGATGATACAAGCAAATGTGGAGGTTTGAATAAGGATATCTATGAGTTAATTTTTGAACATATATACACATACTCATATATATATAGTATCTGTATTTATAATATGTATATATGTGTGTGTGTAATTGTATGAATATCAATTTACACCCACACACATACACACACACACACACACATATATATATATATATATATATTTGTAAGATTGTATATATATTCATATATACGCAACACCACTGCAAACTAAAACCAAGAAAGTCCAAAACCACTGCTTTACCACTATATATGCAACAGAAACCAGTTCTAACAGTCCCCTATATAACACAGGGCTAATAACAATCGATGCAATGAATCAAGAATATCAGAAAACAAAATCCAGAAACCTTAGCTTGAATACACATAGCATGGCAGACCCTAATTTGTCATAAGAAGACATCATATCTTCCATTGAAGACTATACCCACGCTGCCCAGGGCATTCTAAACACAGATAACATGCATTGGAGGGGAGACCAGCATGTGCCAGAACATAAAATAACCGACAACAACCCAACTCCTTGCAACACTCCCGAAACACCCCTTTTACCCACAAACAGGGTCAGGTGAGGGGAGAATGATACAAGCATATATGAAGGTTTGAATAAGGATATCTATGAGTTAGTTTTTGTACATGTATACACAAACTCATATATATATAATATCTGTATTTATATATATGTATATATGTGTGTGTGTAAGTGTATGAGTATCTATTTACACCCACCCACATACACACATATATATATATATATATATATATATATATATATATATATATATATATATATATATATATATATATGAGTATATATATATATGTCTATTTATAAGATTGTATATATATACATATATCTATATATATGAATATATATATATATATGTATATATCTGTATTTATATGAGTATACCATATAACATATCCATATGGGGTAATCTACAAATATATACATATATATATATATATATATGTGAGCATATATATATATAACTGTATATATATCAATATATATTTATCTGAAACTTAGACTACCAAAATGCTGAAATAAGGAAACCATGACCGCATATCCTAGAATATATACACGAGGGCCAAGGAGAGGACTTGGAGAGGAGTGAAGTGAGTGTTGACATGGCCAACGCCAAAGTTTTAATCCGAGGGAGTATCCTTCCTAAAGACAGACGAATTACCATCTGCCCCTAGATTTGCTAACTTGTCAGCTATAGAGTTACCTTCCCGATAGATATGTTTTACCGAAGTTTCCTCAAAGTATTTGATCAAATCCAGAATTCTTTTTAATTCCGTTTTCAATCTCCAGTTAGACACTTCCCTAGTCCTGACTGCATTTATAGTTAATGACGAATCACCTTCAATTTCCAGATATTTAATCTTGAGTGATTTAGCTATAATCAGACCCTCCCGCAACGCTAAAAACTCAGCCATGTTATTTGAAGCCACACCTATGGGCTTATTTATGCTAGCTATTAGATCTCCGTTGTCTTGATGGATAGCACACCCAATACCCGCTACACCAGGGTTCCCACGGGACGCGCCATCAAAGTTTAGCTTAGCCTAGCCCTTGCGGGGAGGAGCCCATTTTGTTAGCTTCCTATCCATCTCAGCCTGTTTCCCACCTTTCCCAATAAACGGGGGAATTATCAAACCCAACCATTTAGATCGAAGAACCTCATCCCATCTGGATAAGTTAATAGACTTTTCCTGTGTATGTCTAAGTTTATTATTTATTTTTTCCACAATTGTAGCTTCGATCTTATTTAGAAGGGATTCTACCCTCAATTTTGATTCTTTGAAGATCCACCTGTTTCTCTCCTTCCATATTTCCCATATGAGGATTGCCGGGGAAATTAACCACACTAAGTGATATATATCCTTTGTGTGAGGAGGTTGCCAGCTAAGCAGCCATTCTGAAATGTCCCTAGGTCTTGGCGTCAGCCATCCAAGGCTTGAGCAAAGCCAATCCCAACATCTCTGACTGAAACTGCAATTGAGAAGCAGATGATCCGCATTTTCTTCCTCAGATTCGCATAGAGGACATCTTGATGGACCCAGGAAACCTAATTTTGAGAACCAGTCTGAGGTAAGAATTCTTTTTTGGAAAGCTGCCCATGAGAAGATACCAGCTTTGGGAAGACCAATGTTATTCCAGCATAGGCTAATCGGTATATTAGGATTGGTTGCAGCTCGACTGAGTTTTAAAAGTGAGTATCCTTCTTTGGCTTTGTAAATGCCTAAAGAGCTACCTGCCCATATTATCCTGTCTTTCCCAGTATGTAATGATAATTGCCTATGCCTCAAATTATTCCAGAGGATCTCCTTGTCAGAATTTGACAAGTTCATCTCATCAAGGGGTTTCCACTCCCAACCCAAAGCGGGATCATTGGAGATAAGCTTGATATAATCCTTAACAAACCTACCCCTGATAGATTTGCAATGTTCTATACCTTCTAGGCTTATACCAATTTTGTCTAAGGCTGGATAGCCCCCCCAAGAGTCTTCCCAGAACAGAGCCTCAGATCCTTCCGCAATATCCCAAGTAAGATAATCCCTGATCACCTTTCTACATTCTATCATAAAATTCCAAACTTTGGATCCTTTGGGTAATATTTCCATCCTCAAAATGCTATCAGGTTTGGAATTAGTAAGATATTTAGCTTTGAGGATCCTTACCCATTTAAGATTTGGATCCGAGTACATTTTCCAGACTAATTTCGCCCCCAGAGCCATGTTTTGTACCCCCAAATCTTTGATGCCAACTCCCCCTAAACTGATAGGTTGGCTAATTTTGTCCCAAGAAATTAATGCGAATTTCTTTTTGTCTGAATCCATATTCCAAAAGAACTTCCTCATCTTTTTTATCATTTCGAGCCGAGCTCCTTTAGGTAGTTGCTGGCAGGACATTTGATATATCGGAATAGCCGCCAAAACAGCTTTAAGTAAAGTAATCCTCCCAGCCGAAGAAAGGCATTTATTCTTCCAAGAATTCAACCTGAGATCCATCTTGTCAAGGATACCTTTCCATAATGAAATTAAATTGTTTCCCTTATCCATCGGTATCCCTAAATATTTACAAGGCAGTTTCCCTCGATCAAACCCAAAAATATTACATATATCTGTTTCTAAGTTCTGCGAAGTATTGAAGAAGAAGATTTCCGATTTATTCTTGTTTACTTCCTGACCCGAGGCTAAAGCATAAATGTCAAGAATCCTTTTGAAAGCCATGGCTTCCGTCCTATTCGCACATCCCATCAGCATTGTGTCATAAGCAAACTGCTGGTGAGTAATGGCCTCCATTCCATTAGTGATTTTAATACCTTTAATAATCTGATTCATGCGAGCACATGAAATGATTCTCCCAAGGCCCTCTGCCATTATGATGAATAAGAAAGGGGATAAAGGATCCCCTTGTCTAATCCCTCTAGATATCTGGAAGAAGCCTGCAGGGGAACCATTAATAAGTAATGATACCCTGGGAGATGAGATGCATTTGAAAATTAAATTGATCCATTGTTTAGAAAACCCAAAGGATTCTAAACATTTACACAAAAATCTCCAATCGACTTTATCATATGCCTTTTTGATGTCTAATTTGATCATCATAGCCGCTGAACGATTTAGTTGTAACGAGTGCATGACTTCTTGAGCCACAATAATACCATCAAAGATGGATCTGCCTGGAACGAATCCTGTCTGTTCCTCTGAAATTATGCAAGGGAGAATGCCCTTCAATCTATTCGCTAAAATTTTTGTAAAAAGCTTGTAGATTGTGTTGCATAAAGAAATAGGTCGGAAATCATCAAAGTTTCTTGATTCCTCCTTCTTAGGAATCAAAGTTATGAAAGTATTGTTGATCTCCCTTAAAATACTTCCAGAGTTTCTTACAACTTCCAAAGCATCCACCACCTCCTTACCAATGATGTGCCAGCATTTTTGGAAAAAGCAAGCTGGAAAACCATCGGGGCCGGGTGCTTTATCCGGGTTAAGTTGCCCCAATGCTAATTTTACTTCTGATTCTGAAAGTTTGCTGCAAAGCGCTTTGTTTTGGTTTTCAGTTACGATCTTAGGAATATTCCTAAGCAAAGTTAGATTGGCGTCTTTAGGAGAAGATTCCGAACTGAATAAGGTTTTGAAATGGTTCACCGCTTCTGTAGCTATGTCCTTTTGATCTTCTAGAAGGATGCCATTATTGCTCATGATCTTGTGAATACTATTGGTGATCCTCCTGTTTTTTGTACTGTTGTGGAAGAACTTAGTATTCCTATCCCCATTTTGAAGCCAATTCTCTCTAGATTTCTGTTTCCAAAAAATTTCTTCTTTTGTTAATGTATCCTCATATTTCCCGAGGAGCTCCTTTTCTTTGAGGTAGCTCTCCTGATCCATTCCTAGTCTAAACACTTTTTCATTAAGATCTGCAATTTCTTTTTCTAAAGAAATTTTGGTTTCAAAAATGTTACCGAAGACTTCATTATTCCATTTCAGTAACTTGCTTTTAAGATGTTTTAGTTTATTTACAAGGCAAAACATTTTTGAACCCTGAAAATTAACCTCAGACCACCACCTGGCTACGAGATCATAGAAATCCGGATTTTGCATCCACATTTTTTCAAACTTAAAGGGGCAGCACCTCGGTGTAGCCTCTCCCTCAATATTGAGCATGACAGGATAGTGATCAGATCCTGAAGAAGGGAGTAACGAAGCTGAGAGGTTAATCGCTAGATCACTCAGATTCCCTCTAAAAAGGAATCTATCTAATCTCTCAGTGATTTGAGTAAAGCCTGATCTTCTATTGTACCAGGTATACATTCCATTACTAGTTCCTATATCAATCAGATTGTTAAGAGCTACCCACTCTCTAAAGTCTTTTAAAGATTGCGGTTCCCTGCGAATACCACCCTTTTTCTCTGATAAATTTAGGATAGCATTGAAGTCCCCTCCTAGAATAACAGGGGAAGAGGGATCTAGCCCCATCATAAACGAGATTTCTGACCAAACTTTGCGTTTCCCAGCATCTGGAATCGGGCCATAGATGTTAATAAGGGTAAATGAGAGCTTGCTGTGTTTGCTTGTAACCTTTCCCAATAGCCAGTTTCTGTTTCCTGCTATTGGACAGAATAATATACTACGCGGATTCCAAATGATACCTAATCCACCAGAGGCACCCCTGGCTTCCACAAATTCACAGCTTAGAAGACCTAATTTCCTTCTAAAAACCTCAGCTTCTACCTGGGCTAATTTAGTTTCTTGAAGGAGAACGATGTCATGTTTCCATTTTATGATGTTGCGTCTAATTAGACGCTGTTTGTTAGGGGCATTCATGCCCCTAACATTCCACGAAGAGATTTTCATTGGACCGTGGGAAGGCCCTTCCCCTTCCCAGCATCAAAGAAGGCAGTTAATTTGCCTTGGTCTTTTGTATTTCCATCCTGCAACCTTAATTCGCTCAAAGATTTTCTGCCTCTACTTTTAGCTTCTCTAGCGCAGTCAGGGATTTTTTTCCCGTCATATATGTTTGTTATTCCTAAGGATAGTTGGGGAATTATCACTCCTTCTCCGTCATCCTCTCCCAGCTGGGACTGAGCTGCTGTGTAGTCATTGATAGGGAGCGGGGTGGTATCTCCTATCCTATTCTCATTATTTTCTCCCACGTCCATAGAGGCCAGAAGTTCCTGAATTAGAAACCTCTTCTCATCTTCCTCTTCCGGGGAAAGATTTTCAACTTCATTGTTATTGAATACCTCTAGAACAGCAGCCATTCTAGAAGACATTTCTTCTTGATCTGCCTCATTTTCTTGCCCCAAGTTCACGACTGATTTTGTTTCAGAAGGAGATTTCAATGAATCCACCGAATCGGAGATTCTTTTTGACATCTCCACTAAGGCTTCTTCTTTTATGGAATTTGCCTCATCTATTATCTTATCAAGGTCATTAATATTACTGAGATTATTGTGTTTATCTTCATCTGTATTAGTCACAGGAGGGCAGTTAGCATTTTCATGGATAGAATTTAATGTGATTTTTCCATTCTGATCTGAAAGAGGGTTTTCCTTTTGATCGATACTTTTAACCAGTACCGGGCTTGATTTCAGCCATATATCAGATTTATTTATGACCCCATCATAGAAGGTGGGATGAATGTTCCATTCCCCCCTTTTTGTTACTAGCTTGGTGGGTTCCAAGACCCGGGAATTACAGTCAAATTCAACTAAGATTTTGGTGTTCTTGTTTAAAACCATACTTTCTAACCCTTCGCAGCCCAAAAAGGACCCGAACTGTTCCCCTAAGAATTCCAAAATTTTAAAATCCAAATATTCGATAGGTAAAGAGCCCAGATTAATCCATCTTGGGTATTTGTTTAAATTCTGTGAATGTGGATCAAAATTTGGCATCCATTCACATCTAAAAAAACCAAAGCCTCTATACAATTTAACCTTACCATGCAAAATGTCATCCTTTGTATTTTGATTATCACACAAAATTGCAAGAAAATTATTTTCCAGGATAGTAATACTTACCTGTCCCGGATATAGGGCCAGCCACCAATCGACAATCCTTTTTGTATCATCACCGAATCCAGTCCATTTTACAAAAACCCCATAGTTGCTATATAAATTGAATTGGGGTTCCATCAGATAATCCGGGATCATGCATATATGCCTCTGCCTAATATTAGGTTTTGGCTCAAAACTCCTAACTTTCCTGAGCGACACCAAATTAGCCCCTGTTGCCGGAGATAGCTTTGAAGCTGTGTGTTTGCGCTTATCCATATTTAAAGATGTATCTTTATTATTGCCCAACTTTTTCATGGTTTTTTTCGAACGATACACTTGCCATTTTCCGTCGGAGGGAAGCGACTGGGTTTTGGCATTTTTTGCCCTAATTTCATTATTTATCCCACAATCGCCCTCTCTGAAGACCGAATCCCTCCTTGCATTTGACACCGTTATGTTTCTTGTAGGGATTTTCCTACATGGCGGACTGAAGACAGAGATGCTCTTCGGACAAGAGGCGAAAACCTGTCTGCTCCCCCCCGCCGAAAAACTTGACAAATGCGCTGCGTGTTTAATTCGCATTTTCGCCAGATAGCGATTATTGCAATTTAAAAATAGTCATAATATTTTCAACTCCGTAAATCATGTATCATTTGTTATTTGCAATGTTTGCGTGGGATTTTCTTATTCTTGGCTTTTACCATTTTTTCCACAAAATGATGATTTGTAACCTTAGATTTCAAGGTTTGACGGTTTTTTCCACAGAATCGTGGTTTGTTGTAGTTTGTTTTCGGTCGCATCTTGCATTGCTGGGGCAAACATTTGCAATCGTGGTATCTTGCAGTCCATTTTGGAGTTGTTGCCAAAGCTTACAGTGCTCAGTGCTCAGCTGTCAAAGTTTTTTTTGGAGGGTTTGCCAATTTTTCCTCAAAATTATAGTTTCAGGCTCAGTAATTCGCGTGTGAGTGTTACATTAGGTTGGACAGATTCTGGTATTCTTAGTTATTAACATTCTGCAGATCTTGGGAGGGTTTCTGTAGCCGCAGAGTGTTGTGAAGAGAAGAGGCAACCTTCTTTGCATTGGCGATCAAAAGACCTGCAGTGTCTTCGGTAGGGTATTGAGTATGATGACCATTAGGGAGGATATTATAATAATATTATATTTATTTCATAATGGTCATCTTAGTTGTCATCTTAAGTTCGTCTTAAGTTCGTTTTATTTAGAGTCATCTCTATTTTTAGCATTGCTTGTAACTCCAATTAACAATTGTTTCTTTTTAGAAACATCATCTTGTAACCTCTATTTAAGGAGCCTTTGTCTCCTTTGTTAATTAATCAGATTATTTGAGCAATTAAATTTTCAATATTAACTTATGCATTATATATTCTCCATATTAGACGTCTAGAAGAAGGAGCTTTCCATTCCCTGCACATTCAATTTCTATTTGGGGGCTAGCATTAAGAGTCCACATGTCTAGGGCACAATAAATCTGCATAAAAATAGATAAGCTGGAATTCCAAAGCCTAGGGCACCGATATGGTTTCAGATCAGGAAAAATATCTCAGCAGTAGCTGCAGCTGTTTGGGTGCTAAGAGGACATGGATCTTCAATTGTTCAACATATCTCCAAGTGCACACAGTAAGATACCAAACAATGCTCAGATTTACAGATTCAATCTGCAATTATCTTAGCAGGAAACACAATGCATAGCAGCTCCAAAGCCTCTCAGATAACACTCAGAAATAACACAGCAGCTCTTAATACAAAACTTGCTTACTTGGCACCATAAAGTTGGCTTGGACAATTTTTTTAATTAAGCTGAAGCATCACCCAACATTCTTTGTCTGAAAGCTGACCTAGAAGATGACAAAATAGAGCTGCATCATCTCAAATCTGTCTTCTTTTGTCTTTTCTGAGTTGTGACCTGTCTTTTTGTTTTGTCTTTTTCTGAGTTGTGACCTGTCTTTTTGTTTTGTCTTTTTCTGAGTTTTGTCCTATGTGCAATCAGACTTTTGTCTTCTTATAAAATTTGTCTTATTCCCATAGTTGGACTACTCGCGACTCGGCTCGACTCGCCAAGCCCCTGGGAAAAAAACTTGGGAAAAACTCGGCGAAAAACTCGGCAACTTAAAAACACGCTTAAATTTAATAAAAAATGCACTTTTTTGCAAAATTTAATGAGAAGATGCATCCAATGAGTCAATAAATTATAACACAAAAGAAACAAGCTGATTCTAGATATATTTAAATGCGAAGTGTCTACAAAATCGCATCCTCATGAGGAATGCTGATGGCTGGAAGCCTGAAAGCAATATAGTAAATAGTTTTTGTAAAACCAAAAGTAAATACATCATTACAAATTACAAATACAACTTCCTCTTCCCAGCTCTAGCAAAAACTTGGGGAGAGGTAGAACTAGAGGGTCTAGTCGTATAAGTTTGTTGTGGGCGTGACTGTGCCTCCTCGCTCGGTATGGCTGGCTCATCCTCCATCCTGGATGAAGCTATGTCTCCACCTGCTTCTGGCACTGGCAATGAATCCTCAGCCTCATCCTCTTCCTCCTCAATGTCATCCAACGTGAAACCAAATCCACCCCCCTCCTCCTCCATAGCCTGCCTCTCCAAATCAGTGATGTTAGTGTTGGAAAACAATGGAGGCTGCTCCTGTGATGTCCAATCACTGTAAAGATCTATATCATCCAATTCAATTGGACCACCTTCTAGTTCCTCTACCTTCCTTACGTGCAATCGAAGATTATATTGCACGAAGACATGGTCATTGAGCCGTTTCTGCGCTAACTTGCTCCTCTTCTTCGTGTGGATTGCTTCAAACAAGCTCCAATTGCGCTCACAATTGGATGAATTGCAAGGCTGACATAAGACTCTGAGGGCAAATTTTTTGAGATGTGGGGTTTTTCCACCCCAATTTTGCCACCAAGCATCTGCAAAATAAATAAAATGGAAAAGTTAGAAAGCGAAGAGAAAAGAGAAAACATAATTTATCAATCATTTTAGATCCCAAAATCCAAATGGCAAATGTTATACTTGGGGTTTGAGTGGTTCTTCCTCTCCTAGCCAGCTCTGAAGAGAATAGCTTACCCCTTCCTCATAATTTTGGAGCTCACTCACAATGAGGTCTCTCTCCTCAACATTGGGTACCATCCTCTCAATGCATGTACTGAGGCCCTCCATTCGGATTTGAGTAAGAATTCCT
This sequence comes from Cryptomeria japonica, assembly GCF_030272615.1. Lineage (NCBI taxonomy): Eukaryota > Viridiplantae > Streptophyta > Pinopsida > Cupressales > Cupressaceae > Cryptomeria > Cryptomeria japonica. Next base: position 191,438,239 of record NC_081407.1, on the reverse strand, counting down.
GAACTTAAAACGAGGGTTGAGGAAGTACCCTGTTGCATGAATGGGTTGGTGGAGCTGATTGTTCCACCTCCTATCAACAATTTCCCAAATGGGATCAAATTTGAGTCTATCCCCCTTGTAGTAATTTTTGATAGACTCCTTGGCCCTATCCATGGCCTCATAAAGATATCCCATTGGGGTTTTATCCCCATCCACCAAGCGAAGAACTTGAACCAAGGCCTCCGACACCTACAATTGAAAAATACAAATTACAAAAAGATTAAATAATGAAGTTACAAATTAGTAATGAGAGACTTGAATCAAGAATAATTAAAATTTAAAAATTAAAGTTTTGAAGTTACAACCTTCACAATCTCTGCAGCCCTTTGTGCAAATTGGCTGTCGAAGACTATGCATGTGACAACCTCTCCTTCAAGCTTCTTTGAATAAGGTGAGTTAAGCCATTCTCTACTCACAAGCATTTGTTTCAAAGAAGTCAATGCAGCAAGAAGGCTTTGCAACGTCAAGAAAATCGTTGCAAACCTTGTGACACCAACTCTCACCAAATCTTTCCCTTGGGTGTGCTGTTTCATCAAATTTAGGACCCAAGGGTGATTGTAAATATATTTGGTGATCCTCCTTGCATCTTCTACAATTAGAGTCACCCACTCAAGTTTTTCTATGTCCTCCAAAAGAAGGTCAAAGACATGTGCTGCACAAGGTGTCCAAAAAAGAGTGGGGTGCCTCTCTTGGAGGATTCTTCCTGCAAAAGAAGAATTTATTCTTAAGAAATATGCAACCAAGTAAAACAAAGCCACAACAAATGAAAATATTGCTAATGCCTAAAGGTGACAATTTAAAAGGATTCTACCTACTGACACATATGCTGCTGCATTATCTATGATGATTTGCACCACATTCTCTACCCCCACCTCCATGACGACATGCTCCAACATTCCGGCCAATGTTTCTACATTTTTCACCTTGCTGGAGGCATCAACAGATTTCAAGAACACTACATTGTCCTTGCAAGCAACCAAAAAATTGATGGTGGTGCGGTTCTTGCCATCTGTCCACCCATCAGAAAGAATGGTGCAACCATAATTTGCCCATTCAATTTTTTGATCCTCCATCACTTCTCTTGTTTGTGAGCAACCTGTAAGAGCAAAGTGAAATTAGGTCTTAGTACACAATTTTGATTTTTTTAAACAAGAAATCTAAAAAATAATTAAAAATGAAATCAAGTGGACTATGTAGTAATTTACTAACCTCCCACTCAAATCCTTGCGAGAAGGGGCCTTGTACCCCTTTCCTGAAATTGTCATAGTAGTCACCAAATTCAGCCAATAAGGATTGTTCGCCACATTGAATGGAATGTTGTTGAAGTACCAAAAATCAGCTGCTGCAATGTCGGTTTTCTCATGTACCTCCTTATTCCATCCAGTGGCTTCTAATGATGGTTGTGCTCCAGGTGTGTTCCTGGGCACAAAATAATCACCTATGGACCTTGATCGTGATGATGGAAGTGGAACAGTGCCAGGTACTCTACTAGAGGAAGCAAAAGCGATGGGCGAGGTGGTGGTGGGTTTGTGGGTTTGTGGGCCACGCCGAGAGCCCACTATGCCCTCTAGTGCTTCTTGTTCCTCTTCAATGTCAACAGAAACACCTTGAGATTCAGCTATGGCTGATCTCATGGCTAGCTTTGCCCTCTCCCTTTGCAATTTCTTCTCTTCCCTAGCTGCAAGTAGGGCATTCATTTGTCTTTTTGTTTCTTCATTGGTCCTAGGGCATGCTCTAGCATCATGCCTGTCTATTCTTGCAAGGTGGTATTTGAGGCAGTTGATGCCTCCATGAAGCATTTTCTCACACTTAATGCATATAACTGACCCAGGATTGGGTCCCTCGTAGGCATACCTCCATGCCCCATCTCTAGCATCTCTAGGACGGGTGCCTATATATCCAGATGGGTATGGATCTGGTGGCCATTGCTCCCTTGCCATGATTAATGCTTACTTAACCTACACATACAAAGTGAAAAAAAAAGCAAACATTTTAGTTAAACAATTTAGCAAACTATCTACATTAGTTTAAATAAATTTAGACATCATTCGAAGTTTTAAAAAAAAAAATAGTAGGGTTTGAATTTTTTTTGAAAACTAGATTCTTCAAAAAAATTGTGAAAATTCAACAAAACTTGTCAAATCTAGTGTTAAATCTTGTGCAAATAACTTAGAAAGGATTTAGACTACCTAGGAATCATTTCTAATCCATCTAAATGCAACAAAAAATAAACAAATTGTTCTAAAAAAGTATAGAAAAAAAAAAAAACTAACCCGGGAATCTGATTTTCCCTTCAAATCCCCTTCAAATCCACTTGGAATCACTAAAAAATCACTCCAAATCACCTTGCAAGTCACTCCAAGTCAACTTCCCCCTTCTCAACCCAAAACCCAATCAAAAAACACAAAATGCATTCTCTTTCTGCCGTTTTCGGCTATGAGGAAACAAACGGGCGAGTTTTTAACTCGGGCTCACCGAGTTTTTGCCAAAAACTCGCCAAAAACTCGGCGAGTTTTTGGGGCGAGTAGAAGTCAAATCTACTCGCCTGGCCCAAAAACTCGGTGAGTTTTTGCTACTCGCTGATTAGTCCATCTATGCTTATTCCCACCAACCAAAACAAAGCCTCGATTCCTTCTTTGGCTGTCACCTTTTTGCTTTGTCTTTTTTCAAAGTCTGTCTGCTCGAGTCCAAACCTTGTCTTTTTTCCCACTATTTATCTTGTCTCTACACTAGGCTCAAATCCTCCCAAGCAGCACCCGTTTAATGTCCCTTCCTTAGTCCTCTCAGACTTTAGTGGAGGTTGACCTCAAAACAATCTTCATAAATGAAATTGCAAACCTGATAACTCATAGATGTATCCAGAATGAGGGTTTTCATCCTCACACAACCTTCAGCACTTTGATAATCCTTGTGTGGAACTGCTGTAGTGAAGCACGAGGGTTTCCGTCCGCAGCTCCAAACCTTAGGGGTTTTTGTCCCGCCAGCTTAGTTTTTCTTCAAGCCCAAACCAGAAGTCTCCGCAGAGAAATAACAAATCTTCAATCTTCTGCCTTCTATGAGCCAAAATGAACCTTCAACCTTCTTTTTATAACCTCTCCGAGAAACTTTCAGAAGATAATTAATTAAAATCACTTTATAAAATATTCATGCTTATTACTCCAGTAAAGTGACTTTTAAGAATATTAAATAATTTAACAGTCACTTAACCTTAATAACATAAATAATTAATTAATTTGTCTTTAAATATATTTCTTTGGACAACATAAAGTTAATTAATTAATTATTTCCACCTGAAAATGGGGACATTACACCAAACCTCCACCCACCATTCTTATAGCTTATGCAATCATTTCCATGTTTTTAAATGTTTAGTAGTGTAAAACTTTAAACTTCACTTCGTATGTGGAAGTTTCATTTGCAATTCCTATACTTTTCTTGGTTTGCACTTTGCTCCCAAAGTTTCAAAACTCTGCCTGCCATTGCTAGTGTTCAAATTTCAAATTTTCAATGCAATCATTTTTTATGTTTTTAATGTTTATTAGTGTAAACTTTACATAGTGTGGCAAGGTTTAATTTGCAACTCTTATACTTATTCTTTAGACATCCTTTTATAACTCATTTTTCAAGTACTACAGCTGCCATCCCCTTGCCGGCTCTAAACTAAGGCCCTTCGCCCCCCCATCTCCAAAACTCGTCCCCTTGTCCCCATTTCTCGTCATCAAGAAACTCGGTGGAACATTGGTTTCAAATTATTCATATGCCTTATCTTTGTAATTGCATAAACTCATCTCAGATGCAACTTAAAATATCTCGTTTTTGAGAAATTGTTCACGCTATAACAAATAGTGGGAATATAGCTGGGAATTACCTTGAAAATATGCAGTTGAATGGCATATCTTATTTTGGGAAGTACAAACTCGTGAGATCTAATTATGGGGGTCAATGTTAATCCCTGAAACACATCTTTCTTTGCTTCTTTTGTTCCAACCATTGCACTTCTAGTCCATCAGCTTGCCATTATTTTTGGTTGACCTAGTGGATGTCCTTGTCACTATATTAAATATATGAGACATAGATTTACTTGCAGTGGAGCATTGTAAAGAATTACATGCAATATTATCTTATCCATATGAGCATCCTTGAATCCATGGTCATCAAAGAAGCCTTCACCAATTCCTCAGTTAAGCTCAAAAAATTTTCATACCATTTTTTGTTTACAAAGTTCCAGTTTGATCTCCATGCTCCAGGGCACAGCCTCAGGTCCAAGGTGTAGGAAGCATGGAGCGAAACTTCATTGCAACCATCTAAGTGCTTCTGCTAAGTTTTTATTAGCCTACTTAACAGTCTTTAAATAGCTTATTGCTGGACAGTTATAGTAGTTGCAAGTCTAAAATCACGAGGGCAGAAATTCTTTGTTTCTTTTGTGTTTTCAACTGTTTGTGAATGAAATATCACAATCTTTCAGGCAGATCACATTTTTTTTCAATTTCTTATATAGTTCCAAATTCTCCTTTCTGCGTTCTTATCCTACACGTGGGGCTGAATTTTTGTGACCTTTATTTATGGGAAGTACACTTATATCAATCTTTTGCTTGATTAGCTTATGAATGAGTCATTTCTAGAAGGGTCTAGATATTTTGATGATTGTTTATTGCTGTTCAACTATTTTTTATGTTTTTTATTTTTTTATATCTTTTACTCATCTGAATGTTTTAACTGAGGATTTGTTCAGTGGCTTTCCATCTTATTCCTTTTACCCTGTGTAGATCAAATGATTGCATTTATATCTCAATTTTTTTTGACACTTTCCATTGATGCCTTGCAGATTTGGCTTTTGGACTGACAAAAGACACCTTTACAAATTTGGAGAAAGAGAATATTATGGCTTTCTTGGAGAGGGCTTGGCCAAGACTTGATGTCTGGTTTCATTGGTTCAATACAACTCAAACAGGTAAAAACTGTACTTGTTCAGTAGCAATGCTGATAATCTAAATAATTGCACACTATGGCATTTAGAATGGGCCATAACTCTAAGAGCACTACATCTAGAATTGTCAATGCATCTTTATGTATTCTATCATTCCTATATTTTTCAGTTGTAGTTATTATATGTTAATAAATGAAAACCATAGAACCTACAAATAGGCTTCTTTTATATTTAGTAAATGAAAATGGCTTCCATGAATTATCAACAATTTACAAAGCCAAGTACAAACACTTGCCAAATCTGAAAGAGTCTCTTGGGTTGGTTGTTTTATATTATAGTATCCATAGGAATATACCTTTATGATCTCTAATTTTACCACCAACATCATATTGTCTATCCCATCTAGAGATCCCATAGAAAATGGGCTGATTGCATCATTTTTTCTTGATGCTGAATATATTAACAGTGAATTATCGTTAGGGTATGGAATGGTAAGATAATGAAATCAAAATACAAAAAATCAAAATGTCATTGAGATATTGAAACTTTAACTTTATATGCTAGAGAATAAGTTGTGTTGTTATAAAGAATTTCATATATATCACACTAGGGATTTTGAACAGTAAGATAATGATATTGTTGAGGGTAAAATGATCTTTCAATTGTTTGTTATTCTGGTTAGTCATTTTGTGTTAAAGCAGGGAGTAGTTGCACTTGATGTTGCAAGTCTTGATGCATAGGTGTCTCCATAATAGAGGTTGCCTTTTTGTCTTACTCTTCATATATCTTTTTTAGTGGGAGATAAACATATCTATTAAATGAGAATATCTAGGAGATTTGTCTTATGGGGGAAATGATGCCTATATGTAGGGCATACTTTTGAGTTTTGTTCATTATGTTTATTGTGACATTAGCCTAACTATTGAGAAAGTTCACCCAGGTAAATTCTCTTCTGTAGCTGTCATGTCCCCCCATTTATAGTAGAAATAATTAATATAATTTTTGCCATATAAAATAATATGTTAAAATCATATTATATTACATTGATATTATATTATCAATTTACATTTTATATTGAATGATATTATTATGTTAACGATATACATTATATTAGAAATGATGCATTAACAATATATATATTAATGATATACATTATATTATAATAATGCTTTTGTATTAAAACATATACTATATTTGTTAACTTCTATATTCTCCAAAGGCCCGATAATCTCTCATATGAAACGGTGGCTTGTTTGAATGATCTCCAAAATCGTTTCATGGAGAGTTCTATATGTGATAGGGTAGTGACCCTTCAAAAGGGGGCACTACCACATAAGAAACATCGTGGCTTTCCACCACAAGGGGGGGTTGTAGGATAAATATCCTCCCGTGCCAATTTGGGAGGAAAGAAAGCAAGAAAAGAATTGTCAACTCTGCCAGCAAGGATAAGGACAGGGGTAAGCTCAGTTTCAGGTACGTATTGAGTGATTTCTAATTAATATTAGAATATACCAGTCAGTATTTTCTGTATTAAGTCATATAAATGTATCATTGAACATACACTGCTGTGTACAATCTTAATTAAATTAATGACATTGATGGGATATAAGGTTGAAGAAGTAAATAACATATAACTCTATTCAATATAGCATTGAAATGATTACACACAACATTACTGTATAACATAATATATATATATCTTTATTAATGAATCCAAGAATGAATGAGGAAATCAAAATTTAGTCTGCACAAATTGTTATAATACTGTGAATATAAGGATTAATGTAGGGTTTTGTTGTGACCATTTCACACATCGCCCCATTTGAAATGGGGACCCCCTCTTTTTGCTCGTTTTTTGCTCGCCTTTCGCTTTGCTTTTTAGGGTTTTTGAAAGGAAATAAAAGAGCAAGGAAAGGAAAATTAATCCAAGAAAGTTTATGATGAAGTAATTGTTACCATGAGAAAAGCAAAGACCTTGGAGCATCACCCAAATGTGAAGAAGGAGGCACAAGAACTTTTGAAAGGGGAAAAGCAAAGAAAAACCCCTTGTGATATTATGAATGAGGCAATGCCTAAAAATGAGAGAGAGAGAGAGAGCAAGAAGCTCTTTACAATATTGTCATTAAGAAGAAATGAGAGAGGAGGCATCTCTTAAATAGAGATGAGGAGAGGAGTTACAAAGTAACTCCAAATCTATGAATGCCACCATTCATAAAATGTGTGTGCCATGTGTCCACATCCTCTTATGGAGGAAATCTAATATTCCTTAATAAAGGAAAATAAAAGAAATGACTTGTCCTCACACATGTACTAGAGGACAAATTACATGTAGGAATTCCAAATGAATATCCTAAACTAAATAAAAATAAACCTAAGCTAAGTAAAGATTAAATATTCTAACACCCCCCCTTAAGCTTTACTTGGGGAGCTTACATCCAACCCTTCAATGGGTTGCAATCCAAGATTTTTACAATGAAATTGGAACTTTTCTTTACAAAGTGGCTTGGTCAAAATATCTGCAACTTGGTCTTCCCCCTTGCAATAGAGGAGTGAAACTTGCTTGTCTTCAATTTGTTCTCTAATAAAGTGGTGTTGGAGAGCAATGTGTTTTGTCCTTGCATGGAAAACTGGATTTTTAGCCAAGGCAATGGCACTTTGGTTGTCACAATACAATGGAGTTGGTTCGTGTTGAGGTAGACCCAAATCTTCAAGTAGTCTTCTAAGCCACAAGACTTCTTTGGAAGCATTAGTGCATCCTTTGTACTCAGCTTCAGTGGATCCAAGAGAGGTAGATTGTTGCTTTTTACTATTCCAAGAAATTGCTCCTGAACCAACAAAAAAACAATATTCACAAGTAGATTTCCCATCATTGGGATCTCCACCTAGATCGGAATCAGTAAAACCTTTTAAAGTAAAATCAGAATTTGCATCATAAAACAAACCTACATTCATTGTTCCTTTAATATATCTTAAAATTCTTTTAGCAACTTTAAAGTGTGTTTGTTGAGGTTTAGACATGAATCTTGAAACCAAACCAACACTATAAGCAATATCTGGCCTAGTAAGAGTTAAATAATTTAAACTTCCAACTAATTGTCTATACAAAGTAGCATCAACAAGAGGAGTTTGCATATCAAGCATTAACTTAGTGCCTAATTCAATAGGAATTGAAACATGATGAGCATCATTCATTTTAAACTTATCTATGAGATCTTGAGCATATTTACTTTGAGATAAGAAAATTCCTTTAGAGGTTTGCCAAATTTGCATTCCTAAGAAATAATGTAAAAGACCTAAATCAGTCATTTGAAATTTTTGATTAAGTTGAAACTTAATATCAGAAATCAAAGTACTGGAACTTGAAGTAAGAATCAAATCATCTACATACAAGATAATAATTATAATATCATCTTCACTATGTTTAATATACAAGTTAGGATCATTTTTACTTCTAATAAAGCCTTGAGAAAGAAAGAATTCATTAATCTTTGAATACCACTCCCTAGGAGATTGCTTTAATCCATAAATTGATTTCTTTAATTTACAAACTAAGTGTGCATTACCTTCTTTAATAAAACCAGGAGGTTGAGACATATAAATTTCTTCATGTAAATCACCATTAAGAAAAGCACTTTTAACATCCATTTGGTGAATAGGCCAATTCATTCTAGAAGCTAAAGCAAGCACAAGTTTAATCGTAGGCATTTTAGCAACAGGAGCAAAAGTTTCATTATAATCTAAGCCTTCAATTTGAGAAAAACCTCTAGCAACTAATCTAGCTTTAAATTTAGTAACTTGATTATTAGCATTCAATTTAGTTTTATAAAGCCACTTGCAAGAAACAAGATTTTTACCATGAGGCAAGGGAACTAAATCCCAAGTTTGGTTAGAAGTTAAAGTATCATATTCTTCCTTCATTGCTTTTTGCCAATGTGGTTGATTTTTAGCTTGATCAAATGTTTTAGGATCATTAGAATTCATAATAGTAGTCATTAAAGCATAATTACAATAATTAACTCTCCTAGCTTGAAGTTTATCTATTCTAGCTAAGTATTCATCACTATCTTGAATTAAAGATTTAAACCATTTAGGTCTTCTTTTAGAAGTAATGGATTCATCACTAGAAGAAGAGTCATGAGGAGTAGAGTTATTATTATCATCATCACTATCACTAGAAGGAATAGACAGAGATGCATTAGGAGTAGGGTTAAGAGAAGGAGGTTGGTCCTCCACAAGCACAACTTTGGTTTGACCAAGGTCATCATCCTTCACTTTAGAACAATCATGAATGCTTTTTTCTGCAATACAAACATCTCTTGCAACTTTTACCTTGTTAGTAATAGGATTGTAAACTCTATAACCTTTAGTATTTTCATCATAACCAACAAAAATAAAAGGAGAAGATTTAGCATCTAATTTTTTTCTTTTCTCCTTAGGTTTGTGAACATAAGCTATGGAACCAAAAATTCTTAAATTCTGCAAATTAGGCTTTCTACCAGACCAAGCTTCTTCAGGAGTTTTATCCTTTAAGGCTTTGGTAGGTGTTCTATTAATTAAATATGTTGCACAAGCCATAGCTTCAGCCCAAAACTTGTAATCCATATTTTTAGCATGTAATAAACATCTAGCCATTTCAACAATTGTCCTATGCTTCTGTTCTGCCACACCATTTTGTTGTGGTGTATAAGGAACGGTAAGCTCATGTTTAATTCCAAAAGATTTCAAATAAGCATTAAATGCATTATTGACATATTCTCTTCCATTGTCAGTACGAAGAATCTTAATTTTAGAACCAGATTGCCTTTCTACAAACATATGAAATTCATAAAAAACATCAAGCACTTGATCCTTACTATGAAGGAAATATATCCATGTTCTCCTTGAAAAATCATCAACAAAGGTAAGTGCATACCTTGAACCTTGGATGGAGGAATTCTCCATGGGACCCAAGAGATCACTATGAACGAGGTGTAATTTAGTGTATGCCCTCCAAGATTGACCATGAGGAAAGGGTTCCCTATGCATCTTACCACTCATGCAACCATTGCAAACAATTTGAGAAGGAACAATACTAGGCAATCCATCAACCATATTTGCTTTTTGCATCAATGAAATATAATCAGAATTGAGATGGCCAAGTCTTTCATGCCATATAGTAAAATCAACAGTAGTAAGCAAAGAATACTTTGGAGGAGCAAATTCATAGAACTTGAATAAGTTATCACTATCCATTTTAGCAGTAGCAATAACATGATTAGTGTTTGGATCAATGATATAACATACGCCCCTATAAAAGTTAATCTTATAATCTTGACAAAGTTTAGGAACTGAAATGAAATTTGATTTTAATTCAGGAACATAAAGAACATCATGTAATTTCCCATTAGGAACATTCACATCACCAATAGCTTCAACTTTACAACTATGATTATTAGCTAATTGAACAGGGATATTAGAAGTATCGGGATGCAAAGATTCAAAACATTCTTTATGAGAAGTAAAATGTTGAGATGCACTAGAATCAATAATCCACTCAAGTGGTTGAGAAACATTATAAGTACATGTAAATGCATGACGAGATGAATTACCATTATTATTATTACCCTTCTTATAATAAGGTTTATGTTGATTATTTTGATTATTTTGATTCATGGGCTTTTTACCATTTTGTTTCTTAAAACAATTATTAGTAATATGTCCATCTTTCCCACAATATGTGCAATGGGGTCTTGTTTGAGAATTATTCCTTTGATTATTGTGATTATTATTATGATTATTATTATGAGAATTATTATGATAGGATTTAGAATGAGATTGATAATTAGAAGATTTGTGATTATTATTATGCTTATTATTATGATTATGATTATGTTTATTATTATTGGATCTAAAAGTATTATTATGATTTTGATTTTTAGACATAAAGGCATGTTCACTACTTTTAAGAGTACCAAATTGAATTAATTTAGCTTCCTCTTGACGCAATAAATTACGAAAAATATCATATGTTAATTGAGTAGCTAAGCTAGGAATAGCAAGTTGAGCATGAACATTCGTAATAAATTGTTGAAATTGACGAGGAAGACATTTTTTAAGAATAAGATGAATTAAACGTAAATCAGCAAGAGTAACTCCTACACCAGTTAATTGATTATTAACAGAATCAAACTTTAATAAGAATTCATCCATAGTTTTAAAATCCGTATACCTTAGATCTTCAAGTTGATCTTGAAGTTGAATTTTTCGGGATTCATTTGAGCTATCATAAGTTGTTTTTAAAATTTCCCAAGCTTCATGCGCTTTTGTACAATTTCCAATTAAAACATACAAATCAGGAACCATTGAAATACCAATTAAACCAAGTGCTTCCTCATTTTGAGCCTTCCATCTATCTAGGTCGGCTTGAGGAGCAGATGTAGCGGGTTCAAATGTTTTATCAGTCGCAACATCCAAAAGGTGTTTGAAACGAAAAATAAACGAGATATGTGTTTTCCAAGAATGATAATTGGAACTATTTAATTTAATTTCTGGAATTAATGTAGACATGATAGCAAAATAATAGTTTGAAAAAAAAAAAATTACCCCTTTGATTAAAAAAAATAAAAAATTAACCTCCTTGATTTAAAAATAAACCAGATTTGAGTAAGAATTATAACAAAATTTATGTAAAAAAAATGTTATATTCAAATCTTAAATAACAAATTTTTAAACAAAAAAAATATTTATCAAAGAAAAAATTATATTTTAATAACAAATTGAAATTGATTTTTTTGTTTTTTTTTTAAAATTTGATTTAAACAATTGTAAGTCTTAATAACAAAATAAAACTATTGTATTAAAAAAAACTTTATTCAAAAAAACTTTATTCAAAAAAACTTTAATTTATTTTAAATGTAAAAAAACTTGATAACTAATTTTTTTTAACGTTATTAATCTTTATATATAGACTATTTAAACTTTTTTAAAAAGAAATAACACAAGTTTAATAAAATTTAATATTAAACTAAACTTGATTTAAATAAAATAAATTTTAAAAAAAAACTGTTAAACTTGTCATATGACTGCAGAGATGTTACAGCAGAAATCTTGATGCAGATTATAATGATACGCAGGGAATCTACAGTGCAGAGACCACAGGGAGGTTACAAGGAAGTTTACAAATTACAAAGGGAGGAGTAAACAAATAACACACAGATAAAATGCAATTAACCAATGATATCCAATTAACCACTTTTCTCCAAAATAACGCACAATAAAATGCAGGCCAATCAAAAGATTAACCCAAAGATACGTTTCGAAACAATCGTGCATAAGTTTTGTTAGGGCTTTCAGGAATCTTCCTGGAGTTGAGGTTGCTTGCGTGGACAGATTGAGTTATTAAAATATAAAGTGGAGAAGACTGCAGCAACGCTGGTGGAGTTGGATATCATGCAAATTGTCTTCTGAACCTTGGCAAGATCGCCTCCAGGAACCACAGTATGGGCAATGGTTCGAAAGCCTGAAAAGAATTGGTAGAGTGGAGGACTGAAGTTTATAGAGGGAGAGAACAAGACAGTATTGCTAAGGATGCCAAACAAGTTCAACTTTGGATGATTGGTTATCTGCTTGTAAACGCTAGTGACATAGGACTTGAGCAATCTGACCACAAAGGATTATAAAGATTAATCTGGAGCTCTTTTTGAAACAGAGAGATGGCAAGGACGAAGCAGACGACAAGGAAATCCACAGGAGGAAAGGCTCCTCGCAAGCAGCTGGCAACAAAGGCAAAAAAAACCGGGGTGTTGGATGGAGAAGTGTAACATATAACTGCGCTAATAGTCGAAGTTGCACGAGTTCGACTCGCCCAGGGTGTAGTTGTAACATATAATGTGAGATTTTTATAGTTGTCTTTTATTTACATGACAGCTTTGTATAAACCCCAAGTTACAAGGTAAAGTCACTCTGAATTAGACTGCAGAATCACTCTCTTCTTTTAACGTATTTGAAAAAACTAATGGAAAGCTAATCAATCTTTTCCGAATCTTAGGAATGAACTACAGTTTTAGATTATCAAACTTATCTTGAAATGAATAAGCTAGGATTGTAGCTGATAATCTAATGCATAACAACGCATTTTCTCAATAAAATGTAAGATTTATTATATAAAGTAAACCAGGCTGAAATAAGCACAAACAATGATTGAAATAGAGCAATAGATATTAAAAAAAAATTAGTATTCTGTGAATGAGGTTAGAAAATGAGAAAATTTGATAACAAAATCCTGCAAGGAAGCTTAAATTTCTTTTTTTTAATCAAAAAAGCTTGCAAGTAAACAAAATGTGAGAACCTGCAATATGAATCAGAGAAACAACTTTATGATGAAACTGTTTTGGCGGCAAGCCTTCCAAAACAAATGAATATGAAATCTAAAGTATGCAGGAAAAGAAGTTAGCACCGGAGTTTTGGCGGCAAGCCTTCCAAAACTTTTAAAATAATTAAATTTAAACTAGAGAGAAAGAACTTTGGCGGCAAGCCTTCCAAAGCCCTTTTTTTAATAAAAACTAACTAGAATAGGAGATTAAACCTGCAGGCAAACTTGTTAACAAGTTTGAAAAAAAAAGTTAAAAATCTGAAACCAAAACCTGCACAATAGAAAATATTAGTAAAAGAACTTCTTCTCCTCTCAAGAATGCCTCCAACAAGGTGAACTCCACAGAATGGTAACCTTCATCAATGTTAACTTAAAACAAGGATTAGAAACTTGCTCTGATACCATGAAAGGAAATAAAAGAGCAAGGAAAGGAAAATTAATCCAAGAAAGTTTATGATGAAGTAATTGTTACCATGAGAAAAGCAAAGACCTTGGAGCATCACCTAAATGTGAAGAAGGAGGCACAAGAACTTTTGAAAGGGGAAAAGCAAAAAAAAACCCCTTGTGATATTATGAATGAGGCAATGCCTAAAAATGTGAGAGAGAGAGAGAGAGCAAGAAGCTCTTTACAATATTGTCATTAAGAAGAAATGAGAGAGGAGGCATCTCTTGAATAGAGATGAGGAGAGGAGTTACAAAGTAACTCCAAATCTATGAATGCCACCATTCATAAAATGTGTGTGCCATGTGTCCACATCCTCTTATGGAGGAAATCTAATATTCCTTAATAAAGGAAAATAAAAGAAATGACTTGTCCTCACACATGTACTAGAGGACAAATTACATGTAGGAATTCCAAATGAATATCCTAAACTAAATAAAAATAAACCTAAGCTAAGTAAAGATTAAATATTCTAACAGTTTTGATAGTTTGTTAGTTGTCTGGATTTAGGGTCAAGCCTTAGGGTTCCCGTTTTGTCTTTTCAGGCCAGAGTCCAGTCAGTCTTGAGAGCTTTTTAAGCTTCCTTTTGTAGGATGCAATTTTGAATGAAATGAATTTGCCAGAATGGTTTATTTTCAATTGGAATTTTGAATGCAGAGTCTAAATTTGTCTAAGTGTTGATGATGAACTTGTGAATTTTGTCCAATTGAGTATTTTTGACCAAATTTTGAGTTTTTTGTTATTTGATCCTGGGCATGGGGAATGATTTGTTTTTGCCTTGTGAAGTGATTAAACCTTTGAAATCATGATATTTTGGCCTGTAGGAGCAAAATCGCTCCTGTCCCTCAGTGAAGGACCGGAGCTCGTTTTCAAAAATCTTACTATCTCTGCAGGATCAAGATGATTTTTCTAGTGGAAGTGATAAAGAAAGGCATGATCTTTCCGTTGAATATAAATTGAAGAATTTCACGAACACAGAAATGCCCCAGGAATCAAAATTGCTCCTGTCCCTCAGTGAAGGACCGGAGCTTAAAATCAAACATCACCTCGTCCTTGCAGGATTTGAACAACTTGACGATTTGAAGAGATCAAAGGAGATGCATTTTACCAGTTGAATATAATTTGAAGGCACAAACATGAGGAAAAATGGACCAAAATGTAAAAATCGCTCCTGTCCCTCAGTCAGGGACCAGGGCGAAATCCATTGTAGCTCCCGTCCCTCTCCCAGGGACCAGAGCGAAATTCTTCATAAGGCATGTTTTAGGCAAAAGCAAGCAAGTCTTTAGGTTTGAGGCAAGCAAAGACGGTGAATTGAACCCGTTGAAGACAAATTGAAGATTACAAAACATCAACAAGGGACCCAAATGCCCAAGTTCGCTCCTGTCCCTCAGTCAGGGACCAGAGCGATCTTTGCCTTAGACGAATTTCTTGCCAAGTTTGAATGATTTCCAAGCCAAAGGTGAATAAAATGGGGCATAGCAAGACTGTTGAAGATAGATTTTGACATTGGCAAAGTGAGATGAAGCCTACAAGTACAAAATCGCTCCTGTCCCTCAGCCAGGGACCAGGGCGATATGATGGTTATGTTGCCTTTCCTCCAAGTTTAGACCTCTCCAAGTCAAGATGAAAGGTGGCAAGGGCGTTTCGAAGCGTCTCAACGAAGAACGAAGTATCCAAGGTCACCATTGTTGAAGATATTACACCAAGACACCCAGTTCGCTCCTGTCCCTCAGGCAGGGACCAGAGCGAAAGTGTTCAAATGAGGCTAAATTTGGGTTGCTATTCACATTTTGAATGTTTGAAAGGGAGTAAAGGATATTGTTTTGCACTTTGAAGATAATTGCAAGTTAGTATGATGAAGATTTTGCACTAAATACCCTAATTCGCTCCTGTCCCTCAGGCAGGGACCAGAGCGAAATTTTCATGAGGGCTTAGATTTTGAAAGTTGATCGCGTATCAAGTGGCCAAGAAGGATCAAAGGACTTCATTTTACACGATGAAAGCAATAGCAAGTTGATGAAAGCAAGTATGAGCCTAAGACATTGAAGTTCGCTCCTGTCCCTCAGTCAGGGACTAGAGCGATATTTACTATAGTTGCCAAATCCTTCAAAAATCACGTTAAGTCAAGATTGTGCGAGGTGGTAAAAGGTCTAAGGTGTCTTAAGAGGGTGATATACAAAAGTTTCAAACGTCAAAGGGCTATCAATTGAGCCAAGGAAGCTATATCGCTCCTATCCTTCAGTCAGGGACCAGGGCGATATTTGCTAAATCACTTGTTATCCTTCGAAGATCATGTCAAAGCAAAGTTGCAAAGGGTTTAAAACGTCGTTTGAAAGGTAATGAACGAGGAGTTAAAATCAAGAACGAAGAATTTCAAGTAAGAACACAAGGATCGCTCCTGTCCCTCACCAAGGGACCAGGGCGATAATCTTCCAAACATCGAATATGCCTTGTAGAAGTCAAGTGAAACAAGTGTAGAATGAAGAAGTGACGTTATTATTCGCCGTATGATGGAGATTGGTGATTTAAAAAGCAAGATCAAGGAGAAAGCATGAAGTTCGCTCCTGTCCCTCTCCAAGGGACCAGGGCGATAATGGTCATAAGAGGCACTCGTTCACACAAGCAAGTTAGTCAAGTTCGAAATCTCTAGCGAAAATGCCAATTTAAACGTAAGGATGGAGATGTTGAACGTCAAAAGTGCAAGAATCCAGGCTAAAATGGTAGATCACTCCTGTCCCTCTCCCAGGGACCAGAGCGATAAGGTTTGAATCTTCCCACTTCCCCAATTTTGGCGCTCAAATAATTTTTTTGAATTTATTTTAAATGCTAAAAATTGATAAATTAAAAATTCAACTAAATAGCATTTAAAAAATAGCGCAAAACATTTAATAATTAATTATTAATTAATTAAAAATCAAATGAAGCCCTTGGGTTTATTTTATGAAGGTCGGCCTCTTTATTTTATTTAAAATTTGCTTTTAATTACCAAAGTCGGCCTTAAGGTGAATATGGGGTGAGCGCTTATAAAGGGAGAGTGAAACTTTCATTTTTACATCGTCATTTATCATCTCTTATATGCGATTTGGAGTATACAAAGAGGAAGCGAATCTCACATGCGATCTTGAAGGAGAAGTGCGAATTGTAGTTAGAAGGTGCGAATTTATATCCAAAGGTGGTGTGAAGTATCATCAAAGGAGTGCGAGTTTGATTTAAGGCGAACTTGCCAAAGACATTGGAGATCACGTCAAGGACATCCCAAAAGGTGGTGAAGTTGCTAAGCTTGAGAGACTATGTTGAAGCCATCTAATTTCAAATTTTGCCTAGGCGATTATCTTCGTTTTGCATTCTAGAGTTAGCTCTCAAGAGAGGTATGGCGATATGGTTTTATTATTTTAATTTTGAACGTTGATCGTCATAGCCTAAATTTTGAATTTTGAAATTTTGAATTCCAGTGGTTCAATCGTTTTTTAGGAAATGATAACTCAAAGACTTATCATGATATTTCCTAAAATTTATTCTCTAATCTATGTTATTCATTGTAAAATCTAGTTCTTATTATGAAATGTTGTGTAGGTATGGCGACCCCGAAGGCGGGAGCATCCACCAGTCGTCCAGCTCTCATGAAGGAAGATCAAAATACCGAAGAAGTGGAGACGAAGATCATGTCGAAGTGGAGCAACATTGGAGATACTAACTTGGGCAACTTCAGCACGAAGAAGTTTCGAGAGGTCCCTTACATTGGCAAGCCATCACCTGTCGCCCGGAGAATAATCGAGAGTGGCATCATTAAGGCGGCCGGCTTCCCTCCAGCAGTTCAGTGCCATGAGTTGATGATCGAGTGTGCTCGTCATTATGATCCTCAGTCCAGAACGATCGTGTCCAATGAAGGAAACACTTTGGCGTACCTTTCAGAGGAAGCTATAAGTGAGGCTTTCCATCTTCCAGAGCACAGAGACATGATATACAAGAGCATAGAAGGAGCCAGGTCAATGTATGAGGGTGATCCAGATGCTTGTCTAAGCATTATCAACAAGAATTGGTTACTCAAGAGTCGTCCTCGCCTGAGCAAGATCCCGAACACACCGCACAGGATTGATTTCCAGGAGGAGTATAGAGATTTGATCACAATGCTCAACCGAGTTACAGGAGCCTCTCATGCCTTCTACTTTGAGAAGTGGATGTTCTACTTCATCCAAGTGATTGTTCAGGGAAAGGGAACCATACATTGGGCTAGGATGATTAGCCATTGCTTGGACGTATAGTTGAGGAGACTCAAGGCTACCAAGTCCTTCCACATGAGTTCATACGTCATCTATGCCTTGATTAGGAGTTTTGAGTATGCAGGACTACCTCACAGAGGAGTGATTGGAAGAGGACCCGGCGAGGTCAGAGTTTGTGATTCCTATGTCCACTTGCATCATTCGCCAGGAAGCAACTACAAGCTAGTTAATGATGCCTTCACGATGAACATCACAAGGACGTTGCAAGGTGGGATTCACAACAGATTATCTTAGGATGCACAGGAATTGATAAAGAGGTACGGTGCTTGGTTTATCCAGTTTTCGAAGTTCACTTATATTAGAGTGCATGGATGTCCCTCACCTCCATACATGTTGCCGAGATATCCGACAGATAGAATTGTGTTACTTGAAGTAACAAGACAGTTGGCAGCATATGCGAAGGCATTCAGACACAGACATGGGAATGGAGTTCCGGTACCTTTCATTTTGGGCAATTCAGTTGAGGTATGTCCTAATGCTTTAGCCATGGATGACGCAGAGAAGGAGTTAGCCTTGTATTCTTTTTCATCCTTTGCTTTGAGAGAAAGCTTTGATCCACATGGACATTTAGAGGAGGCAGTCGGTAGGAAGTTTAAGCATGAGTACCAAATAGAAGATTTTATGATGAATCTCTTAGATGATCTTGAAGTGAAACGAAAAATGCATTCTAGATTGCCTTTGGATTTCATCAGGAAATGCAGGATTTACAGAGTGGCCGACCAAGCACAGGACAGTGGCAGACATATCCAATCATCCTATGATCGAGAAAGCAAATCAATAAGGTTAGACTGGAATGAGCCCGAGGTCGTGGATTTAGATGCATTGATGGCTCCAGTCTTGTCTTGTACTCGCAGATGGGTTGACGTACAGCATCAAAAGTTGAGAGAGCAAGGCATAGCTATGACTTTCACTTTGGAAGAGAAACCAGCCGAAGGTGGAGCTAGTGTGAGTGAAGGCAATCCTAATCCTAGAAATTCAGGTGAAGGTAACCTTCGAAGTGCAAGTGAAGGCAATCTCCATCGAAGAGGTTCGAAGAGGAAAGAAAGACCAGAAAAGAGGGAATCTTCCAAGAAGAGGTAAGGGGCCAATCGAGATCGTTCATCCGGTACATCTTCTAGACCAGAGAAGAGGACACTTCAAGTGGAAGAATCTATGGAGTCGATGGTACAGAATGATAGGCAGGAAGAAGGACAGGCACCGCAAGGGTCACCAGATGGATCTCTCCAAGATTATGAGTTAGATGAAGATAAAGAAGACAACGAAATAACATCTCCCAGAGAAGAAGAAGTAGTGCATAAGGAAATTCAAGTCAAAGAGACAAGATCAGCCATCCCAGATTGGTTGAAGGAAAGATTAACTAAGGTGATCGTGATAGAGAACGAGGACAATATAATTGATTTAGAGAGCCTTGTTGGACGTTCTCACGAAGTAACAAAGAAGAGGAAGGCTACCAAGATGTCCAAGATGAGTAGAGATGAGACTGGATCCAGAAAACTGTAGATAGCTACACCGACAGTAGACAAATATGAAGGTGAGATCCTAGCAGAGGAATATGATATACAGACTTTTGAGCTAGGACCATCCACAGCAGAGCAGACACTTGATGATGCCACCGATTCATTTGAGGCATTGAAAGACAAGCCTAGAGAAGAAATGGAGAAGAATAGAAAGCTTGAGAGAGAGGTCGGTGCATGGAGGACATATTTCAGTCATCTCAATGAGCCTTTGGGACGTCAGGATCTAGCTAGATCACCAGTGCAGGCACTTCCCCTTCAATCAATTAATGAGGCAGAAAGATTCAGGAATATGGTCCAGCGTACGAGTACTTGGATGGATAAATCTCATACAGTTGCCGTAGAATTTGTAACAAGGATGATGAAGATTATTCATCAAGCTATCCAGGTTCTTGAGATAATCCACAACTTGATGATAATAGTAGCCGCATTTGCTCATACCAAAGATGTTATCATTCCTGTCTTGAAAGTAATTAGACACACATCAAGGAAGGTCTTAGCGCAAGAAAAGATCATGGATGGAGGACCTCACAGTTTGCTTCAGTGGTCAACCTTACTCCATATGAAGAGTGTTTTCTTTGAGGACATCAGTGCTAGATGTAGCCAAGTGGAGGAGGTGATCAATCCGATCCAGGACAGAGTATTTGAGGTACTACGTACCATTCTTGGCAGGAGGATCGAGGTCGAGACAGATGTGGATATGCAGGAATTGGAGGATACAATCAAGGTCATCTTTTGTAAGGACGCTAATGTCACAGACGAGCAATATGATCAGATGTTTGCCACCATGCTCCTGATTGAAAGAACAAAGGAACTTGAACTTACATGGGACACAACTCTTCTAGATGCATTCGATCAGGTCATCCACTTGGAAGAAAGTATGAAGAATCTTCCCGAGATTCCAATTGCTGAAATCGAAGGAATCGTATCAAGATTCATTGCATATGCTAAAAAAGAACATTGGAAAGGGAATAAGATTCTAGATGAGAGGTTGTTATAGATGACATGGCACCTTAATTGTCATTGGTTTATGTCTCCTAGGTTTTTGTGCCAAATTTAATATTTGGCTATGTATTTAATATTGTTCAGTAAAAAGGAGGCCATTTGTAACAAACCCTAATTAGGGTTTAGGTGTCATGATCTTGACCATTGATCTGCTTTCAATCTGGACCATTCGTTGTAATTGAGGATGCTATTTATACCCTCATTTTCATTTCATTTGTAATCAGAAAATTAGAGATTAGAGAGAGAGTTAGATGTATTAGAGAGATTAGAGTTAGAAGCAATTTTACTTTTGTAGCAAGATTGAGTTTGAAGAGAGAAATTCAAGCAATTGTTGTACATGATGACTTTGAAATCAATGAAATATTGAAGTTATGGTGTTTTGTTGCAACTTTCTTGGTTATCTTCATGGTTGTTCAATTTACTTGAATCATGCTCAATCGAAGTAGTGTGTTAATTCGAAGGACATAGTGTGAGACTTGATCTTTGGTAGGATTCGCTTTCCATACCACTAGCTTCTTGTTGATTGTAGGAACACCTTGCGTGGTCAACTGGAGATATTTGAATCACTTAACCTTCAATCATTATTGTATCTTGGATATGTACCTTCGTGGTAGTATCTTTGATCTTTGATGCGTTGAAAATCATTTCGTTACCTTAGAAGATCGCATCAATTTCAATTAAGTTGTTATTTTATGGCGAAATTGAAGTTGGTAGAATCTTGCCAAGTCTTGTCCACATGAAGTCATTCTTAGGAATAGATTAGATTAGATCTCTTGCAAAACCCTATCCTTTTGTTATTTTTTTTGCAAAGCTTCTTTAATTTAGCAAGGATTTCGGAGTGTAAGGCCCCTTGAGGACACAACAAATCACATCATACCACTGGTGCTTATCCACACGTAGAGGCCCTACTAACTAGAACATTGGAGTCATCCTAACTGATCCTTCATGCGAATCTTCAGCAGTTAGCAACTTTATTCAAGAGAGGATAAGATGCCTTTAGGTATTTTATTCTGTGTATGATGGTGTACAAAATACACGTCAACAGGTTTGTAATGGAATAATGAAAATAATGATTAATGCTGATATAAAGCAGTACTAACAGAAAGCATTGATAACAATCTAACACAAGGCACTAATGTAATATAATGTAACGTGATAACTATGTCAAGTGTAATTGATAATGAATTGAATAACAAATATAACTTTATTAGAATATCACAAATGGTTCTTGGTATATGAGGGATCTCTCTTGAGTATGCCACTCCATGTTGGATGCTTAACACCTGCCACATGGGGCCAAGAGGGGTGTAGCATCTGCTCTTGGGCTTAAGAGAGGAGGTGGTTGTGATGAGGGGGAATGGCGATAGAACACCTCACCAAGTATGCCACTCCATGATGGATGCTTAACACCTGCCACATGGAGCCAAGAGGGATGTAGCATCTGCCCTTGGGCCTAGGGTGGAAAGTCTCTTGGACACCTTATCCAGCTAGCCTACCCTAGTGCACGAAGGATTGGATAATAAAGAATTGCAACTAACCTACAATCTGAATTTATCCAACAAGTATAATACTAATGGTAATTAATACATTAAAGAATTGTATCACTCAATCTAATTCATTAGTACATGTTTCTGTTTATAAGTATTACTTCATATGTGTCCCTAATTTGGTGTTGCAAGCAAAAACAGTATACAAAGGTACTCTCATTAACTTAATTACCTATTTTAGATTTGAGCAAATTTAGGTTAATTTAAAGTATATCTAATTAGGGGACATTACAGTGGGTATCTTGCTTGGGAATTCGCATGTTTGCATGCACTTTTTCATTGAATAATTCAAAACTATTAGCTATTGTCAAATTTTCCAAGCGTTTGTAGGATTATCTGTAATGCATATATGTTTGGCAATGGGATATATTTTTTAGGATTTTTGATCTCTCCTTATTATCATCAACACTACTCCATGCTCATATCACAAGTATTTTTGGCACCATTTCTTAATATGGTTGTTTCTGGTAAGAATGATAACTAATTAATTTTATTGAATCCACAAAAGTGTCCTAATAAGAAGAGTTTGAAGTATGCTAAATGCTTTACATATGTTTCAACCAATATATTGGTGACAAAACAAAATCTTTGATGTTCAACATTTCGTATGGCTTTTGGTCATTTGAAGACACAAGAGAGACAAAAATTGATATTTACATGGAAGTTTCTGATGTAACAAGGGCACTTAAATAAATGAGAGGGAGTGATCCTTATATACTCCTCCCTGTTACAATGAAGGGCCAGGATTAAATCCACATCAATGGCCAAGATTACAAGATAGAAAACCCTAATTAGGGTTTGTTGCACCCATTACATAGCATTTAATGCTTGACCAATAATAAAATTACATAAAATAGGACACATGTCCCTCTTTGAATTCCAAACAATAGATGACGAGGGTAGGCACTTTGAACTTTGTGCCCATGTGGTAGTTATCCTCTTTGTTGGATGAGTCAAGTGCATTGAATCTGGACGTGCTGACTTGGAAGAACTTGAGTGTATAGGTGATGACTAGGTGCCACCTCAGCTGCTTCCTTCTTTTATAACTCATCACAAATTGTAAGTGATTGAGGCACATCTCTTGATACTGAACATTTCCAAGCGTTCGGTGTATGGTGGAGGGAAGGAGGTGGTGGTAGGAGATAGTCCCAAATTGTATCATCTTGCCTGATTTGATCATCTTCTCTTGAAACTTCCGCCTTGGATAACTCTCTTGATGTACTGGCAGCAATTCTTGGATTTCTGGAGGAAATTCAAGATAGTCACATGTTCTTTCCTAGATGCCGATCTCTATTCATGTCTTATTAAGGTGTTCTTGGACATGGTGAAGATATCCCTCTTCAATGTGAATCTTGAAGCCCCCTTACGAACACTTGAATGCCTCTTGCCTTCATCCTTTGCAACAGGATGCTTATAAAACAACCTCCAATGTTGTGGTTGTAGCCTTGAATGATGTGATCTCCTTGAACACTTGTATTTCTGATGTTTGTTCCTTCACGATGTTGACCTGCATCCTTCAAGTCCTAAACCTTAGACCCGATGAAAATCACATTTGCTTCTGATGTGATTTTGTCCTAATTCGCTCTCATTCTGCTCTGATCATTGTTTGTCACGAATTAGGGCTACACCCTAGGACTGTGAAAATTCGGATATTTAGATCTGGTTGCTCATAACTGATCTTCTTTTGATATACTTGAGGACTGATTTCTTCTACTTTTCAGGCCTCCGCTGAGGATTTGCGAAGTCTGATTTTGAAACCTGATTTTAGATCTGATCTTTCTCTGATTTTACAGGTTGGATTTCTTTTTTAGGATTTTAGGACTGATTTTTCAAGGTTCTCAGGCCTGATTCTTCATGTCCTTAGGTCTGATTCTTCATGTCCTTAGGTCTGATCAGAGTTTGTCAAAGACCTTTAAAGTGTTATACAATCCTCAAAGGCAGGTCGGAATTTAAATAAGTTGTGCAGTCAAATACAAGGGCGGAATTTTGAAGAAGCTCTACATTGTGCATATCACCTGACTGATAGGTCTGATTTCATTTCTGCTCATGTTCAGGACAATCCTCTTTCAGGTCTCATTTTATTTCTGCTTATGATGTCTGGTACACAAATTCACTCGAGTGCGGAAGGAAACTGCCTTGAAATCTGATGGAATTCACCTTAAAATCAGCTACAGGGCTGCATAGACTCGGTACCATCACTTTCCTGTGACAAGAGGTCAGTCCTTTGAATTGATGAGCTCCATATTATCGGAACTCATGATTTTTCCTCACTCTCTTCATCAGGATATATATGAAATATAACATTTAAGTATAAGTGATTATACTTTAAGTTATATTTCATATATATTGTCAGGATGTTTGAAAGTGGTTTCAGGTCCCCTAGGAATCATAATGCAAATTCTGGATTTTGGAAGATCTTTCAAATTTTCAGACAGTCCAATTTCAGGCCATTTCTGGATCAGGATGACATTGGTGGATTGATGTGAATTTCTAGGCTTATATGATTTTGCATGCTTTCTTCTTTTGGAATAGGAGTTCCATACTTAACCATTTTTTTGATCCAACTTGTCTGCCTTCTAACTCTTCCGGATTTAGAAATAGTCTTCAGGAACGTTCAGTCTTCAGCGTCTTCAGAGATATTCAACTTTCAGTGTTTTCCTGTGAAGATCTTGCCAAAAATAGATTTTCCCAAATAGTAAGTGTTTCAAAATATCAAGGTTTGGGCAAAATAGGTTAGGAAAGCACTTACTAAAGATAGAAACTTACTAAAAAAAGAAATTACTAAAAATAGTAAGTTTGATTTTTTGGCAAAATTAGACCAATCCGGGAGGCAGTGAAACTTACTAAAAATAGTAAGTGCTGAGAATTCGCTCAAATTTTACTGGGAGGTTCCTTGAAGGGTCCCGATTCCAGTTATAAGTTTAGTTTTTCCAAAACCCTAAAAGAAACCCCTAAAATCTAGGACTGAAGGTAGAAACCCTAAAATTAACAAAATGAGCCCTAGACTTAACCAAATTTGCTTAAACAAAAAGCAGACTTGACCAATATGGCCCCCAAACACTTGCAAAGCAGAGAGACTAACAAGACCGCTGCGAAAAGACCCCAAAAACGCAAGCCAAAAGATCGGGTGGCCTAAAAAGGGGGGTCCCCATTTGCAATTGGACGATGTGTGAAAACATCACAACACGTCTCCACCAAAAAATGGAAAGTACAAGTCACATGACACAAGTACAACCTATCCAAGTAGATACGTACCTATGCAATTTCATCCTTTCTTAGATGCATGATATCCAAAAAATTAACTAACTAAATGCAAGGAAAAAAATTGTAACATCATGAATATAGGAAATAATAACACCTACCTACCTATGGATGAAGGAAACAAACCAGCTAGACAAAGTCATTATAGGTTGGGAAAATTAACAACCCCTTTGTTTGGGTTGAGACCCCATTTATAGTAGCTCACATTTAACCTTTGCAAAATTTTTAGGGAGATCCGTGATTTGGATGATGTACAATTTTGCAGGGAAAACTTAAGGATGAACCCATCAATGTAAGGTGGTTTCAGATAGTTGTTTTCCTCGTTGAAAAATCTTTCCAATAGGTGGAGATATTCTGACTCCTTGTAAAGGTATCTTTTAAACTCCTTTCGCTTATGGTGTTTACCTCATTTCTTATTTGATCTTTTTCCCCTGTCACTTTGACATGCTCAAGTGTGAAATCAAGCGAACTAATTTTCTCTTGAAAAGGCTGAAGCTGATGGAGAAATATCACTTTCACTTGCATTTTACTTGCCAAGTCTAAAGAGGGTGGTTGTTGGGAACCTTGTGTAGGCAGCATTTCTTCAGTTACTTCATTTGCACATGCTGGAGCCTGGTTTGATACACCTTCAAGGTCTGATTCTCCTCAAAGCATTGACTCATTGTGAA
Source organism: Cryptomeria japonica (assembly GCF_030272615.1). Taxonomy (NCBI): domain Eukaryota; kingdom Viridiplantae; phylum Streptophyta; class Pinopsida; order Cupressales; family Cupressaceae; genus Cryptomeria; species Cryptomeria japonica. The sequence goes on along the minus strand of NC_081407.1, from coordinate 191,412,206 downwards.
CATGGTGAAGACATGCATCCATCTTGGGCAACACGATTTATCAATGCTCTTTAAAAGGTGGTTGTGGGCTTAGAGAAAATTGAATGTCCTTTGCCTCTTTCTAATAGTCTGTTTCAAAGAAGCCATCCATTAGAGGTAGCAAGCAACTCAATTCATCATTTATTGCACAGCTGCTAACTTCTGAAAATAGAGGCTTTAGTGGGACTATAATCCTTTGATAGCATTTGTTATTCTTATCAAACATAGAAGGCTTAAGAGAAGTACAATCTCTAATGGAATTTATGTCATTTCTACGTCAAAATGATGAATTATGTATGGATATGGAGGATGGTAAGAACTGGTGATATTAGTACTAGTAGTATCTTAAAGTCCGATTCACATTGCTTTTTAGATATAATCAAACTCAAAGTCATTTTTTGCATTATTGGCCTTGTTAATATTTGCTATTTAGCTGAATTATTTCTTGGAAGTTAATGGACCCCAGCTTAATTTGTACAAAGTTAAGCCAGAATATAGTAGCAAGTAACCAATTAATGAACACGAATCAAAGCATTCCTTCCAAAACGGCTCTCCTAATTTTATAAAACAAAGAATGCTGCTTGTCAGATATGTTTGTTGTAATATTGTAAAAGAAATTCAGAATCTCATAGATATGCAACAGACATAAATTGTTCGACAATATCCAAAAGTTGATATATCGTATGCCATGAATTTAATTTGTACAATAACTTGTTTATATTTAATATTTGAACTCAAAGTGTAACACTCTTTCTTAATGCAAGTACTTATTTAAAAATAGACGAATAATGTTCTTTTGAAATGTCTATGCATGATCAAGGATAGTTTAATTGGATTGAAATGTACAACCATTAGAATAGCGATGTAGTGGGGCAAAAAGGGCCCTAGACTCGAAGCTAACAACATAAAGCAAATAAAAGCAACGAAACAATGAAATAGACTAGTCATATACAAATTGTCTTTGTTCTACAGTCTTTACAAGTATGGTGTTGGCATTTTGCCATATTGTGGTCTCTTTTGGTGTCAAGGTCCACCCTCATTAGCTTCTTGGGTTCTTGTAGGGCTTAGTAGTGGGTCTCTTGTGCTAGATTATGGCTACTTCAACTGTATTTCTGGCTGCATAATTTTTAAATTTTCTTATAGTAGGAACCATAAGCATTCTTCAGGAATTTTTTGTTTGCATGGGGAAGTTTCCTCCTTGGGAGGAAAACTTAGGTTATAACTTTTTAAGCTGAGCTATACTTTTTATAGCAGTTTGTGACAACCATTGCCATGTCTTAAAGACAACCGTCTCTTTTAGAGCTTTCTGAATGATACTTTGCTAGGAAATCCAGAGACTTAATTTTAATATGCAGCACTCATTCTTAGTATGTACGTGTAGACATCGTAGTACTGTCTCATTGTATGGGTAGGCTCTGCAACATGATGTCTCTGAATATAAATGTCAGGGAGACTGTTTCCATCAGTGTTCTCTCCCAATTGTCATGTCTCACATAGATTAAATCCTTTATTTTGTATAATTTCTGTACTTTTTGATTCATTTATTTCTCAAGATAATGTTTTATTCATTGGTGCTTATGAATTTTCTTTTTCAGGGAAGTATCCCAGCAGCTACTTTTGGCATGGAAGAGATAATGCAACAGATCGGGAGCTAAACCCAAAGGTTGCCTCTTTTCAACGAACTCAACATGTTTAACTAAAATTTTCCTTTCAAACGCAATTCTACAATACGTGTAAAGAAACTTTAAAATTAAGTAGTTCAATGGTATGGCTAGGATATTCATTTCTTTTGATAGGTACTGGCTATATGAAACCATCTAATATACTTATACTAGTCTCTTCTAAAATTCTATTTGAGCTAGTGTTCTAGTGCATGCTTTTTAGTTTTTTTGGGAAAATCTTAAAATAGGTTGTCATTGTTTATCTGAGAGTTGTCTTCATTTGTTGGAATCTTATTTCATTTTTTTGTTATTTTGTTTGCACATTCTCTACCTTCTTAATTATATAAAAAGTTTATGACAATAATTTATAGGACATACTAGTTATTAACTCAACATTTTATTTTATAAGTGTTAAGTGTCATTAGAGGTCACCTATTCAAAGTGTTGTAATCATTAGGGGTTACTTTAAGTTGAGCATTTAACTTTAATTATAATAAGGTAATAAATTAGGTCATATTTTCTCTCAGGTCTAGTACGGTAATGTTGTGACCTAATCATCCATCACCCTTTTCCAAATGGGGACCCCCTACTTTTTAGGCCCTCTGTTTTTTGGTTTTGTTTCTTTTGGTCTTTTCCCTAGCAGTCTATGTAGTCTCTTGGCTTCACAAGTGTTTGGGGGTCAATATGATCAAGCCTGCAAGTCGTTTGACTAAATTTGGCTAAGTTTGGGGCCTGTTTTATCTGTTTTAGGGTTTTTCCCTTCAGGCCTAGATTTCAGGGTTTTCTTCTAGGGTTTTGGAAAAACTAAGTGCTGCATTAAAATTAGGGCCCTTTAAGGAACCTGCACGTGAAATTTGTTTTTTAGGGATTTCACTACTTCCTGGATTGGTCTAATTTCACCGCAAATCAAACTTAACTATTTTTAATAATTTCTATTTTTAGTAAGTTTCTATTTTTAGTAAGTCCCCTTGTGCCCTGTTTTGCCCTAATGCTAACATTCTGAATACTTTCTATTTTTGGAAAAGGCTATTTGTGGGAGGTTCTTTGTAGGTAGGCATTGAAGACAAGATGTTCAGGATCATTTCTAAATCCGGAAAGTCAAGAAGCAAGCAGAGTTATCAAAAAATGACTAAGTATGAGCATTCATTCCAAAAGTGGAAACGTTGAAGAAAATCACCAAGTTTGGAAAATCACCTCAGTTCCTAAAGTGGCATCTAGAAACATTCAAGTTGGCAAAGCCAGTTCATCATGGAAAATGAAGAAAATCATGAAATTCCTTGCTCAAGTAGAATCAACGCCCTGGACAGTGAGATGTTGCCAAATTGTGGCCTTCATGGAAAACGTGAAAATTGGTAAATTCCTTGACATGGAGGAAATAGAGCCCAAGAGGCTAGGTAGGGCACCAAAGTGGGCAGGATAGTGAAAACTTCAAGTTTGATAAATTCCTTGCCAGGATGGATACAATGCCCATGCACAGGAGAAGGGTGCTAAAGCATGATGCCCATGGAAAATTCCAAAAAACACAAAATTCCTTCCCTAGGTGGAATTAGCGCCCAAGAAGGGTCAAGGGCGCCAAACATGAAGAGGCATGGAAAAGTTCAAAAATGCAAAATTCCATGGCAAGGTAGAAATGACGCCCAAGCATGGATAGGGTCGCCAAAGTGCCCAAGGCAAGGAAATCCAAGTGGTGAAGGAATTCCTCCACCATGTGGAAATGGCACCCATACTTGGAATAGGGCACCAAATCAAGGTTGCCAAGGAAAATCAAGAAACAAATGAATTCCTTCATCAAGCCAATTCAACGCCCAAGTTGGTCAAAGATTTCCAAAATCACCAAGGCAAGGATAAATGCTTCAAGATGAAATTTCCTCCATCAAAGTCAAAATTCTATATGAGCTCCTATGTAATTTATATGCTTTCAAGGATGGGTGGCTTCGATGGTTTGTCGGGAAAAGGAGTCATGGATTGCAGACCAGCATAGCTGAAAGTTCATGAATGTTATCCTCAATTGCACCTCTACAATACTAATTCTTCCAAGTTGGTGAATGATACTTTCACCATGTACTTGACCAGACTTATGCAGAATGAGCTCCACACAAGGGTGTTGCCGCAAGCTAGGGCTCCGGCTCAGAAATTCGGGGCCACGTTCCAGTAGTTTCCAAAGTTCACCTACATCAGGATACATGGATTCAATTTCGGGCCGTATAAACTACCACGGTATCCATCCGACAAACTAATACTGCTAGAACTTATGAGGCAATTGACAGCTTACGACCAAATTCAGAAGAAGAAAAAGTTGTCTATTGAATTCCCAGTTCTTGGTGATTATGTAGAGGTGTGCCCGAACCTGACAGTAGCTGAGAAAACAACAGAGGAGTTGGCATTTTACTGCTTGGCATATTACACCACTAGGTCTCACTTCGATCCATATCGTAAGATCAGAAAGGTTGTTGGATTGAAATTTGTACACAAGTTTCACCTAGGAGACTATTGGGCAAGTGCCAGGGATGACCTTGAGGTTAGGAAGAAAATGTTATCTTGGCTGCCCCCTTGACACAATTAGGATAGGTGAAGTAATGCAAGTGCCAGATCCAGTGAAGGAGGATTCGGACTTAGTGCAACCTAAATTTGAAAAGGTGAAGGATCAACCCATCCAACTCCCAGATTGGTCGGAACCAGAAGTAGATGATCCGGACCTTTTGGCCAGACCAGTTATGAAAGTCACCAAACATTGGGTAGATCGGCATATCAGGAGATTGAGAGAAGGAAATGTCTGCTTGACTTACCTGTTGATGGGGAATTTGGATTCCCACAGTGAAGCTACAGAAGGATCTTCGCAAGCTTAGGTCGAAGAAGAAGTTCGATAGAAAGAAACCGAGTTCGATAAAAGAAAGAGTGCTCCAAAGAGGCTGAGAACAACAAAGAAGAAGGAAGTCCGACAGGAAGCCCAACAAGAAATCTAGTAGGAAGAACCATCGTAGAAAAGAGCAAGGGTGGAAAGGATGCAATCACCTGCTAGCAGTTCCAGTGTGTGGGAGGTAGGAATGTTTACACAAGAAAATTTGGCAAATCCACCTCAAGGCAACATACCTGACAGTGCTCCAACGCAGGATGTTCTCAGCATCAGCGCTTCGCACAAGCCAAATCAGCCAGGGATGCAAAGACAAGAACTCTCCTCTCATATTGAAGAGCCTCGCGAGGATAGTTTCGTAGAATCCATCCTTGGCGAAATGGAAGAAGTTTCACAGGAGCATGAGCAGATGGAGATTCAGGATCAACCAATTTCTGCTTCGGATTGGTTGAAGGATAGATTGAGGAAGGAAGCAGAAGAAGAAATTGATCCAACACAAGAGTTAGAAGAACTCCCGAAGAGGATGGATAAACTGAGAGAGAAGAAGGCACCCCAGAAGTTCTCCAAGGTCGTGAGAGATGAGTCTGGATCCCAAACTTTGTGTATTGCTGAGCCTACAACAGATAAAGACAAGAATGAAATCATGCTAGAGGACTACATAATCAGACAAGTTGATTTAGGGCGTGCTTCCACAATGTAGGTGATGGAAGACTTTGAAGGTTCTTCCTTGGCTATGAAGGAGAAGCTACAAAAACGAAGGCAAAATGCAAAAGGTTGAAAGAAGAAAATAGGGCCTTGTGTGAATGTATTAGAAGTCTCAAACAAATGCTTAGGGAGTGTTGTGACGTTTTCACACATCGCCCCATTGCAAATGGGGACCCTTGCTTTTTTTTTGCTTTTTAGGGTTTTTTTTTTTGGTCTTTTAGGGTTTTGTTAGTTGGCCTTTGCATTTTTGAGTGTTGTCGGGGAGATCAATAGGATAGCAAGTCCGGCTTAAGTGATGTCCTGATCCTGAAATTTTGGCTAAGTCTGAATGTCCTGATCCTGAAATTTGACTAAGTCTGGAAACTGAAAAACCTCAAAAAACTAGATTTTGCAATATAACTCCTGGAGGTCTGAAACCACTCTCAAACATCCTGAAAGTATATATGGAATATAACTTAAAGTATAAGAAAGAAGAAAGATAGAAGGAAATGTCACTTATACTTAAATGTAAAAGCGCTCCTGTCCCTCTCTGAAGGACTAGAGCGATTTTATTCATATACACATTTTTAGACCTTGTTTGGACTCGAACTCTTATTCATGGCGTGTAACAAGATGATATCTTCCTTAGCCAAGACATTTCATGGTGAAAAGTGAAGCATTTTGGCCTAGAAGACAAAATTCGCTCCTGTCCCTCACTGAAGGACCGGAGCTTGAATTTCAAATTTGCACTGTTCTTGCAGGATCAAGACAATTTTATGATTTGAAGAGACCAAGGAAAACATGATTTATCCATTGAATATAATTTGGAAGGCTAACAAAGGACGGATAAGCTTGGATTTGCAAAATAGCTCCTGTCCCTCTCCAAGGGACCAGGGCAAAAAACTTAATATCCAGTCCTTCTTGCCAAGTTTGGACAAATCTAAGCCAAGGTGCGAATTTGGAATGATATTTAAAAGTGCTTCGAGGAAGAATGAAGTTGCAAAGACCATGAAATTTGATGAAAATGGGCTAGGGCGCTCCTGTCCCTCACCAAGGGACCAGAGCGAAATCTTCAAATTTGCTTAATAGCCTAACATTTTGGAACGTTACTTTCGTTTCCAAGACTCAAGATAGAATGAAGAATCATGTTTTATGCCTTGGGGGTAATTAGATATTGATATGGTTAAGAATTTGTGCTATGGAATGAAAAGGCGCTCTTGTCCTTCACTCAAGGACCAAGGCAATTTTCATATAATCAATCATTTCCTTCCAAGACCACGCCAAGGCAAGGTTGTGCAAAGTGAGAAATGTCTTTGAGAGGATGATGAACAAGGAATTGACCCCAAGGATCAACACTCCTAAGCTCAAATGCAAAAATCGCTCCTGTCCTTCACTGGAGGACTAGGGCGAAAATCTCTAGAACATCAATTTTGCCTTGTAAAAAACAAGTTAAACATGTATGGAATGGATGAAAGAAATCATCACCTGCCCTGCAACATGAATTGGCGATTGGAAAAGACAAGGATCAAGGACAAAGACAAAAGTCGCTCCTGTCCCTCACCAAGGGACCAGGGCGAAAGTGCTTTAAGGAACACTCCTTCCAAAGAAGGAATGAATTAAACTCAAGGTTCCCAATAAAAAAATGCCATCTTGGACGCCAAGGGTGAGACTTTGAACGTGAAAAACAAGAAATACAAGGCCAAATGAAAAGGCGCTCCTGTCCCTCTCCTAGGGACCAAAGCGAGGTTCTTAACAAAGTGATATTTTCACCATGCCTAGGCGCCAATGTCATCTAAGACACATTAAATGCCAATTTCGCTAAAACTCCAAGATATTTTAAAAAATTAAATTGACATTTAATAAGTGCGCGTAACATTTAATAATTAATTTAAGCCTTTAAAAAATCGAAATTCTTAATTATAAAGGCATTTAAAATTAATTATTTTAATTTTAAAAGTAGAGCGCTTAAGGCATCTTTTTAATGTTTTTTTGCTAAGTCGGCCTCTTCTTTTATTAAATTTCTATTTATTTTTGGCCTATTTTCCAAGTCGGCCTATGGGGAGCTGAAATGGTGAGCGCCCTATATAATGGGGGTATTTTGAGCAATTTTAATCATCATTCATTCATTGTTTCAAGTGCGATTTGGAGAAGCAAAGAAGAAGTGCGAAAGCTGGCCTATTTGGAGCGAATTTTCCTCAAGTGTTGAAGACTTAAGGTGGTGGAATTGATGCTTGTGAAGACAAAGGAGGTGCAATTTGTTCAAGAGAAGGCTTTGATCTACACTTTGCCTAGCGAATTCTTCTATTTTTACATCATTTCTTAGAGTTAATTCTCAAGAGGAGGTATGGCAAAATCATCTTGACACCCTTATTCAAGGTTTGATTTTTTTAGACATTTTTTTAGAAAAGTCTAAGTATTGCATGGTTAATTAGGAAATGATAACTCAAGATTTATCATGAAGTTTCCTAATTAAAATCTTGAATCTTCCTTTTAAAGTTTAATTTGTAGATTTTAATGTATATTACTAATTTTGAAATGTTGTGTAGGTATCAAGATGGCGACTCCAAAGCCCGGAGGATGTACAAGTCGGCAGGTTCTCATCAAGGACGATCAAGCAAGGAGAAGGGCGACTTCCTCCAGCCTAGCATTGACAAGGACGGCCTTCTTTGGACTAACGTCATCAAGGGCGACTTTTCCAATCCAGCTTTCCAAGGCGAGGTACATCATCATCCTACAAATCAAGGACACAAGAAGTCAGAGCAAGGGTTCGTTGAAGAAGCAGATATTTCTAGATGAATTAATTAAAGCCAGCTTCTCAACAACATTAAGTTGAATATCTACCAAGTTACAAGTGTCAGATGAGGTGGCATCCCAGTCATCACATCCCAGTCGGATTGGTCCACCTTAGCAATGTCCAAATTCAATGTACCTAACTCATAGAAGGTAGCACAAACTTTGATGTACCTACCCCGGCTATTCATTGGTGGAATTTTCCAGAGAAGACATGTGTCCAAGCAATACAATTTTATCATTGGTCAAGCATTAAATGTTATGTAATGGTTGTAACAAACCCTAATTAGGGTTTTCATTGTTGAATCTTGGCCATTGATCTCGAACTGATCTAAGCCATCGAATTGTATTGAGGGCACTATATAAGCCCTGGCATTTCATTTTGTAAAGGCAATAGTTAGAAGGATATAGGAAGTAGTTAGAAGACAGATAGAGAGTAGTTAGAAGGTGATTAGCTAGTTGATAGAATAGCAATTAGAGTAGAATAGGAGGACAAGGCAAGAAATTGTTGCCATTGATTGTAAACAAACTCCATTTTCATTGAAGTAATGGTGAAGTGTGTCGTTTCTTGCAATATGCATGGTTTCTTGTTAAATCTTCAATCCTAGATGGTAGATGATTATATGAGTGGAAGAAATGTGCTTGATTGATGGTGAAATTCGTATATCCATACCATACTTGCAAAACTCGGCGAGCAATTCAAAAACTCGCGAGTAATCGCGATCCATAATGCCGTGCGAGTTAATCGCGGAAATACTCGGGGCGATTTTTTTATATACTCGCCGCGATTTTTTTGGCAAATAATCGCCGTTAATGGCCAAAACCCGCCCGAAACGCGGCACAAAATGCGAGAAAAACGCGACTTAAGTCGTAGGCAAAAAAAAAACTGAAGTCTTTATTCCATTTCGCGGCTCGCGCGACTCCGGAAGGCAAAAAACGCCACGCGATTTGCATAGGGTTTGCATTTGCACGCACGACCAGGTATCTTTTTGTATTGTTTTATTTCGAATACACAGTCATTTTGACTGTGTAATACACAGTCATTTGAAATGACTGTGTATTACACAGTCAAAATGACTGTATTGTTTGCATTTGCACGCACGACTAGGTATCTTTTTGTATTGTTTTATTTCGAATACACAGTCATTTTGACTGTGTAATACACAGTCATTTGAAATGACTATGTATTACACAGTCAAAATGACTGTATTGTTTGCATTTGCACGCACGACCAGGTATCTTTTTGTATTGTTTTATTTCGAATGACTGTGTATTACACAGTCACAGTCATTTCAAATGACTGTGTAATACACAATCATTAGTAATTACAATTTACAGTCATTTCAAATGATTGTGTATTACACAGTCATCAGTCATTTGAAATGACTGTGTAATACACAGTCATTTGAAAATGACTGTGTATTACACAGTCACAGTCATTTCAAATGACTGTGTAATACACAGTCATTTCAAAATGACTGTGTATTACACAGTCACAGTCATTTCAAAATTCAAATGACTGTGTAATACACAGTCATTTCAAATTTTCAAATGACTGTGTATTACACAGTCATCATTACACAATCACAGTCATTTCAATTTTCAAATGACTGTGTAATACACAGTCATTTCAAATTTTCAAATGACTGTGTATTACATAGTCACAGTCATTTCAAATGACTGTGTATTACACAGTCACAGTCATTTCAATTTTCAAATGACTGTGTAATACACAGTCATTTCAAATTTTCAAATGACTGTGTATTACACAGTCATCATTACACAGTCACAGTCATTTCAAATGACTGTGTATTACACAGTCATCATTACACAGTCACAGTCATTTCAAATGACTGTGTAATACACATTCATTTTCAAATGACTGTGTATTACACAGTCATCAGTCATTTGAAATGACTGTGTAATACACAGTCATTATAGTCATTTCAAATGAGAAATGACTGTGTATTACACAGTCATTTTCAAATGACTGTGTAATACACAGTCATTACAGTCATTTCAAAATTTCAAATGACTGATGACTGTGTAATACACAGTCAATTGTGAAATACTCATAGTCATTTGAAATGACTGTCAACTGTGTAATGTCAATGTGTATTAAAGTATTTCATTTAAATTTAAATTTGAAGTTAAAAACTTAAAAAAATACACAACCAATTAAAAATTTTAATTTTAGAGAGTCATCTATTAATAGATGACTGTAAATAAAATACAGTTATACAGTCATTGTAATTTTTGGATGTTTGTGATTTTTTTTGGTAACAATGTTATTTATCTCTAAATGTTGCCTCTCTTTTGCTAGGTTCTTTTCCACATCTTTTTGAAAGAAAATGGATTCAGCTTCTACAGTTAAAGTTGGTGGCAAAAAGAGAGACCCTTGTTGGAAACATGGGAGACCAGGTCCAAAACGAGGAGATGTTTTTTGCAACCATTGCAAAAAAATTGTAAAAGGTGGCATTAATAGGTTCAAATATCACCTTGCAAAAATTCAATGCCGAGATACCACAAGCTGTACGGAATGTACTGAAGAGGCTACCGAGAGATGCAATAGCAACGCTTGAAGCATATGATCAAAGGAAGGCAACAAAAAAGAGAACAGCAAAGGCAATGGCAGCCCCAAGGGCAGATTTGAGTTCCATGGGGTCACATACAGATGTGGGGACATCTGGTTCTTCCCTTGGGCCACGGATACGAGCAAAGGGAACTTTGGACAGCAACATGGAAAACTTCTTTATTCCACGTAACACTCCTGGTGCACAACCTGGATTGCTTGGCACTGCATGGAATAAAGAGGCTCACCAACAAGCCAAGGTGGCGTGTGCTAGATTTTTTATCTACAACGATGTTCCGTTCAATGCTATTTCTAGTCCATCTTGGGACCAATTGGTCACCGCGTTGACTGTGGCAGGTAAGGGGTTCAAATCCCCAAGCCGTTACGAGGTAAGTGGACCGTTATTGCAGGATGAGGTCCAAAACACTCATGCATTAGTGGAAGAGCAAAGGACTATTTGGGAAAAGAATGGCTGCACCATTCTTTCTGATGGATGGACAGATGGTAGGAACAGGACACTCATCAACTTTCTAGTTGCTTCAGGAGGACAGTTAGTATTTTTAAAATCAATTGATGCCTCCAATGAAGTGAAGAATGCGGAGACCTTGTGCAACATGTTGGATGAACTGGTGATAGATGTGGGAGTGCAGAATGTCATCCAAGTTGTGACTGATAATGCAGCTGCATATGTGGCAGCCGGCAAACTTCTAATGGCTAGACATCCGACATTATTTTGGAGCCCTTGTGCTGCCCATTGTCTTGACTTGCTTCTTGAGGACATAGGGAAACTAAGTTGGGTAAAGAAAGTGGTTGAAGATGGAAGGAATATCACCAAATACATCTACAATCACACATGGGTCCTGAATCTTATGAGAGAGCACACTGAAGGTAAGGATCTTGTGCGGTCGGGGGTTACACACTTTGCTACCAATTTCCTCACCTTGCAGAGCATACTTGCTACATTGCCCAACCTGAAGCGGATGTTCGTGAGTGAAAGATGGTTGGGGAGTCCTTATGCTACAAAGCCTGAAGCAGAGAAGGTTGTGATTGCCATTTTTGATACTAATTTTGCCAAGATAGTGGAGGAGATCATCAATGTAAGTTTTGAAACTTTAATTGATGATTTATTATTTAATTTTCTAATATTTCAATCTGCTGATTTTGTTAGATTTTTTATATCTAGGTGTCGGAACCGTTGGTGAGGGTGCTACGAATGGTGGATGGGGATCATAACTCCATGGGGTATCTATATGAGGCCATGGATAAGGCCAAAGAGGCGATTCAACACTTGTATGGGTCAAACAAGACCAAGTATGAACCCATATGGCGCATAATTGATCGGAGGTGGAACCATCAACTCCACCAACATATTCATGCTGCTGCCTACTTCTTGAATCTCTTCAGCACCACCCACCCAGCGGCCACAATCTGTTTTGAGCTTTAGTCGTAGACGCAATTTATGATTTCTTATTTTCATTGATACCAAACTTTGAACTTGATATGTAATCAGAATTTCAGAGGTTCTTGTTTTGTGGTCTATGACTCTATAACTCTATGAGACTGTCACTATGATACGTTGATATGTATTGAACTCTTATACATATGTTGCACTTGGTTTTTGGTTTATGCTATGATACTTGCATTTGTTGCTATGTATTACCAAAAAAATTTGATTTATATATCATGGAAATCATATATGTTATACAAATTTGGTGTAAATGTGTGTTTTTGAATTATATATAAAAAAAAAATGTATTTTCAAATGTTCGATAAAGTTGCCGAGTTTTGCCGAGTTTTTTGCCGAGTTTTGGCGAGTCCCGAGTTTTTAAAATTTTTTGGCCTTGTCGAGTTATTGCAAAATCTGAGTTTTTCATCTATGATCCATACTACTAGCAGTTTGTTGATTGCAGACTTGCGTTGTGTAGTCAACTGGAATCGTTTAGCTTAAGCTTAACTTCAATTGTCGCTTCTTCATTGATATGCATCAGCTTGATGGTGTCTATGCCTGTAGTGATGATTTGAACATCATAAGCTTTCCTTCGAAGATCGCACTAGCCTTGTGGAGATGGTCCTGCGATGTCAAAACAAGACTTAGTTAGAATTTCGTCAAAGATCATTCATTGCTCCTACATTCTTGGTATTAGGATTAGATCCTCTCCTTGCCCTTGTCTTTTTTCCTTTTTTCAAATCAAAGCTAGTGAAATCCTGTGTTCCAGCAATATTCAAAGCAAATCAGAAGTTCAATCATCAAATGTAAGTCCCCTTGTGATTCCAGCAAATCACATCATACCACAAAGAGCTTATCCACACATAGAGATCCTACAACGAAGAACCTTGGAGTCATCCTGATTGATCCTTTTCCGCGATATCTTCAGCAATCAGAGGCTTTACTCAAGAGAGGATAAGGTACCGTTGGGTATTTTATTCTGTGTTTGATAGTGTACAAAATACACGTCAACAGGGAGGCAGACCCATCTTTTATTCCTCCTTCCTCTCTCCCTAAGGAAGTCGTTGATGACATGGAGACAATTAGGACAGTAGCCTAGGACGCTAAAGAATGGGTGGAAGATGTCTTTGTTGCTGCAAGAAAATTCATTGAAGACTTGGCTCATCTTCATTCCAGGCTTGTTACACTTTTGAACATATTGGAAGTAGCGGATGGTCTATGGGAGGATGTTCACATTTATTAGGACCTAACCATTCCGCGACTTAGAGCTTTGATGATGATTCCGAAGCAAACATTGATTGATGAGAAAGTAATCCAGGAGAATGTAATGTCCCTAATAAATAATTGCTTAAGAGATTCAACGAGATTAATTATCTTATATTATCCTTCCATTTATTGATATAAATAATTAATATTACATGAAAGCATGTTAATAAGTTTTTATTTTAATAAAAGCTCCATAATTAGTCTCTAACTTTTATGGGAATAACCAACTTTGGCAAATAAAAGATGGCATCAAGAGACTCTTGGGGGAAAGAGGGAGAAGAGAATTGAAATCCGCATTTGGAAGCACATCGAAGGCAAGATTACCTTTCGTCAGTTTCGACTGACCTATTAGTTTCAGGAAATGATAAGAGGCATCGTTATTGGTAGGAAGTCTGAGTGAAGTCCGTTGATGTTTGCTACCTTGGTGTTTAATTCGGGAGTCACGATCTGCAAATACGAATTGCGTCGGGAGATACAAACGATACAACACCCCTCACTTTAATACAAACAACTCGTAATCTGCAACGCAACCTTGTTTTACATAGCCGTGGAATCTTCTGTGACCCGATATTGGGATTGATTAGTCAATTTGCCTTTCCTGCGACAGGGGATACCAGTAGCAAGTGGCGGATGTAATGGCCCTGCTGTGTCTGAGAGGAAGTAAATACCGCGTAGGAGATGCAGGGGTATATGTCGTGTATGCCACCCGTGAAGATGCAGAAGTTCGGGAGTAACTTGGTGACGGTGCAAGACTGGGAAGTGAACGAGATTGGAAGGATATCTTCTTTGTTATTAGCGGAAAATTGGAAAATTCATGGAGCAGCGACTCAGCATCCTGACAACATCGTGAAGTATAACTGACAATCAGACTACCAGGTGCATTGAAAAATAAACTCACTCCATTTTCTAGTAGAATAAATTGCTACCAATATCAGTGAATTGAGACGATACTGGTCTATCAGTGGTTGTTCAATAAAATTAGAATCTCTGTGCAATGTATAAAATAATCGGATTAAATTAAAGATGTTTTGAAATGTTAATTGCTATCATTTGGCTATACAATCCTCTGTTGTATTGGGTTATACCATTGAATGGAATTAAAGTCTGGTTAGGGAATTTTACAGTGGCATCAGAGCTTTTTGTATCTTGCCAGCTTGTAGGGTATTGAAACTTCATGAAAACTTAATACACAATTGAGTATGCACTTGGGAAATTATAATTTCCGAAGTACTAGGGCCTGTCAAAACAGATTTCCAAACTCTCCTTTAGCGCAAAATAGTTCATCTATTCCATTTGAAATTGAGGATAGCCACACTGAAACAGACGAGGAATTTATTTTTGAAACCAACCTGGGAGACCCAGATAACAATAGGGATCTATTGGCTGCATTGATCAGAAGTCAGCAAGATATGCAGGATAATGTTAACAGAATGACCAACTTGATGACCCACTTTATGGCTAATAATATTAATCAGCACCAAAATAATGGGAGATAGAATAATCAACATCAAAATAATGGGGGAAACAATGGGGGTACAGATGAACAATCAGTTAATGATCAGCCAAAAAGAACAGGAACAGGTAGACCATTTATGCCTACATTTACTGCTAGAAACCAGCCACCCGAAAATGAACCTACAATAAGAGAAATACAGGAAGAAATACATCAGCACTGGTTAAGTTCCGGTGAAGAATTCAGATCATCAATGACATTTAAAGAATATTTAGATGTCAGAATGAAACATAGGCCAAGAGGACAGCGAGGAAATAACATTGAATTACAAAGAAAAATTGGGAAAATGTCCATTCCTTATTTTGATGGTTCAGGTAAGACAACTGCTTGGGCTTGGGTGCAAAAATTAGATACATACTTCCAATTAAATCCTATGTTGGAAGAAGAGGCAATTAAATATGCTGTGTTACATCTTGATGGTGTAGCACATGAATGGTGGCATCATGGACAAATAACCTTGGGTCATAATTTGATAGGCACTTATGTGGAGTTCACTGAGAAACTTATTGATAGGTTTGATTCTAAAGATCCTGAATTACATCTTAAGGATTTGACTCAGCTTAAGCAAACTGGAATTGTTGAACAATATATTTCTGAATTTGAAAAATTGGCTGTTTTAGTTACTGAAATTTCAGAAAGACACAAAATTGTGATATTTATAGATGGATTGTCTGATTCCCTCAAAGGGTGGATTAAATCCTTAAACCCCCTTACTTTACAAACAGCTGTCAAAAGAGCAAGAGAATTAGAACCATCTTCAAAAGGAATTTTTTTCAACAAAGGACCACCTCCTAAACCAGAAAAAGACAAACAACCTTTCAATGGAGATAATTTCCCTAAAAACAGGTTAGATAAAGAGGAAAGAGAAGAGCTCAGGAGGAAAAAACTATGTTTCAGTTGTAGGGAAGCATGGCAGCCTGGACACAGATGTTTAGGGAAGGGGAAAATTCATTATATTGAGGTTATGTCTGACAGTGAGGATGAAGAGAATGTTGATCCTAAAATAGAATGAGCACCACATAGCATCCATGACAGGTACCCTACATTATAATATCTTTAGAGTTAGAGGAGTTTTGAATGGACCGCGTGTAATTGTTATGCTTGATAGTGGTTCTACACATAATTTTATAGACACAACACTTGTGGACAAGCGTGGCTTGCAGACTGAAAAAGATGAGGGATTTGATGTTAGAGTGGCAAGAGGAACTAATTTATCTAGCACTCATAAAGTTCCTAAATTGAATATTACTCTTGGCAATTACAGTGTTACTGATGATTTTTATGCGATTGATTTGGCTGACACTAATGTTGTGTTGGGCATATAGTGGATGGAGACATTAGATGAATATACACAGAGTTTTAAAAGAATGGAATTCTCTTTTAAAATTGATGATAAGAAGGTAGTCCTTCGTGGTATGTCTAACAGTGGTCCCAGGATCATCAGTAAGAGAATGGAGGCTATTTTCAGACATGGAGATGTGGCATGGTCAGCACAATGTTTAATCTCCAACAAGGTATCGGGCTTTGAATCCAAATCTTATCAGAATGATTTGTTAACAGTATTAGATTCATATCATTTGGTTTTTAGTGATATTCCTCCAGGAGTCCCACCTGATAGAGGATTTGAACATACGATTGAATTAGAAGAGGGTGCTAAACTAGTTATCACTACTCCTTATAGACACCCTAAAACATTCAGGGATGAAATAGAAAAAGTAATTAAAGAATTATTGGATATGGGGCACATTAGACCCAGTTCTAGTCCTTTTGCATCATCTGTAGTGTTGGTTAAAAAGAAGGATGGAACTCTTCGAATGTGTATTGATTACAGAGCTCTTAACAAGAAAACAATAAAAAACAGGTACCCAATTCCTCGAATTGATGAATTGTTAGATGAATTGCATGGTGCTATTTATTTTTCTATAATTGATTTGAGACCAGGGTATCATCAGATTAAGTTAAGAGAACAAGACATTCATAAAACTGCTTTCCGTTGTCATTATGGTCATTATGAATTCTTGGTTATGCCGTTTGGTCTAACAAATGCTCCGGCAACATTTCAATCCTGTATGAATCATATTTTTAACAAACAGTTAAGGAAATTTTTGCTAGTATTCTTTGATGATATATTGATTTATAGCAAAACTTGGGAAGAGCATTTGAAACATATTGATATAGTCGTTGGTATTATGGAATCACAATCATTGTATGCAAAGGCGTCTAAATGTGAATTCAGAATGACTGAAATTTTGTATTTAGGGCATATGATCAGTGCAACAGGGGTACAGGTTCATCAAGAAAAGATAAGAGCCATTTTGGATTGGCCACCACCATGAAACCTTACAGAATTAAGGGGATTCTTTGGTTTATGCAGTTATTACAGGAGGTTTGTCAAAGGTTTTTCATAGCTTGGGGCACCCTTGACAAATCTTACCAAAAAGGGGGCATTCAGATGGACTGAGGAAGCTCAAAAGGTATTTGAGAAACTTAAAGAGGTAATCAGTTCTTGTCCAGTACTTGCTCTTCCAAATTTTAATCAGTCTTTTCTGTTGGAATGTGATGCTTCTGGTGATGGAATAGGGGCAGTTTTAATGCAAAACAAACATCCTATAGTTTATGAAAGCAGGAAACTTAATAAACTTGAGAAATTATATTCTATCTATGATAAAGAAATGTTGGCAACAGGGTTGCAGGGAAACGCACCCTAAACAGTTGGAGACCCGAACCGGAGACGGGTTCGCGTGTCCCGTGTGGGAGTCGCCATTGGAGGCGTCTCCGGTTACAGGAGACGTGGGCGGGAGTCGGCAAGGCGTCTCCCAACGTCTCCAGGCCGAAAATAATAAAAAAATTAAAAAACGCAAAAAAAAAACTTAAAAAAAACCCTAAACGTCGCGCATAATAACAAATACGAAAACGAAAAAGTCAACAGGTTTTTTTCGTCGGTTTGCAGCGTCGCGCGAACAAAAACAACAGGTTTTTTTCGTTTCCGATTTCCGGATTCCGTCGGTTTGCAGCCACGGGTTTCATCGATTTGCAGGGAGGGTTTAGTGTTTACCACAAAAACAACAGGTTTTTTTCATTTTGCCTTCCATTTTGGCGTTAAAACAGTCAATTTTTTACCGTTTTTTGTGGGTTTCGTTTGCATTTTTGGCGTTTTTCTGGGTTTCATCGATTTTATATTTTTCACAATATTGTCTAAAAAATTTCGAATTTTATTTTTCTGGTTTCAGTCTGTGTTTTTGCCATTTTTAAACTTTAGATTTTTATTTTATAATATAATATTAATATATTTAATATTTATTATTTATTATTAAATTATTAATACATTATTAATTATATCAATTACATTTATATTTATAATATTAAATTATTAATAATTAAATTATTAAATTATTAATGTATTATAAATTTATTAAATCTCTACAAAAATTTTAAATACATGCTTTCCCACCATTAAATATTTTTAAATACATGCTTTACAAATCTGAAGATTTTCAGAATCCTGGTAACGCAAGGCTACTGAATACTGTGTTATTGTGGAAGAAATAACTAAACTTTTAAAATCTTGATTCCTAGCCTGGGGACTTAAGGCAAATAGTTTTTCTTTAACTTTCATGTTTAAGCAAAAAATACAAATGAATCAAGTTTTCAGCTGTTAAATCCCTCTGATGTTTCTAAATGGTTATTGATAGTACAAAAAGTTAAAAACAGAAGCAAAGCCCTGATATCTAATAAGCAAAACACAGTTACTGATAGCTGCAAAGGACACAAGTATGCTACTTAAATTTCTGATTTTTGCTTTCAGTTTTTGGTTTGCGTATCAGCTTGCTGTTTATCAAGCTATCTTCAATATGTAATCACTATCACTAATCAGTTTGAAACTATGACACAATGATTGTATGGCATTTTGATCCTAAACTTCATAGTTAATAGTTAATACTTAATGTTATTTCTTGTTTTGAAAGTCCAATGTCATCAGATTTTCAGATTTTCTATAAATTATCAAATTATATTAAAAAAAAAAATTTGGCGTCTCCAAGTACCCACGTCTCCTATTTTGAAAAAATAGCCGTACCAGTACCAGTACCAGTACCCGACGTCTCCAAGAACCCCCGTACCCATGCAACCTTGGTTGGCAATCATGCATGCATTGACAAAATTTAGGGAGTATTTGGTTGGTAGCAGATTTGTGGTGAAAACTGACCATAACAATCTGAGATATTTCTTGGGACAAAAAGATTTAAATGACAGGCAACAGAAGTGGATCAGTAAAATTCAAGCTTATGACTTTGAGATTGAATATGTAAAAGTTAAAAATAATGTTGTTGCTGATGCTTTATCTAGAAGGCCTGAAATCAATGCGTTATCTGTCGTAACAGCTGATTGGAAATCTTTATTGCTGATCGAGTATTCAAAAGATTCTTTTGCATGCGATTTGCTAGATGGTAATATACAGGATGATAAATATAAAGTTGTTAACGATGTTATTTGTTACAAGGACAGGATTTATTTAACTCCAGGATCGAAGTTAAAAGGAAAAATTCTCCAATCTATGCATGATATTCCTCTAGCAGGGCATCCTGGATACTTCAAAACGTATTGTCAGGTAAGAGAAAGGTTCACTTGGAAAGGCTTAAAAAATGATGTCCTACGCTATGTCAAGGAATGCACCACCTGCCAGCAAAATAAAGCAGAACAAACATATCCTGCTGGTTTATTACTGCCACTACCTATACTAGATCAGAAATGGGAAAGTATATCCATGGATTATATCACAGGTTTACCAAAATCCCAAGATAAAGATTGTATATTTGTTGTGGTTGATAGATTAACTAAATTTGCACACTTCTTTTCTATCACTATAGAATTTACAGTAGTTCAAATTGCAGAGTTATTCTTTAGAGAGGTTTTCCGATTACATGGTTTACCAAAGACTATAATCAGTGATAGAGATAGTAGATTTTTGAGCATATTTTGGGGGGAATTTTTCAGATTGACAGGTACAAAGTTGAATCATAGCACCAGTTATCATTCGCAAACCGATGGACAGACAGAAATAGTGAACAAATGGATTGAAGGTTATCTTCGTAACTATGTAGTCGGTCATCAGAAGGCTTGAGTTCGTTGGTTATATTTGGGTGAATATTGTTATAATACTACCTTTCATATGTCAATTGGTATGTCTCCTTTCAAAGCATTATATGGATATGATGCACTCTCTTTTATTGATCCGTCTTTTGATCAAAGTAATGTTCCCAAATTTCATGACATGCTTCAGGAATGCAAAGATATATTGAAAACACTTAAGGAAAATTTGCAATGTTCTCAAAATCAACTGAAAATTTATGCAGATAAGAAGCGTGTTGAATGTCACTTTGAAATAGGGGACTTGGTGTATCTCAGATTACAACCTTATAGGCAATCATCTCTCAAACGGAGCAGGGTTGAGAAATTGAAGCCTCGATTTTATGGACCATACCCGGTGATCCGGAAAGTTGGCGCAGTGGCATATGAATTGGATTTACTTGAAGAAAGCAGAATACATAATGTATTCCATGTATCTTGTCTCAAAAAGGCTTTGGGTCAGCAGGTGACAAGATCAAACAACTTACCACCACTGAACGAAGAAGGGAAATTAGAGATGATACCCGAAGTGATTTTGGAAACCCGAGACCGACATTTGCGGAATAGAACAATCAGGGAATACCTCATTAAATGGTAGAATTTACCATTAGATGATGCTACTTGGGAAAATGAGTAGATTCTTTAGCATCCAGAGTTATAGTTGCTTGTGGGCAAGCAACATTTGGGCAAGGGCGACTGTAATGTCCCTAATAAATAATTGCTTAAGAGATTCAACGATATTAATTATCTTATATTATCCTTCCATTTATTGATATAAATAATTAATATTACATGAAAGCACGTTAATAAAGTGAAAGCATGTTAATAAGTTTTTATTTTAATAAAAGCTCCGTAATTAGTCTCTAACTTTTACGGGAATAACCAACTTTGGCAAATAAAAGATGGCATCAGGAGACTCTTGGGGGAAAGAGGGAGAAGAGAATTGAAATCCGCGTGTGGAAGCACATCGAAGGCAAGATTACCTTTCGTCAGTGTCGACTCACCTATTGGTTTCAGGAAATGATAATAGGCATCATTATTGGTAGGAAGTCTGAGTGAAGCCCGTTGGTGTTTGCTTCCTTGGTGTTTAATTCGGGAGTCACGATCTGCAAATACGAATTGCGTCAGGAGATACCAACGATATAGCACACCTGACTTTAATACAAACGGCTCGTAATCTGCAATGCAACCTTGTTTTACATAGTCGTGGAATCTTCTATGACTCGATATCGGGATTGATTAGTCAATTTGCCTTTCCTGCGACAGGAGATACCAGTAGCAAGTGGAGGATGTAATGGCGCTGCCATGTCTGAGAGGAAGTAAATACCGCGTAGGAGATGCAGGGTTATATGTCGTGTATGCCACCCGTGAAGATGCAGAAGTTCGAGAGTAACTTGGTGACGGCACAAGACTAGGAAGTGAACGAGATTGGAAGGATATCTTCTTGGTTATTAGCAGAAAATTAGAAAATTCATGGAGTAGCGACTCAACCATCCTGACAACATTGTGAAGTATAATTGACAATCAGACTACCAGGTGCATTGAAAAATAAACTCACTCCATTTTCTAGTAGAATAAATTGCTACCAATATCAGTGAATTGAGACGATACTCGTCTATCAGTGGTTGTTCAATAAAATTAGAATCTCTGTGCAATGTATAAAACAATCAGATTAAACTAAAGATGTTTTGAAACGTTAATTGCTATCATTTGGCTATACAATCCTCTGTTGTATTGGGTTATACCATTGAATGGAATTAAAGTCTGGTTAGGGAATTTTATAGAGAACGAAATCTACTACTTCTCGTGGTGGTTTTGCGCTGTTTGCTCCGGAAAGAATATCTTTGAAAGATTTAGTGTGGAGTCTTGAACTTTGAAAGACTCGGTCAGAAGGGTGTAGGAAGAAATCATCAACGCAATTGAAGTATTGTTCGCAAAGGAGGTGGATGAGAATAGAGTGACTTTGAATATTTTGAGGAATCAATTGCATGAATTCTTCTTCGTAGGGTCATTTTCTAAGGAACACTTTGAGAATGTTTCTTCATTCTCCAACGCAATGAAGAAGATGCAAGAAATGATGATGGAATGGGAAAACCTCTTCTCCAAAAGTGAAGAGGAAATCACCTTGATGGAATACCAAATTGAGAGTGTGCCAAGTGTCGCCGTGGGTGATTTAGAAGTTGTCATCTCCAAATTCATCACAATGCAATTAATGAGTGCGACAACGGTTGTCCATTCTTGGATGAGAATCTTTTGACCGAGTAGTGGTGGCACACTTATTACAGGAATATTTTGACCAAGTGGTGGACCGGTCAATGCATGGTGAATTAATGGAGCATCTTTTGCATGGAACCGCCATATTTATGATTTTATAACAGTTTCTTTTTGCATTTTGCCATCACAAAATTAGCCTAGAATGAGGTCCGAAGTCCACATTTTTGTTTAAAAGGATTTATAATTGTAGATTAAACAAGGATTTGAACTTGGAACTTAAAGTAATGAGTTCAAATGTCATTGAAGCTTTCTGAAACAACCTTGAACTTGAAATTCATACTATAAATCAAAATAAACATGTTGAATTCATGAAAGAATATGATAGACGTAATTGATTTTGATTGCTGATAGCCTAAAGTTGAAGGATTTTGAGTGCAAAGTGTTATGTGACTTTTCCCCAAGAGAAGATGAAGTTATGAAATAACCCTTAAGAATTAAAAGGGAGATAAAAATAAAGGATATTATGATCCTTTGATTAAAAGAGAGATGAATAAAGAATATATTTATAAAAACTCTAGTGGAGGAATAATTTTTTAATTAAAAAATTATTGAAAGGAAGCCTTTTTGAAAGGGTGTGTGTAATGTCCCCTTCCCAAATTGAATTACTTTTACTAGAGAACATGAATTACAAATTAGGGTTAGCACTTGAACTTACCAAATAATAACTTGTTAAGCAAAAAAATCTCTTGCATGTGGATCCTTCATATAAAACATGAGAACGAATACAATACATACTCATTTCATAGCTAGGGTTAGATCAAATAATAAGGCTAAAATACATAAAAGCTTGGAGAGAGGGAGAGATGAAGGCTTGCTTGGAGCCATTTCTATACCAAGCCGAAGAAAGGATGCCTTATACAACTTTCTTCCTTCACCTGGTGGCTCACCTGCTCACCTATCAACTCTGCCTCTCTTACTTTTAAGCCTTGTGGGGGAATGGATAGGGAATGCAACCGGATTCCTTGACTCCTCCGTGTAACTGCCACCCAAGCTTCGATGCCACTTTGGTCATCCAAGGATGACTTTCTTATGAGCCCCTCGTTACCCCTTCATCGCATCCATACCCTTCCTCCACAAGGGTTCACAAACATACATAAACATTATCTAGAGGATATATCTTGCATTTACAATAAATGATGCACATCCTAGATATATATTATACACATTGTAGCATGACTGACTATTCTGGTCATAAAACTATGTAAAATTCCCTTACTAGATCTGAATGCAAATACATTTGTGTGTCCCAAAAATATAGTGTTGTATCATTTTACTAAACTGGCTGATTTCGTTTTGTCTATGTTTTCCTTTCAACAATGTATTCCATGCATCTAAGAATATGACTCAATGGTATGATCCGTGCATATAATTTATCTTTCATGCCCTATTTAACCAACATAAACTTGATGGATTATTCAATGTTTAATTACATATAAGTGAATACAACAAATGCACCTGTTGGTTTGCAACTGTATTGCTAGACTGTTATGGTGGTCTTTCCCGGAAGCATCACTTCCCGATCGAAGGTTGGTAGTGGATGGAACTCAATGCCATTTGCTTTTACTTCCCTCCAATCCTTAGTTGCATAGCCAATAACTACAACTTGGATAACTGGATGCAAACACCGCTCTATACGATGACTTCCGTTGTTGTCTCAGGCCACGGGTTCTGTAGGTGGAGATGTCTTCATGCTGCGCTCTGGAACATCTCGTCTCTATATTTGACAACCACAGACTCGGGTTACCATTATCTGAATTATATTCTGGATGCCGTCACTACGTATGCACAGGAATCATAAATCATGTGTATCGTTATACTGTCTTCCCATACCATGGCAGTCGTTTGTACACGTGCATAGTTGATTCTCGACACCGTGTTTTGGAAAGGTTCTTTTTCTCGAACCAGAGGTTTGTACAAATCTTCGGAGTCTTACGCTATTACAATGTATCTTCGTATTCACCAGATGAACTGCATTCCACTGCTCTCGACTCTCGACGCCACCAATAGGCCAGGCTTTTCCTGACGAAAGGGGTTCAATCTTCCAGGATTGATATTGTGTAGATAATCAATGCCTATCTCCGGTATGGTAATGTTTATAAACTTCCTCCCCCTTCATGGCTATCGTCCATCCTTTTATTTGCAACAGGTAGTTGAACTTCCCGTAATAATTCCCGTAATAGTTAGACACTATTTACGGTGATAATCAAAAGAAAGATATAAGTTAAAGTCTTTTACTCATCGAGCAATAGTATATTAATTATTTATATAAACGAATGGAAGGATTTATATAAGATAATTAATATATTTTGTACGCAATTTTCAATCATGTTTTAGGGGACATGACAGTCTCCCTTGCCTCTTGTTGCTTGCCCTCAAGCAACTCCAAAACTCGTTCATTTTCCCATGTAGCATCATCAAGGGGCAGATTTTTCCATTTGATTAGATATTCCCGGATAATTCTGTTTCGCAATTGTCGGTCCCGTGTTTCCAAGATTACTTTTGGTATCATTTTGAGCTTCCCTTCATCATTCAAAGGTGGTAAAACCTCGGACACTGACACTCGCTGTTCCAGAGCTTTCTTGAGACAAGATACGTGAAATACATTATGTATTTTACTATCTACCGGTAAATCAAGTTCATACGCAACTGAGCCAACCTTCCGAACTATTGAATAAGGACCATAAAACCGAGGTTTAAGTTTTTCGGATCCACTACGTTTGAGAGACGATTGCCGATAAGGTTGCAACCTGAGAAATACCAATCGCTGACTTTGAAATGACGTTCAATTCGCTTTTTATCTGCATAGATTTTCTGTTGATTCTGAGCACCTTGCAAATTCTCCTTAAGAGCTGACAGAATGTCTTGACTTTCTTGAAGCCAATCACGAGTTCTAGGTACATTGCTCTGCTCAAAAGCAAGATCAAGAAAAGAAAGGACATCATAGCCATATAATGCTTTGAAAGGAGACATACCAATGGACATATGAAAGGTAGTATTATAACAATATTCACCCAAATATAATCAACGAACCCACGCCTTTTGATGACCGGCTACATAGTTATGAAGATAACCTTCAATCCACTTATTCACTATTTCCGTCTGCCCATCGGTTTGCGGATGATAACTGGTGCTATGATTGAGTTCGGTACCTGTCAATCTGAAAAGCTCCCTTCAAAATATGCTAAAAAATCTGCTATCTCTATCATTGATTATAGTCTTTGGTAACCCATGTAATCTAAAAACTTCTCTGAAGAATAATTCTGCAATTTGAACCGTTGTAAATTCTGTAGTGATAGAAAAGAAATGTGCAAATTTAGTTAATCTATCAACCACAACAAATATACAATCTTTACCTTGGGATCTCGGTAAACCTGTGATGAAATCCATGGATATACTTTCCCATTTCTGATCTGGTATAGGTAGTGGCTGTAGTAAACCGGCAAGATACGTTTGTTCTGCTTTATTTTGTTGGCAGGTGGTGCATTCCTTGACATAGCGTAGGACATCGTTTTTTAAGCCTTTCCAAGTGAATCTTTCTCTTACCTGATGGTACGTTTTGAAGTACCCAGGATGCCCTGCTAGAGGAATATCATGCATAGACTGCAGGATTTTTTCTTTTAACTTTGAACCTGGAGTTAAATAAATTTTGTCCTTGTAATAGATAACATCATTAACAATTTTATATTTATCATCCTGTATATGACCATCTATCAAATCACAGGTAAAAGAATCCTTTGAATATTCGACCAGCAATAAAGCTTTTTAATCAGTAGTTACAACAGATAAAGAATGGATTTCAGGCTTCCTAGATAAAGCATCAACAACCACATTATTTTTACCTTTTACATACTCAATCTCAAAGTCATAGGCTTGAATTTTACTGATCCACTTTTGTTGCCTGTCATTTAAATCTCTTTGACCCAAGAAATATCTGAGACTATTATGGTCAGTTTTCACCACAAATTTGCTACCAACCAAATACTGTCTAAATTTTGTCAACGCATGCATGATTGCCAACATTTCTTTATCATAGATGGAATATAATTTCTCAAGTTTACTAAGTTTCCTGCTTTCATAAACTATAGGGTGTTTGTTTTGCATTAAAACTGCCCCTATTCCATCACCAGAAGCATCACATTCCAACACAAAAGGCTGATTAAAATCTGGAAGGGCGAGTACGGGACAAGAACTCATTACCTCTTTGAGTTTCTCAAATACCCGTTGAGCTTCCTCAGTCCATCTGAATGCTTCTTGTTTGGTAAGATCTGTCAAGGGTGCCCCAAGTTGTGAAAACCCTTTGACAAACCTCCTGTAATAATTGCACAAACCAAAGAATCCCCTTAACTCTGTAAGGTTCCGTGGTGGTTGCCAATCCAAAATAGCTCTTATCTTCTCTTGATGCACCTGTACCCCTGTTGCACTGGTCATATGCCCTAAATACAAAATTTTAGTCATTCCAAATTCACATTTAGATGCCTTTGCATACAATGATTGTGATTCCATAATATCAAGAATTATGTCAATATGTTTCAAATGCTCTTCCCAAGTTTTGCTATAAATCAATATATCATCAAAGAATACTAGCAAAAATTTCCTTAACTGTTTGTTAAAAATATGATTCATATAGGACTGAAATGTTGCCGGAGCATTTGTGAGACCAAACGGCATAACCAAGAATTCATAATGACCATAATGACAACGGAAAGCAGTTTTATGAATGTTTTGTTCTCTTAACTTAATTTGATGATACCCTGATCTCAAATCAATTTTAGAAAAATAGATAGCACCATGCAATTCATCTAGCAATTCATCGATTCGAGGAATTGGATATTTGTTCTTGATTGTTTTTTTGTTAAGAGCTCTGTAATCAATACACATTCGAAGAGTTCCATCCTTCTTTTTGACCAACACTACAGAGGATGCAAAAGGACTAGAGCTAGGTCTGATATGCCCCATATCTAATAATTCCTTAATTGCTTTTTCTATTTCATCCTTGAATGTTTTAGGGTGTCTATAAGGAGTAGTAATTACTGGTTTAGCACCTTCTTCTAATTCAATAGTGTGTTCAAAACCTCTATCAGGTGGGACTCCTGGAGGAATATCGCTAAAAACTACATGATGTGAATCTAATACTGTTAACAAATCATTTCCATAAGATTTGGATTCAAAAGCGGATACCTTATTGGAAATTAAACATTGTGCTGACCATGCCACATCTCCATGTCTGAAAATAGCTTCCATTCTTTTTGCACTGACGATCCTGGGACCACTGTTAGACATACCACGAAGGACGACCTTCTTATCCTCAATTTTAAAAGGGAATTCCATTCTTTCAAAGCTCTGTGTATATTCATCTAAGGTTTCCATCCACTGTATACCCAAGACAACGTTAATATCGACCAAATCAATCACATAAAAATCATCAGTAACCGTGTAATTCCCAAGAGTAATATTTAATTTTGAAACTTTATGAGTGCTAGACAAATTAGTTCCACCTGCTACTCTGACATCAAATCCTTCATGTTTTTTAGTCCGTAAACCATGTTTTTCCACAAGTGCTGCATCTATAAAATTATGTGTAGAACCACTATCAAGCATAACAATTACACGTTGTCCATTCAAAACTCCTCTAACTCTGAAAATATTATAATGTGGGGTTCCTGTCATGGATGCTATTACACCACCTCTTTGTTTGGTACTAGTGTCAGACTCTGTGTTCTGGGGTGCTCATTCTATGTTAGGATCAACATTCTCTTCATCGTCACTGTCAGACATAACCTCAATATAATGAATTTTCCCCTTCCCTAAACATCTGTGTCTAGGCTGCCATGCTTCCCTACAACTGAAGCACAATTTTTTCCTTCTGAGTTCTTCTCTTTCCTCTTTATCCAACCTATTTTTAGGGAAATCATCTTTGTTGAAAGGTTGTTTGTCTTTTTCTGGTTTAGGAGGTGGTCCTTTATTAAAAGGTTTTCCTTTTGAAGATGGTTCCAATTCTCTTGCCCTTTTGACAACTGTTTGTAAAGTAGGGGGATTTAAGGATTTGACCCACCCTTTGAGGGAATCAAACAATCCATCTATAAATATCACAATCTTACGTCTTTCTGAGATTTCAGTCACTAAGACAGCCAATTTTTCAAATTCAGAAATATATTGTTCAACAGTTCCAGTTTGCTTAAGTTGAGTCAATTCCTTAAGATGTAATTCAGGATCTTTAGAATCAAACCTATCAATAAGTTTCTCAGTAAACTCAACATAAGTACCTATCAAATTATGACCTAGAGTTATTTGTCCATGATGCCACCATTCATGTGCTACACCGTCAAGATGTAATGCAGCGTATTTAATTGCTTCTTCTTCCATCATAGGGTTAGTTGGAAATATGTATCTAGTTTTTGCACCCAAGACCGAGCAGTTGTCTTACCTGAGCTATCAAAATAAGGGATGGACATCTTTCCAATTTTTCTTTGTAATTCACTGTTGTTTCCTCGCTGTCCTCTTGGCCTATGTTTCATTCTGACGTCTAAATATTCTCTAAATGTCATTGATGATCTGAATTCTTCACCAGATCCTAACCAGATGTATTTCTTCCTGAATTTCTCTTATGGTGGGTTCATTTTTAGGTGGCTGGTTTCTAGCAGTAAGTGTAGGCATAAATGGTCTTGCTGTTCCTGTTCTTTCCGGCTGATTATTAACCGACTGTTCATCTCTACCCCCATTGTTTCCCCCATTATGCTGATTATTTTGTCTTCCATTATTTTGGTGATGATTATTAGCCATAAACTGAGTCATCAAGTTAGTCATTCTATTGACATTATCCTGCATATCTTGCTGACTTCTGATTAAAGCAGCCAATAAATCCCTATTGTTATCTGGGTCTCCCATGTTGGTTTCAAAAATTAATTCCACGTCTGTTTCTGTGTGGCTATCTTCAATTTCAAATGGAATTGATGAACTATTCTGTGCTACAGGTAAGTTTGTAAATCTGTTTTGACGGGCCCTAGTACTTCGGAAATTATAATTTCCTTGGTGCATACTCAATTGTGCATTAAATTTTCTGAAACATACCCTACAGGCTGGCAGGATTTAGAGCTCTGATACCATTGTAAAATTCCCTTACTAGATCTGAATGCAAATACATTTGTGTGTCCCAAAAATATAGTGTTGTATCATTTTACTAAACTGGCTGATTTCGTTTTGTCTATGTTTTCCTTTCAACAGTGTATTCCATGCATCTAAGAATATGACTCAATGGTATGATCCATGCATATAATTTATCTTTCATGCCCTATTTAACCAACATAAACTTGATGGATTATTCAATCTTTAATTACATATAAGTGAATACAACAAATGCACCTGTTGGTTCGCAATTGTATTGCCAGACTGTTATGGTGGTCTTTCCCGGAAGCATCATTTCCCGATCGAAGGTTGGTAGTGGATGGAACTCAATGCCATTTGCTTTTACTTCCCTCCAATCCTTAGTTGCATAGCCAATAACTACAACTTGGATAACTGGATGCAAACACCGCTCTATACGATGACTTCTGTTGTTGTCTTAGGCCACGGGTTCTGTAGGTGGAGATGTCTTCACGCTGCGCTCTGGAACATCCCGTCTCTATATTCGACAACCACAGACTCGGGTTACCATTATCTGAATTATATTCTGGACGCCGTCACTACGTATGCACAGGAATCATAAATCATGTGTATCGTTATACTGTCTTCCGATACCATGGCAGTTGTTCGTACACTTGCGTAGTTCATTCTCGACACCGTGTTTTGGAAAGGTTCTTTTTCTCAAACCAAAGGTTTGTACAAATCTTTGGAGTCTTACGCTATTACAATGTATCTCTGTATTCACTAGATGAACTACATTCCACTGCTCTCGACTCTCGACGCCACCAATAGGCCAGGCTTTTCTTGACGAAAGGGTTTCAATCTTCCAGGATTGATATCGTGTAGATAATCAATGCCTATCTTCGGTATGGTAATGTTTATAAACTTCCTCCCCCTTCATGGCTATCATCCATCCTTTTATTTGCAACAGGTAGTTGAACTTCCTGTGGTAGTTGAACTTCCTGTAATAATTCCCGTAATAGTTAGACACTATTTACGGTGATAATCAAAAGAAAGATATAAGTTAAAGTCATTTACTCATCGAGCAATAGTATATTAATTATTTATATAAACGAATGGAAGGATTTATATAAGTAATTAATATATTTTGTATGCAATTTTCAATCATGTTTTAGGGGACATGACAAACTAATTCTTAATAAAGCATAATTAATTCTGATATGATACCAACATAATATATTGCAGCTGAGAGTATTTAATGTTATTGAACTTATATTAAGCAGATATGACAGAATTATACTGTAATGGTAATAGTGTTACAATAACAAAAGGAGTTCTCAGATATTTGATCCCATACATTTCTAAGAATTATTCTCAAACTGTTATTCTATTCACTAGCTGCCGAAACTAATATATCGATTTGCCATAGACTAAGAATAGTCAGCAAAATAGGCTATAAAGCATAATCAGACCCTCAACATACTATAAATGTACAACATAGATGTGAGGAAGAGATACAGGATACCAGAGAATAGTTGTGCAAACCTCCTATTCCCGCTCTATGTTTTTTAATGTCTTCTTCCAAGGGTTTGCTGAGCAGGTTGACAGCAGATTCCTTCCTTATCTCCTTGTTGCTCGGTGCTTGGTTGAAGTCTGCTCTGATTTTTTTCCCTTTTTCCTTCAAAATGGTTTTTCCTTCCTGCTTTTATTTCTTATCATAATAATGATTGATGGTGATATCCCTGGAGGCTTTTGAATCCTTTCATTTATATGTGAGGGAGAGGTCACACCTCTTCGTCATGTATGCCCCTTGGCAAGAGACACACCCTTTCACCATTAGCACCCTTTGAAAGAGTGCAACGCTTCATTATTTCTGCCCTTTGAAAGGGACACAACCTTTCACAATAGAACTTTTCACCAAATAGGTCGCAAGGCCTTTATCCTCAATTTGATGGGACATGACAGTGTGATGGTTTAAAAACCACCCCTTAAACGGTTATATAAAGCATTCATGTGAGACTTGGAAGGGGCATGGAGATCACTCAAGGAAGAAGAAGAGGGTGGCTTGGTGGGCTATGGGTTTCAAGAAGGGGGCACATTATGTCCAACTCGGGGTACAACATGCACGTGGGATTGTCCTGGCTAGGGCTTTTGTGCATGTTGAGTAATTACTTTGGAGCATGCTGAGTTATTTACTCTAGAGCATGTTGTGTTGATGCTTGGGAAGCATTTGTGTTGGTTTTGAACAAGAACTATTTCGTCCTAGATGTGCCACAGCTATGACGACCAAGACCATTGAAATCTTATTAGAGTGAGAATGACCATTCCAAGTGCTCAAGATTAAGATGAGTGTTGGAAACCCTTGATGATAAAAGATATTGAGAATATAATATATGAATTTGGTGATAATATGATTGATTGATGTGGTTGTGTTATTCAATTTATCATGTTAGATATTTCTTTTAGAGTTCTTGTAAATTATCACATGTATAGTATGCATTGCTATTTATATCTATCTTGGATAACATTATACATTGCAAATTATGTTAACTTTAGTATTAACCATTGTATTAATTATGCTGCAAATATTTAATTATCTCTAGAAGAAAAGTGACATTACATTTGGTTTTAGAGCCTAATGATCAAGCCTCCTACCTTAAAATTTTCTTTATGTTTTCAAATTTCATATTATCCAATCTTAGAAATTTCATATGTTTGGGATAGTGCAAGTGAAGTGTGATGGTTACATACAAACATTTGTATGTCTCTAGCTTTGGCTGCTGCTATTCAATCTATTTTGCCAATGTCTTTCAAAGCATGTACACAACATGAAGTCCAAAATTGGAAATTCTCTCAACCATCAAACCAGCTAACTTATAAACACAAGCTAAATCTGCCACAACTTGCGCAACATCAGAAAACCCAACTATTGATGAGGAAATTTGCATTTTCTGACAACATAGAATAAAGTATACTGGTTATATCCTATTCTCTCTTGAATAAGGAAATCTCATATGCTATTCAGATTAATCAAATGAGGTGATTGCAAGGTTCCAAATGTCAGGTCTTGACTGTACTTAAGATAACTTAGTGGTAATGTGAGTTTGCTGGTAATCACGAGGGGACTTGCGCATCTATTTCTGGAATAGATTTTCTGCAGATAAAACTGTAAACAGCTTCCTAGATGTGATAATTTTTTAATATTGATTTTAATGAAATATTAACAGATTTAAGGTTCAAATCAAAGTTTGAGGACAAGGACTCACTGCCGACTCAGCAGCCCAAAAATTGGACTCGGACTTGGACTCGGAAAGGACTCGGCAAAGAAGAAAATCATAGTTTTATAAAAAAGCAAAAAGAAATTAATGCATTTAGAGAACATAAGAGCCATAATTGAAACATTACACTCTATTTGAAATTTCATCATTCATACTCATAGTTTGTATGATAGCAGCATAAGTTTATAAATGTTTACAAAATTACATATAATGATATGTCCAAATGTGAAAAACAGCAAATTAAAGACTACATCTTCTTGTTTTGAGCAATAACAAATGTCAAAAGTGAGGAAAAGTGGAAAAAAAAATGTTTTAACCTTGACTGGGTGTTCTCAGCAAGCGGCAAGAGTCCTTCAGATCTAGCTTTGTCAAAATAACACAACTCAACATAAACTGGTGCAATCTTCGATGGAGATGATACATTTTTAGATTGCTAACACACATATTGAACCCGTAATATAATGCAATCAAACATATATAATCAACAATTGCACTAATATTTAGAGATGTTTAGACTAACCATGCACAGATTTTAACAATCAGCTAACTCCCAATGGTATGAACAAGGGCTCATTGAATATCAATTCTAGAAATCATTTCATAGTAATTTGCATTGAAATAAAATAACCAATTTGGAGAAGAATGAACCATGCACTCACAAAAAATAACACATAGATCACCACATCAATGATTTTGCATTTATTTCACTAGAGTTCTTGGATCAATTCAGTGAAACTTCCTATGAACAATGAAATAGGGCTTGCCCTTTTATAGTATTCTCACTCTAAATCAAAGGCTAAGATTAAATCCTTTCAATGGCCTAGATTTGCCTTATAGAAACTGTTACAACTACCAGCAGTTTTTATTAAATGATTTCAACCATTTTCTAACCACTTTCTAACTACTTTTCAGTTGTTCCCACTACAAGATGAAATTTACACGTTTCTCAATACAACAAGACAAAAAAAATTGTTACTTTTGACTTATAATATTATTTTTATTTTAGCCAAAATTTAATATTTCTTTTGCAAAATAATAATTATATTAAATTCAAATGGATAAATCCAAAGAAGCAATAGTCGGGAAAAATCCCGATTATTCTCAATTAATTGGCAATTGGTGCTGCTCTTGATTAAGTCCCCCCAAAAATCGGAAAAATTGTTGACTGATTCTTTGCCTATTTTCAATGATTTTTTCTGGTTTTAATCGCAAAAAAACGTGATTAGTCGCATTGCATGAAAACCCGCGAATAATAATGCCACGAAAACCCTAAAATGTTTGCCAAATTCGATAACTAGCCATCTTTTTTCAAGGTTACTCACTCAGCTCGTGGCTAAGGGTTATTAATAGGCAAAGTTGAAGTCGAAGGGAAGCAAATAGAAGGTGTTTTTTGGTCGCATGATAGAGGGCATTTCCGGCGACTTCATTTTTTGAGGTATTTACAGTAATCCTTCATTTAGAACTGTATTTCTGATAGTATAGAGTCTATAGTCGTCTAATTTATGATAAATAGCCGTCTAATTTTTGAGGTATTTACAGTAATTTCCTATACTATTTCTGATAGTAGAATAATCAGAAATACAGTATATATACAGTTATTTAGCATCATTTAGGATTAAACACATGATCTAGTATGCTATTATTATGTAAATGAAGCTTACTGTATACATGATTGTAAGCTTAATAAATGATAGTAAACATACAGTTTTGCTAGCATATAGAACACACATAATACATGAATACACATAGCAACATAAGGGATAGTAAACATAGCAACATATAGTTTTAATAAATGATAGTAAAACATGAATTCTGTAAGCTTAATAAATGATAGTAAAACTGTATGTTGCTATGTTTATTCTGATTACCACTATTTCTGATAGCAGAATACGGTTTACTATCATAGTTATTCAAACTGAATGATAGTAAATTGTATTCTGCTTACTATGATAGTAAATTATTCAGGTTACTATATTATTGCTATATTCAGGTTACTATATTAGTGCTATATTCGGGTTACTATATTACTGCATTATTATGGAATATGTGCTAGAGGCATTTAGGGATCGCATATGCAGTTTTTGAACCTTATATTTTCCTACATCTTCTTATTCTATAGTGTGGGCTCACATCTCTAAAATTTTATCTACATGCTATCTGCCTTAAATTTTTTTTTTATTTTTAAATTTACATGCTATCTACAACTGTATAACACCGAGATAATATTCAGAACATACGATTGTAACATTGAAATGGTTAGCATCCCTTATGAACATACAACTGTAACATTGAAATGTTGAAAGACTGAATTAAAACGCTTTTGCAGATTTCATTCTTGATCACAATGCCACGTCAAAAAGACTTTGCATAGCATGAAGGTCAAGTGCAATTGGTGTCTAGATGAGATCAGTGGTGGAATTTATCGTTTGAAATGACATTTGTCAAAAGACGAGGAAATAACACCAAGATATGCAAAAATTGCCTTGTAGATGTCTCGTATCAGGCAAAACAATCTCTTGAAGGGATTGCTGAGAGTAAGGCCAAAAAGGCAAGAATTGGGGTTGAACTAGGTTTTAGTTCTACAAATCCTAGGATGAACCATTTGGGTGAGGATGGTGAAGATTGGGGGTTTCAGGGAATCTAGATCGATACATAATTCTATAGCACTTGGACCAAATATAGGTGGATGATTCATTAATACTTTCTTCCAACCTCGTACTACACCAGTATCACAAACCACTTTGGAGAGTATAGGATGGAGGATAACTGTCACTGAACAAGCAAAGAAGGCAATTGCTAATTATTGTTACTCCTCTCACACGACATTCCATGCTTCCAGAAATCCATATTTGGCAATCCATGGTAGATGCTATTGCAGCTGTAGGTCTTGGGTTTCAAGCCCCATCTTATGAGTCATTGAGGGTTGGTATGCTAAAAGATGCTATAGAGGATGCTCAAGATGTTGTTAAAGAGCATCGGTTACAATGGGCTATTACTGGTTGTAGCATCATGTTAGATGGTTGGACAAATAGAAGAAACCAAACTCTCATTAACTTCCTTGTCTCTTGTGAGATTGACACTATTTTTTTGAAATTTGTAGATGCTTCTAATAAAATGAAATCCACAAGTGTACTGTTTGAGATATATGACGCGATAGTTAGGGATGTAGGGCCACAAAATGTGGTTTAATTTATCACAGACAATGCTGCTGCTTGTGTTGCTACAAGGAGACTTTTGACATATAAATACCTTCTATTTTTTTAGCCATGTGCAACACATTGCCTTGATCTAACCCTAGAGGACATTGGAAAAATTGAATGGGTTAAGGATGCATTTCAGAAGGCTCACAAGGTTACCGAATTTGTTTATAATCACACGAGGATTTTGGCTATAATACGCTCTTTCATAGGAGGCAAAGAGCTAGTTCGACCAGGGGTGACAAGATTTGCAACAAATTTCCTTGCATTATAGAAACTATTTGAACAAAAAGGTTAATTGAGGTGAATGTTTGTTTCAACTGAGTGGATGGAGTCTGACTTCACAACTCAAGCAAAGCTGCAAATGACATAGCAGTGGCAGAATACATGTATTCTACCACCTTTTGGGAATCAATTGAACAAATTGTAGAATTTTCAGAGCCTTTAGTAAAAGTCTTGAGACTAGTGGATGGGGAAAAACCCCACATGGGATGTGTATGAGGCCATGGATAGGGCTAAGGACGTGATAAGAAGTAAGCTGAGAAATAATAGAGATAGGTATATGTCATTGTGGGACATAATTGATAGGAGATGGGATGGACAGATGCACACTCCTCTCTATGCTGCGGGATACTTGCTCAATCCTTTGTTTTTCTACAAGACTTCATTCATAGATATTGATGCTGAGCTCAAACAAGGCTTTTTCAAGTGCATAGAAAAAATGTTTCCCAACATGGAAAATTTTGATGTGGCTACAATAGAGTTGGAAGTGTACAAGCAGGCTAAGGGTTTTCTCTCTTCTAGGGCTTCCTTGCAAAGTAGGAAGACCATCCAACCAGGTAGACTCTATAAACTTTTGACAATCTCTTTATTTTGCCAACATGCTCATTAAGTTTGTTAAGATTATAAGATATTCTTAGTCCTACAATATCATCTCCATATAATGTGTTTCTCAGTTGCATGGTGGGCTTCTTTTGGAGACGAAATACCAATTTTAAGGTGGACAGCAGTGTGCATTTTGAGCCAATCATGCAGCTCATCAACTTGTGAGCGTAATTGGAGTGTTTTTGAACTCGTACATTCCAAGAAATGTAACCGCCTATCACAACAACGGATGAATGACTTGGTATTTGTTCACCACAACCTCCGCTTGAAGACAAGGAAAACTCAAGGTGAGAATATTAATATTGCAGTTTTTGAAATTGTATTCACTATTCATTGTGTTTTTCACTTGTAAGGCAAAGACTAATTTCTACATGGGCAAAATCAAGAACTATTGAGGAAGATTCACCAATTGACCTCGATTAGATAGATGCAGAGTGTGAGTTGATTGTTGTTGTTGTTGATGATGATGATGATGATGATGATGATGATGATGATGATGATCCTCCGCGTGAGACTGAAGATTTTAATCTCATGAGGGAAGCCAACTTGGATCTTGAATGGATTGAACGAGCTAGGACATGCTCTCACCTAGGAGCTTCATCTTCAGGGCCTCCTGCCCCCTAGCATGTCATTGCCTATAGTTAATATTTTGGAATTTTGTACTTAGTTTACAAGTTGACTTTGTACAAAGTCACAAACTATATTGTAATTGACATTTTGACATCTATCACCATCTAGATATTATTTATGTTGTGGTATGTTTTGTGCAACTTAATCAGCGATATGAATATAAACAACGAAAATCTATTTTTTACAATTCATGTGTTCAAAGTGTCTATTTTATTTGCTTACAATATCTCTATGCTATGGAAATGCCCTAAAATATAAAAATAAGTAGTTTTTGATTCTTTTTCTGCAATTTTTCATGTTATTTTGTAAATCTGATTTTTTCCTTATTTTTTGAAAAAATCTTATACTTTTGTTTTGCCGATTAATTCCCCAAATGATTAATGCTTTCTTGGATAAATCTTTCCATTTATCTCTCCCAGCAGCCTTTTCAGCTTTTACAAATTCTGCAAATTTCAGAGTTATTGTGTCTAATTCTTCTTGTGGCATCATTGGAATGGTCTTGACTTTGACTCTCATTGATGCCATTTTCTTCACTTCTTCTATTTGGGCCCCTCCCAATTTGTTTCATCCTTCTCATTTTGATCCATTAATGCTGACAGCTTACTTGCCTTTTCCAGATTTTCCTTAGAAGGTGGAGATTGGTGTTTGGGTGTGAAGGATTTATCCCACCCTAATTTATATGCATAAAGGGCCATTTTATCCTTTTCATTTCCTATCATGGTGTTTAGAAAAGTCAAACAGCCATTCCTTATCCCACTTATCATTACCTCTAGTCTGCACATATCTCCTTTAATTGTGCTAATGGTGTCCTAAAAGCGCAAGGCATGACACCCTTTGTTAACTGTTTTAATTTTGTCTTTCTCCATTATTCCTGCATCTATCAAAATTTGTTGATCAATTTTGGTCAGGAAATACATGTAAAGTGGGACCTTATTGGAGATAGTATCAAAATCCTTGCTGTGAGTGTCTATCTTCCACATTTTCTTCATGTATAGTTTTGTAGCTTGGTATTCAAGAAGTAATTCTTGCAATATGTGCTTCCCCTTCTCATATAGATCATTCAGCCAATCCTTAGTCACTTTGGCTGTAGCCCTTATCTCATCAAACTTGGTGACCGACCTCCTAGCAAGAATAGCTGGAGGTAGACATTTTTCTGCTTGCTCTGCCCTAGCCTTGTATCTTTTTTTTTTCTCTGTCTCCTTCTGCAACCTTCTGATTATGGCCTCTGAAGAGTCATGAAATCCCTCCACTTCTTGTACCATGGTGACCTGTCCCATGCTTACTGATACAACCTTATTATTCAGGGGTGATTTCCTTGTCTTATCTGCAGCAGGAACTGCTATATGCACAACTCTGTTCTGCTTTTCATCCCTTGTTATTTTGGAGTATGTTCTAGGTCTTTTCTTTTCTTTTGGCTACCCAATGCTTGCAAACAAGTCATCTAAGCTCGTGTAGGCTGTACCTTCAATCGTCTTGACCTTCATTCTTTGTTGTAACCATGCAGGAGCAGCTGCCTGTTCAGTTCTGTTATTACCCTCTTGTTCCTCTGGAATTATGACTTGTTTGTTTGTGACGCTTTGCTTGCTACTGTTAAGACAGGGCAATTGATTATCTTCTAAGACTTGTTCTTTTCCTTTTTCTACATTCCTATCCTTAGCATTTGCTACTGTATCCTCAACATGTAAGGGCTGATCCGTATTATGCTGTTCTTTTTCCAAGAGAGGAGGTTCATTAAATATTTCTTCACATGCTTCTTTATTTATTTCTTCTTCTCTATATTCCACTCTTGTAGATAAATTTTCTGTTTCTTTGCAAACTCTGTCATCATTCTTTAATTCAGGAACTGAGGGAAGATTATGAGAAAATGTCTCTTGTTGATAAACTACTTGGGCTGTTTCATCCTGTAATTGTTTCTCTTGGTGCTTTAATCTTTCTGATAAATTAACAACCTCCACTTTAAACATCTCATCCTGGGGTGCAGCAGAAGATGCAGTCAAGGTATCTACTTGAACTTTTGATGTAGTGAGATCAGCTTGAGAAGTATGTGCAATATCTTGGTTTGAGGTGGCGTGTGGAGGCTTGGCTGCCCTTGTTCTTGTCCTCTTCAGACTAGGATTATCAATTGATGGAGCAGTCCTATTTCTTTTCTTGGTAGGCTTTCTTTCTAGTACTGTCTTGTTCTTCTTCTGTTTCTGAGTTTCTTCTTTTTCTTGAACTTCATCCTCTGTCTCATCATCATCACGATCATCCGAAGATGATTGAGACTGCAAGTCTCCCATTAAATCAAATGTGAATTTTACCCCTTTTTGCTTCAATTTATCCATCTGTTAATGTACGCATATATTTGTATACCTCTTTGGCGCTCTCATTATCATATTTAAAGTAGTCACTGGATCCTGTGACCAATCAATCGGAGGTAGTGCCTGATCCTTAATGGGCTCATATAAGCGATGTTGTATGGAATCCGCATCATCTTCCACCTGGTAAGGTACTTGAGTGAACTTATTTATTCTTATTTGCTTGATATTCAGCCGGGAATAATTTCTTCTTTTTATCTCAAACTCATCCATACAGCATGCCTAGTAGTCTTCTATATTGGCATTATGTTCGTAACATCTCCCATATGCTTTTCTCCCAAGTCTAGTAGGATCATAACTTTCTACTTGTATGCATCTGCACACCAAATGAAGCTAACTCATCCCCTGATTTCTCTGCTTAAACAACGGTATGTATGAAAACATCTGCGTCTGCAATGGTTAACGTATATAGCACCCTTGTCAACTTTCTTTCTTTTAACACTTTGTCTGCTGTGTGCAATTGCTTCGTTACCTCTAAGAGCACTAACTTGTTTGTTGGATACTTGGGTAGCCTATAGGAGCACTAACTTGTCTGAATGAGTTTGCATTTTCTTGCATGGAATGACAACCAGCATGGTAGTGTTGATGCACTTGAGAACTCGTTTATTTTTTGACATTTTGTGCATTCATCCACTGCTGATTACATGCCAGAAATCATGAAGAAACAGTATTGGGAACCCTACCAGAGTGTTGTGACGTTTTCACACATCGCCCCATTGCAAATGGGGACCCCTGCTTTTTGCTTTTCTAGGGTTTGTTTTTAGGTCTTTTAGGGTTTTGTCTGTTAGCCTTTGCATTTTGAGTGTCGCCAAGGGGATCACCTGGATAGTAGGTCCTGCTGGAGTGATGTCCTTATCCTGAAATTTGGCTAAGTCTGGAATGTCCTTATCCTGAAATTTGGCTAAGTCTGGAAAGTCCTGATCTTGAAATTTGGCTAAGTCTCGAAAGTCCTAATCCTGAAATTTGGCTAAGTCTGGAATGTCCTGATCCTGAATTTTGACTAAGTCTGGAAACTGAAAAACCTCCAAAAACTAGATTTTGCAATATAACTCCTGGAGGTCTGAAACCACTCTCAAACATCCTGAAAGTATATATGGAATATAACTTAAAGTATAACTTATACTTAAATGTTATATTCCATAAAATTATCCTGACGGAGAGTTCAAAAGGTCAAAAAATCGCTCCTGACCCTCAGTGAAGGCCTAGAGCGAAAATTGCTCCTGACCCTCAGTGAAGGCCCACAACGAAAATCGCTCCTGACCCTTAGTGAGGGCCCACAACGAGAAATCTTATAAGGGTCATTGCTAGCCTTATTTGGTCGATTTGAGAGGTCAAGAGCATGATGAAGGATAGAATGAACATAATGAGGTATCTAGACTTGATTAAAGATGATAAATTGAAGGAGTTTTGCCCAGGAAAGGAAAAATTGCTCTTGACCCTCAGAGAGGGCCCACAGCGATTTTCTTTGTGTGCACATTTTGGGACCTTTCTTGGATGTGAAATTCTATTCATAGCAAAGCACAAGACATATCTCCCTTGGCAAAGTGATTTTTAGATGAAAAGTGAAACATTTTGGTCCAGGTAGCAAAAATCGCCCCTGACCCTCAGAGAGGGTCCATAGCGAGATTTTCAAATATGCATTATTCTTGCAAGATCAAAGTGATTTTATGATTGGAAGGGATGAAGGAAAACATGTTCTATCCGTTGAATATAATTTGGAGGATCAACACGAGGAAATCAACCCAAAATGAAAAAATCGCTCCTGACCCTCACTGAAGGCCCACAGCGAAAAATTGCTCCGAACCCTCAGAGAGGGCCCACAGCGAGAAACCTAAAATGGGAATTTTTCATCCAAGTTTGAGGAAAGCTAAGGCTAGGCATGGGTTTGAAACGATGTTTGAAAAGCCTTGAAGTGAAAAGAAATCGTTGAGAATCAATATTTTGAAGGCAATTACAAAAATCGCTCCGGACCCTCAGAGAGGGCCCATAGCGATTTTTTAGTTTTCTCTCCTTGGTTTGAAGAATTGAGATAAAATCTTGCTTGGACAGGAGGAGAACGTGATGTGTTATGCCTTGGAGGTGATTTGAAGATTAAAAGATAAAGGAATTTGCCTAAAACTAAAAAAGTCACTCTTGACCCTCACTGAAGGTCCAGAGCGAGATTTTAAAAAAATGCATGTTTTCTTCAAAATGGTGCTAAGGCAAGGTTAGGATAAGGCGAAGAGACCTCCAAAAACATGATGAATATTGTTTTGCCTTTGAAACTTGATGATTTTTGTCAGAAAATGAAAAATCGCTCCTGACCCTCAGAGAGGGCCCACAGCGAAAAATCGCTCCTAACCCTCAGAGAGGGCCCAGAGCGAAATTATTGAAAATCCTCATTTTACCTTGCAACAACAAAGCGAATTTGGATGGAGTGGATAAAGGAAGGATGTTGCTAAATGACGAATGAAGTTTCAATGAAAAATGATGAAGAATCAAGCCTAAAATCAAAAAGTCGCTCCCGACCCTCAGAGAGGGCCCATAGCAATTTTTCAGGATCCTCTCCTTTGTTTGAGGAATTGAGACCAAATCTTGTGTGGATAGGAAGAAGAGATGATATTTTATGTCTTGGAAGCAATTTGGAATCCAAAAGATGAAGGATTAAGAGCAAGATTGAAAATCGCTCCTGACCTTCACTGAAGGTCCAGGGCGAAATTGGTGATATCCTTCATTTTTACATTATTGAGCATTGATATTCCTTAAAATCCTCAAAATTGCTCACTTCAAAGCCTTTGGAAAGATTAAATCAAATTCGCATTAAATTAAAGGCATTTTAATTTAATAAATTAATTTTGTACCTTGAAATAATCAAAATAAGCATCTTAGAGGTATTAAACTTAATTTAAATAAATTAAAAATTTACAAGTTGAGTGCTCAAATACATTTGTTTGCTTTTACAAGCAAGTCGGCCTTCTTTTGAGGAGGATTTTATTTCATTTTCATTTCCCTTTTGGCAAGTCGGCCTTGGAGAGAAGAGAGGTGAGCGCTCTATATATTGGAGGGGTTTGTTTCGTATTTCAAATCATTCATTCATCCTTTTTCAAGTGCAAAGTTGAAGTGCGAATTGGAGGAGAGAAATCTAGCTAGAGTGGAGCGAATTTCTACTAAGTGTTGAAGATCAAAGAGGGTGGAGTCTATTCTTTTGAAGCTAGAGGAGGTGCAATTCATCCAAGGGAGAATTTTGATTTAAATTTTGCCTAGCAAAATCCATTTTTTGCATCATTTCTTAGAGTTTAATACTCAAGAGGAGGTATGGCAAAATCATCTTGACACCCTTGTTTAAGGTTTGATTTGTGGACATTTGTTTTGGAAAAATCTAAGTATTGCATGGTTAATTAGGAAATGATAACTCAAGATTTATCATGAAGTTTCCTAATTAAAATCTTAAA
This sequence comes from Cryptomeria japonica, assembly GCF_030272615.1. Lineage (NCBI taxonomy): Eukaryota > Viridiplantae > Streptophyta > Pinopsida > Cupressales > Cupressaceae > Cryptomeria > Cryptomeria japonica. Next base: position 191,369,148 of record NC_081407.1, on the reverse strand, counting down.
TCTTCCTTTTAAGTTTAATTTCTAGACTTCAAGATATATTACTAATTTTGAAATGTTGTGTAGGTATCAAGATGGTGACTCCTAAGGCCGAAGATCTACAGGTCGGCAGGCTCTCATCAAAGAAGATCCGGTCCAGGACAAAGATGATCTCCTCCAGCTCAGTATCATCAAAGAAGATCAAGCAAGGACAAGAGCGACCTCCTCCAGTCTAGCATCGACAAGGACGACCTTCTTCGGTCAAGCATCATCAGTAATAACTTCTTCCAATCCAGCATTCCAAGGCAAGGTACATCATCATCCTGCACATCAAAGACAAAAGAGGTTAGAGCAAGGGTTCGTTGAAGAAGCAGATAGTTTCAGAAGAGTTAATTAAAGCTAGCTTCTCAGCAACATCAAATTGGCATCAACCAAGTGTCAGACGAGGTGGCATCCCAGTCATCACTTCTCCAGTCGGATTGGTCCACCTCAGCATGTCCATATTCAATGTACCTATCTCATGGGAGGTGGCACAAACTTCGATGTACCTACCCCAGCTATCCATTGGTCGAATTTTCCAGAGAGGACATGTGTCCAATTAATACAATTTTATCATTGGTCAAGCATTAAATGTTATGTAATGGTTGTAACAAACCCTAATTAGGGTTTTCATTGTTGAATCCTGGCCGTTGATCTCAAATTGATCTTAGCCATCGAATTGTATTTTGGGCACTATATAAGCCTCGACTCTTCATTTTGTAAGGGAGTTAGAAAGGAGTTAGTGAATAGAGAGTAGTTAGAAGGTGAATAGTTAGTTGATAGAATAGCAATTAGAGTAGAATAGGAGGACAAGGGAAGAAATTGTTGCCATTGATTGTAAACAAACTCCATTTTCATTGAAGTAATGGTGAAGTGTGTCATTTCTTGTTGAATCTTTAATTCTAGATGGTAGATGATTAGATCGAATGAAGGAAATTGTTGAATGCACCTGTGTGGAATCTGTTCAATCCATACCACTAGCTTCTTACTGATTGTAAGGACGCCTTGCGTGGTCAACTGGAATGAAATGAGCTTAATCATAAGTCATTACACGTCCATTATTTCATGCATTTTCTTGAATGGTGATCATTGTCAGATGATGTACGATTTAAACATATTGGAAGCATCCCTTAGAAGATCGCATTGAGTTGGTGTTGAATTGTTCAGCCTGATGGTGAGACCCAGCCCAGTAGGAATCCACCTAGTCATTCATCCATATTCTCGCATTCTAGGTAGTAGAGTAGACTTCCTGAACCCTGCATCTTTTGCCATTTGTTTGTCTTCCAGTTAGTTAGTAGGACTTGTGATTCCAGCAAATTAGACGTTCAGGTCATTGAGTGTAAGTTCCCTTGTGATTCCAGCAAATCACATCATACCACAAAGAGCTTATCCACATGTAGAGATCTTACAACGAAGAACCTTGAAGTCATCTTGATTGATCCTTTTCGCGATATCTTTAGCATTCAGAGGCTTTATTCAAGAGAGGATAAGGTACCTTTATGTATTTTATTTTGTGTTTGCATGTGCATAAAAAACACGTCAACACAGAGCAGGGTTTGTAATCTGGGAATAAGCTTTTCCAGCTTTGTTCTTGTGATGGGATATGCCAAATTCACTGTGTTTTGCATTCAAGAAGTAGAAGTAAAGTTATCTTCCACTGTACAATAGGTTCTGTGAGAAGATACTTAAAATATTCTGTTGCAGCATTGCTTCTGCATCTGGATAGTTATAGGAAGCCTCTCCATGCAGCTATTGATTTTTGATGTTAGTATTCCTCTCCTTGGTGAGGGAGATTAAAAATCTGGCTGATCGGAACTTGTTCCTCTTTTCCTGTCATCAGGGTGAAATAAGAATCTTGAATATTGTATCACTGCTTCTGAAAGGGAATTCATTTTTTTTGATGAAATATGTTTTAAACAGTGTTCCACGGGGACGCGTCTCCCAAGGTCCACGTCTCCCCATCCCCGAAAGCCGTCCCCAAAACTTAAGCCCATTGTCTCCTTGTACCCAAAGCCCGTCCCCACGTCCCCGTATCCCACCGTCCCCAATGCCCGTGGAACATTGGTAATAAAAAGTCTCTTATTACACGGCATTTACTTAAATTCATATTCTATAGAATGTTGCTAACATTGCTTAGTAATTATATAGCACCTTATCTGAAGAAACAAAACAAGGATGGGAAGTTTTTATAACACTTACTGGTACTTCCCATTTTATAAAAATTTTGGAATGGTCTTAGGAATTTTTCTGCTTACAAAAACTTGGCCATCTTGGCAACTTGGGATTGTTTTATTACATATATGGGTACCTCCCATTTTATAAAATTTTGGAGGAATTTGTTTATTTACAAAACTTGGGCATCCTATCAACTATTGTATCAAAAGATATATCATCTGCCCCCACACTGGCTACTTAGGTTTCTCACCTCCATTTACAAATGAGGAAAATATATACAGTGGATCCAATCTGTTATCTCATTGATTGTGCAAAGGAAAGATGTTATAAATTAAATTCTTGATAATATTTTGATTGTCTTATGTTTTCACTGTTTGACATTGAACCCAATTATGTATAAAGAGTGTTATTGCATATGTAAATAAATATTAAGCTAGCAGTCTCCCCACATTCTATGGGTTTTGTTGATGTATTTGATCCTAGTAATCATCTTAGTATGTTGCTTCTAGGATATAAAATTAATACTAATTTAGATAAATGGTGTCAAAATTTCTCATAAATCTTACAGCAATGCTCTTGTATATCTAATTGGAATGCTTATCTTCAATTTTGAAACTTAGTAGTTAAGTCTTTTTTTCTTCGAGTTCCTATATGCTGCTTCCATGTAAAACAATATATGTAATCATCATTGACTCCAATTTTTAATGTCCTGAATTTGGTACGTTTGATCTTCAGACGCTTTCTTCAGGTTTTGATGACTACCCACGTGCTTCACATCCAAGTGAAGACGAACGGCATGTGGATTTAAGGTGTTGGATGTCTCTTGCAGCTGAATGTATGCATCTAATTTCCAGGCTACTTGGTTTGACAAGCAATGTGAGCAACATTTTTTCCTGCACAGGTTGTCATATCTTCCATTTTACTGGAAAGTTTTAAATTTGGATGCTTCTTTGACTTGCATCTTTCATTGATTGTACAGAAGTATCATCCAACAGCAAAGCAACTTTCTGATCTCAATCTCCTGAATGATGTAAGAAATTTCCTTCTTTGCGGAACTTCAAAATTTTTGCTCATAGGCATTTTTCTTCTGCAAAAAGTATATGCCTATATGAATGTTTGAATGAATACTTATGAGCATTAATCAGAATAAATCCAATTAAACCTTATCTGTGCTTAGTACATTTCTCATGTTCCATGACCGCTTATCTTCTGAAAGTAAAGCTTACAATGTCTGGTACTGTAATTGTACTTGGTTGTATCTCATAATTGAAAAGGGACAGCAATTGGATTCTTTTAATAATCATGACCTTTATTGTACAGTGTTTGGCTCAATATGACTGAAATAAAATGATGTATGGAAGAATGATGGATTTCCTAGAAAGTACTCTCTCTCTCTCTCTCTCTCTCTATATATATATATATATATATATATGTATGTATGTATGTATGTATGTATGTATATATGTATATATATGTGTGTGTATATATATATATATATATATATATATATATGTATGTATGTATGTGTATAATTTCATTAGGTAAAATGAATAAAAAAAGGATAAGAGTCACCAGCTATATATAGAAAAGAAACTGACAAATGCTGACGAGTTGCAATCAGCATCAGGGTTGCCAACCGACGGACAGGTCTGCAAATAGGTCATTTGCAGCCTTATCTATGGATAAAATAAGATTTTGCTAAGGCAATTTAGTCCTGAATGCCGTTGAATAAAGAGTTTATGTTCATTCTCTGGGCTGTTTAGAAAAACATATTCATACATAACAGCCAGATAATCACTTATTTATCAGAGTTACATTGAAAGCTCCTTGATGCATAGCAGGACCAAAAAGAAGCCCAAAATATTTATTGGGACATGAGGCATAATTTAACCAACAAAAGCCTCTCTGGCTGACCAAAATGTAACTCACAATCTCCTATGTCAGATATATTCACCAAGAACTACGCAGATTCTTCATGGTATTCATAGATTTTCCAAGAGATGTATTGGTGCACCAAGAGATATGCGGCTGCTTTATAGTATTGAATACAATAATAGATTGATATTTGGAAATTTCAATGCATTGTTGGTTTCATATATTACAATCTCATTGACTACTTGCAAGCAAAAATCTAAAATGAGAAACTTGTGATTGCCATGCTTGGCTAGAGCGATTTTGCAAGTTTGCGGTGTAGGCTTGACATGAGTACTTGGCAAGTTTGCCATATGAACTTGCCTGATATGGTTTGCTGGTATGTAGCAGAAAAATGCACAAAAATGCAGGAATAATGCTACAAACCTGTGTATTTTTGGTCTTTGTAAACTAAATTCACCCTTGCCAGTTCCTCACACATGAGCAAGTTTGAAGCAGATTTGAGGAGTGAATTCGTGCAATTTTGTGATACTAGGTCAGAATTGTGTTTTTCTCTCTTTATTTCAAAGCATGGCAAGGTATAATATCTTACCAAAATATTAGATTTAGGTATCCAAACATGTTTTAAATGCATTGAATTTTATTTGCATAAATGTTAATGCTGATTTCAGATATCGTTTATGAACAAAAATGCAGATTTTTTTCTAGGTAGGGTTTAGGGTTTTTTTAGTTTGCTTAAATTATTTTATGCTATTGTTATTCCATTATGTTTACAATGAATTTGATGTTAACTTTATTCTATGTTTATTCTATATAAAATCACCTTTTGCTTTCATTTTTTTAAATGTCATTTCTTTTGTACTTAAATATTGTGTTATAATTTTATTTTATTTTATGAATGTTAGGTTAGCATACAATGACATCAACACTAAAAAATGGATGCCATTTGGAAACATGACACACCTAGACCATTTCTAGGGAGTGTTATTTGCAACTTTTGTGAAAGAAGGTTCATGAAAGCATGAATTGCCTCAGGCTACGATGTCAAAGCATATCCTAATGCCATGGATGAGGCACAACGAGGAATGCAGGTAGCCCTTGTATTAGTGGACTAGAAGAAATTAGAGAGGGGGAGGGCAAACACAACCATAGTAACAACCATTTATCCTAGCTTGCTTGTAGAAACATAGGTCGATATGACAAAGATTGTGGGCTCTAGTCATTGTGCATGTTGGGATTTATACTACATCTTATTGTAGTGCTTGGCTTAGGTTAAATAATAAATAAATGTTAGTAGTTAAATAAATTTGCAAGTTAGAATAATTAGTTTGTTGGGAAGTTATTTTCCCATGAGTTGGTTTTGCACAGGAATATAATGCCTTTATAAAGCCATATTTTAATGTAATGAAATTGTCAGATTAAGTGAATCTATCTTGAATGCATAATACAGTCTTTAATAATTCCATTACTCTATAATTGTGATGTAGTTACGTTTCATTTATAGTTTCAATCTTTGAATTTTATTATGGTATTAGAGCACTGTTGTCACAAAAGCTTGCACCCTTGTTGATCTATCAACTCAACAACCTTGTGAAACATGGAAACAACCCCGAAGTGTGGGACCTTGCGCAAGGGGGTTGAATCTCTGAAGAAGGCCTGTGCAGGTATTGAACCAACTCAACACTCCAAATCTTACTTCTAAACCTATCCTAACAGCTTGCAGGTGAAAGGGGAAGAGAGAAATGCTTAAAATGAAAGGAGGTGATGCACCGAGATAAGAGATGTTTCTCTCTCCACTCAAAGATGACACAAAAAATCAATCGAAATACCTAGGGGATGCACAAACTTTAGCTGCATGAATGACCCCAATGCATGTATGGAGGTTAGAACTTGCTGAATGTCAAGAGGGGAGAAGGTTTCCCACAAGTCACACCCAGAAATAGGTTAACACAACATATATGTGAAAGAAAGCAACAAACATACACTTATAATGAAGGTAAGAACACATACACAACATTCATAAGTTGAAGCAAGGCAAAAGTGATGATTTCAGTTCATTCAAAGGCCAATGGCCAAACTTACAGTTGCAGAAATGCAAAAAATATACAAGTCTTCAAGAGAAGTGAAAGAGAATAGAATAGCTCAAGCCAGCAGGGAGAGAACCTTTTACAATGAGGCATAACAACCTTATATAAAAAAATTGGTTACAAGAGTTGTTGGACCATTAAAAACCTTGAGTGTCGATCACACCATCTAGAAGTGTTGTAAGCTGGAAGGAAGTTGGGAAGACTTCAGAAGCTTGGGTTGCCGAAGTTGAGGGGACAAGGAAGGAACTTCGGAACCTCGGGGTTCCAGAGTTTCGGGAAAAGAGAAAGGCAAGGGAAAGAAACTTCGAAACCTTGGGGTTTCGGAATTTTGGGGGACTGGGAAAAGGGGCTAAGGAAGGAATTTCAAAACCTCGGGGTTTCGGAGTTCTGGGGAAGAGGGAAAAGGCAGCAAGGAAGGAACTTTAGAACCTAGGGGTTTTGGAGTTCCGGGGAACTAGAGAGAAAAGGAAGCAAAGGAAGGAACTTCGGAACCTCGGGGTTCTGGAGTTTCAGGGAACTTGAGAGAAAAGGAAGCAAAGGAAGGAACTTTGGAACCTCGGGGTTCCGGAGTTGTGGGGAACTTGAGAGAAAAGGAAGCAAAGGAAGGAACTTCGGAAGCTCAGGGTTCCGGAGTTCCGGGGAACTTCCTCGAGACAAGACAACACTTCACATTTCATAATTCCACTGCTTTTCTCTTTGATCAAATGGGGCAGTGCTAGTCCATGGAACATATCTTTGATCGGTTCTTATTGATGGACCAAGGGTGTCATAAAATGACAACATTTTTAGTGATTTCTGCGGGATGCTTGCCTGCTAAGCATGAAGTCCAAAAGCCTTGGGCATCCATTGGGCACCGAGTCATTGAAAAGACCCAAAACATGTGTGCACCATCACTTGGAGGGAAACTGGAAACTAGAGCGCACACACTCTTAAGGAGGATGCGGCAGTTGCACAAGCACTTATAAAAGCAAAACAACTTCTAGTCTAATATTTACATAGTCATCAACACCGTCTTGAGAAGTAGGGCTTGAGATGAATCCTATTCGCTGGGATTGGAAGAACTTCACCATCAAGCCTATAGAGATGAAATGCATTGGCCTCCTTGCAACTAGCGATGACATATGGACGACTCCAGATAGTATCAAATTTGGAGTGTCGCCCAACTTTGGCTCTGTCTGCATCCCACTTTAGAACTAGATCTCCCTCTTTGAAAACCCTATTATTAGCTCTTTTGTTGAAAACTCTCGACTTGCTCTTGATGAGTCTCAAGCGTATGCATAGCCTGACTTCTAACCTCCTCCAGCTCCATCAGCTTAGCTAGCCTTACCGTCATGGCATCATTCTCTGTCAATTCCAACTGATGTGCTAGTTCAAGAGAGCGTAACTCGAGGGAAGTTGGGAGTCTTACTTCTTTCCCGTATACCAGCATGAAAGGGGAGTTACTGATCGCCCTCTTGGGTGTGATCCTGTCAGCCCATAAGGTTGTCCTCAACTTAGTATGCCATGCCCTTTGATTGTCTTCAGTTGCATTTTGATTATCCTGATGAGGTTCTTGTTGGAAGATTTAGCTAAGCCATTACCCTAAGGGTAACAATTGGATGACGTCTTCAAGTATACACCATGCTTAACTGCCCAAGAATTGATTTGGGTTCCCACAAATGCCTTAGCATTATCTAATATGATGGTGGAGGGGACACCGAATCTTGTCACAATTCCATCAAGGAATTCCAATACCGAGGCTTCAGTGGCATCCCTCAATTCAACTGCCTCTGTCCACCTAGTGAAGTAATTTGTTGTGGCCAAGATCCACTTGTGGCTAGCGTTAGAAGGTGGATTTATTATGCCAATGAAGTCTAAACCCCATTGTGCAAACGGTTGATCTGCTCGGATAGGGTGAAGAGGTAGGGCAACTAGTCTTTGCTTTCCAGAGAAGAAAGCACATTTCTTGCAATTCTTCACCCATCTATGTGAGTCATTGAATAAGGATGGTCAATAATAACCAACCCTCATTATTTTGATAGCTGTAGTCCTTGTAGAGAAGTGGCCCCCTGAAGAGCTATCATGAAATTCTTCTAACAATCTGCTGACTTGATTTTGCTCGATACATCTTAACAAGACTCCATTAGAGTCTTTTCGAAAAAGGGTGCCATCCACTAAGACATAGGGGATGGATTGCAACCTGAAATGCCTTCTTGTGGTCTTGTCTAGACCTTGGGGGTATCTACCTTCCATTAAGAAGGTGGTCATGTCACTTACCATATTGAATTGAGTGTCGTCGCTAGTTGGTTGATCCTCTTGTAACACAAGGGCGACCTCTAAAGTAGTTTCAGAAGATGATACAAGCTGTTCACATAGGCCCTTGCCTCTTACAAGCTTGGTGATCTTGATGTTGATGTCGTATTCCATGACCTTGGTTATCCACCTAGCCCTCTTCTTGTTGATGTCCTTGTTTAGAAGGAAATCCTTGACACTTGCATTTGGAACTAAGAGCTGGATCCTGTTGTTAGACAACATGTGTTTGAACGTTTTTAATGCCCTTACAACAATGAGGACTTGCTTCTCTACATAGCTATACTTAAGCTCATAGTCCTTTAACCCCTCACTAAAGAAAGCAATAGGTTGCTCCAAATTATCATCGCTCAGCTGTGTTAGGACAACTGAGATGTTGGATTCTCCTCCAAAGATATAGAGGATAAAATCCCTTTCATAGTTAGGATTGACAAGGGTAGGCGCCTGAGCCATTGCTTGTTTAATCTCTTCAAAACCGGCCCTTCCCTCCTTGGTCCAACTGAAAGCCAAATTCTTCTTCAACATGGAGGTGAGAGGTTTTACCATGGTAGCAAGGTTGGGAATGAACCTCCTCGCAAAGGTGATCCTACCAAGGAAACTTTGCAATCCCTTCTTGTGACTAGGGAGTGGAAGAGAAAGGATAGCCTCCACTCACTCTGGATCAATGGTCAATCTGTTGTGACCATTTCACACATTGCCCCATTACAAATGGGGACCCCTGCTTTTTGCTTTCTAGGGTTTGTCTTTTTAGGTCTTTTAGGGTTTTGTCTATTAGCCTTTAACTTTCGAGTGTCCCCAGGGGGATCACCTGGATAGTAGGTTCTGCTTGAGTTAGGTCAGGTCGGTGAAATTAAGTCTGGAATGTCCTGATCTTGAAATTTGGTTAAGTCTGGAATGCCCTGATCCTAAAATTTGGTTAAGTTTGGAATGTCTTGATCCTGAAATTTGGCTAAGTTTGGAATGTCCTGATCCTGAAATTTGACTAAGTCTGGAAACTGAAAATCCTCCAAAAACTAGATTTTGCAATATAGCTCCTGGAGGTCTGAAACCACTCTCAAACATCCTGAAAGTATATATGGAATATAACTTAAAGTATAAGTGTTATATTCCATAAAATTATCCTGACAGAGAGTTCAAAAAGTCAAATTTCGCTCCTGACCCTTCCTGAGGGTCCAAAGCGAATTTCGCTCCTGACCCTCTCAGGAGGTCCAAAGCAAATTTCGCTCTTGACCCTTCCAGAGGGTCCAAGGCGAAAATCAATCTAGGACTCATTTCTTCCCTTATTTGACCAAATCTTGACTTGCAAGGCATTTCGAAGGGAAAGTTGGAAATGTTTGAAAACCTTGAAAAAATGATGGATTTTAGCCTGGAAGAGGAATTTCGCTCTTGACCCTTCCTGAGGGTCCAGAGCGAAATTCATTACCAACTTCATTTGCCGCCTTGTTTGAGCTTGAAACCTTGTTCCTGGCCTTGAAAACGATCTTCCATTGCCCTGTGAAGTGATTTGAAACTTGAAGATTGAGCAGTTTAGCCTAGATTGTGAATTTCGCTCCTGACCCTTGCTGAGGGTCCAGAGCGAAAATCTTATTTGAGCTTATTTGTCACTAATTTTGGCTAAATTTTTATGTGCAAGGTCTCCTGGAATGAAGGTTGAACATCATTCAAAGGTTTGGACGCTTGAAAAATGGTGAATTTTGGGCAACAAAGGTAAATTCGCTCTTGACCCTTGCTGAAGGCCCAGGGCGAAATTTTGAATAGCTCTCATCTTGCATGGAAAAAGTCAAGTTTTGGACATAGATGAAGCAAGGACATCTCCCTTTACTCACCTGAGAAAGTGTCAATTTGAAAAAGTGAAGGATTTTGTTGAAAACTTAAAATTCGCTCCTGACCCTTGCTGAAGGTCCAGGACGAAAATCTTGTGGGAGATGTTTTTTGCTTAGTCTTGGTTGAATTGGAATGTCAAAGAGGTTTCAAGGTAAAAAGTGAAACATTTTGAGTTTAGATTGCAAAATTCGCTCCTAACCCTTGCTGAAGGTCCAGGGCGAAAATCCTAAAACCTATGTTTTCCTCCAAAATTTGAGCAAGGCCAAGCTTAGACATGGGTGTGAAATGACATTTGAATTGCCTTGAAGTTGGGTTGGATGGTTAAAAATGCAAATTTTGATGCCCAAAGGCAACTTCGCTCCTGACCCTTTCTGAGGGTCTAGGGCGAAATATTCAAATCCTCCTATTTTCCTTGCATTTCAAGATTAGATTTTGGTTTTTATGACTTGGATGGGAGAAAGACATGTGTGTTATGCCTTAGAAATAATTTGGAGCTAAAAGAATGAAAGAATTTGCTCAAAAAAACTCAAATTCGCTCCTGACCCTTGTTGAGGGTCCAGGGCGAAAATCACCAAAGCTACCTATTTCTTTGAAGATTTTGCTAAGGCAAGGATACACTAAGGTAAAGATGCCCTTTAAGATCATGATGAGTAGTGGTTTGCTTCGAAACTTGTTGATTCCAGGGTGAAAATTTGAAAATCCCCTATTTTGCCTTGCAGGAACGAACCAAGCTTGGATGGAGTGGAAGAAGAAGACCTTTGCCTAGCCTTGAAGGGTGGATTCAAGAAAAGTTGATGAAGAAGTAAGCACAAATTTGAAAAATCGCTCCTGACCCTTGCTAAGGGTCTAGGGCGAAAAAATCCTAAATGCACTTTTCTTCCACAATTCAAGTGAAATCAAACCCAAATTCCAGTAAAAGATGCCATTTGGAGTGCCTTGGTGATATTTTGGATTTGCAAAAAAAAAGGATATTTAAGGCCTAATTTGGAAAATCGCTCTTGACCCTTGCTAAGGGTCCAGGGGGAAATTATTGTCAATCTTCATTGAGGCCTTGATCAAACATTGATGTTCCTCAAATCCCCCAAAATTGCTAACTTCGAAGCCTTTGGAAAGGATAAATTAAATTCGCATTTATTAAGCCATTGGCAATTTAATAAATTAATTTTTAGGCCTTGAAATAAATAAAAAATTCCCCTTGGAGGCATTGAAATTAATTTTGAAAATGAAAAAATTAAGTGGGGCGCTCAATATTTGTTATTTGCCTTTATTTGTCAAGTCGGCCTCCTTCTTAGTGAATTTTATTTTATTTTAAGGCTTATTTGCTAGGTTGGCCTCATGGTTGATTAGGGTGAGTGCTCTATATAATGGGGGAGTATGGCTTTAAGTTTCAAATCATTCATTCATCCTTCTAAGTGCGAAATCGAGGAGCAAATTGGAGAGGCGAATTTCTTGCTAGATTGAAGGATAATTTCCAGATTTTGAAAGGTATTTGAAGGCGAATTTCCTGATTTTGAAGAAGCTAGTGGAAGGTGGAGCTCTTTTGAAGACTAATGGAGGCGTATTTCATCCAAGGGAAGACTATAATCTAAACCTTGTCTAGCAAAATCCAGTCTTCTTTCATCATTTTCGAAGGTCTTAGAGTTAAGTACTCAAGAGAAGGTATGGAAATCATTTTGATATTCTTCGTCAAGGCTTGTTTTGATTTCATAGCAATTTAAAAAAAAAAGTCTAAGACTTGAGAGTTTGATTTTGTTGATTAATTAATTAGGAAATGAAGAATTCTAGATTTATCATGAAATTTCCTAAGCAATATCTTGAATCTTCCCTTTGGAGAGTCTTAGTTTCTACACTTTAAGATATAATGCTTAAAGACTAATTTTGGAATTTTTGTGTAGGCATCAAATGGCGACTCCCAAGCCTGGAGGATCTACAAGTCGGCAGGCTCGCATCAAAGAAGATCCGGTCCAGGACAAGGATGATCTCTTCCAATCTAGCATTCTAGGGCGAGGTACATCATCATCCTGCACATCAAAGACAAAAGAAGTTAGAGGAAGGGTTCGTTGAAGAAGCGGATAGTTTCAGAAGAGTTAATTAAAGCTAGCTTCTCAGCAACATCAAATTGGCATCAACCAAATGTCGGACGAGGTGGCATCCCAGTCATCACTTCTCCAATCGGTGTGGGCCACCTCAGCATGTCCAGATTCAATGTACCTAACTCATGGGAGATGGCACAAACTTCGATGTACCTACCCCAGCTATCCATTGGTCGAATTTTTCAGAGAAGACGTGTCCAATTAATACAATTATTTCATTGGTCAGAATTGAGTTTGTTGTAACAAACCTTAATTAGGGTTTTCATTGTAAAATTTTGGCCATTGATCTCAAATTGATCTTAGCCATTGAATTGTATTAAGGGCACCATATAAGCCCCGACTCTTCATTTTGTAAAGGCAAATAGGAGGGAGAGAGTAGTTAGAAGGTGAATAGTTAGCTAATAGTGAATAGTTAGTTGATAGAGTAGCAATTAGAGTAGAGTAGAAAGAGAAGGCAAAGATTGTTGCCAAGACATTGTAAAAGACTTGTAGAACTTAATTGAAGAAATGGTGAAATTTATGGGTCGATTCAACAATTTGCATGGTCTCTATACTTCTCATATTTAATTTTATGTTATTAGATGAGTGGAAGAAATGTGTTTGATTGATGGTGAAATTCATATATCCATACTACTAGCAGTTTGTTGATTGCAGACTTGCTTTGTGTAGTCAACTGGAATCATTTAGCTTAAGCTTAACTTCAATTGTCGCTTCTTCATTGATATGCATCAGCCTGATGGTGTCTATGCTTGTAGTGATGATCTGAACATCATAAAGCTTTCCTTCGAAGATCGCACTAACCTTGTGGAGATGGTCCTGGGATGTCAAAACAAGACTTAGTTAGAATTTCATCAAAGATCATTCATTGCTCCTACATTTTTAGTGTTAGGATTAGATCCTTTCCTCGCCCTCGTCTTTTTTCCCTTTTTTCAAATCAAAGCTAGTAAAATCCTGTGTTCTAGCAATATTCAAAGCAAATCAGACGTTTAGGTCGTCAAGTGTAAGTCCCCTTGTGATTTTAGCAAATCACATCATACCATTGGTGCTTATCCACACGTAGAGATCCTACAGCAAAGAACATTGAAGTCATCCCGATTGATCCTTTTCGCGACATCTTCAGCATTCAGAGACTTCATTCAAGAGAGGATAAGGTACCTTTAGGTATTTTATTCTGTGTTTGGTCGTGTACAAAATACACATCAACACAAGCCCTCCTTGGATACAATGTGTCCTAGCAATCTTCCTTGATTAGTAGCAAATAGTAATACACACTTGCTAGGATTTAAGGACACCATATTCCTTGCATTTCATGAACACCTGCTCAAGATGACCAAGATGGTCAGCTGCATGCTTTGAATAAACAATTATTTTGTCAAGGTATATAAGCACAAATTTTGCTAATACACCCTTGAAAGCCATGTCCATTGCTTTTTGAAACATGGCATCTGCATTGGTTAGCTCTAAAGGCATTTTGTAATAAGCATAGGTACCCCACTTAGTAGTAAATGCAATCTTGTTTTGGTCTGATTCTTGGACTAAAATTTGATTGTAGCCTGAATACCCATCCAAGAATGAAAGTCTTTTTGAGCCACTGACCTTTTGGAGAATCTGCTCCATGGAGGGAAGGGGATAATAATCCTTGAGGGAGGCTCTATTGAGGTCCTTAAAGTCTACACATAGTTTGATTTCCCCATTCTTTTTCCTTACAGGGACAAGGTTGGCCACCCAGGAGGAGTGCTTGATAGGGAAGATGATATTGGCTTCTATGAGCTTGGTCAACTCCTTCCTCATTAGTGGCTCAATCTTGGGGTTTATTGGCCTTTGTTTTTGCCTAACTGACTTTGCATCCAGGTTTAGCTCTATAGTATGTTGGGCCAAGCTAGGGTCAAAACCCTTCAAATCTTTATAGGTTCAAGCAACTAGGTCATCATATTTTTGACAAAGCTCAACAAAGGCCTCTTGTTCAGTTGAGGAACACATCTTGCCCAATTTTAGGGACCTACCCTCAGCAACAACAACTAGCTTGTAATCACCCTTCTTTGTAGTGAGGTTCATCTTCTTCTTCTATTGATCATCCGAGTTGAAAATCCCTTCCAAGGTAACTAGACCTTTAGGCAACTTGTTAGAGTTGAGCTGCATGATTTGATCTCCATACCGGTCTTGCAGCCTAGACTGATTTTTAGTAGAAAACTCTGCTCATTTTGCAAGAAATTAACAATCTGCTGATCACTTTCGAATACTTGCCAATTTGCCTAATTGTCTGTGACAACAGGCCTCACAACAAGCCTGATGTGTTGTTCCTTCTCACTTGCAACATGCGCTAGTATGTCAAATTGAGCACCAACCGTTGCAAGCCTATCAACATGCTTGTTTTGACCTCTAGGAATACTCTGGATGTTGAAGGCCTCGAATCCTTCAATCAAATCCCAAACCCCATGTTTGTATGATTTGAGTAGGTTGCTCTTTGTTATGCTTTGAGCTCGGATGTGATTAACAACCAACTCACTATCTCCAAATACTTGCAAGGATCTGATCTTTCTGTTTTGTGCAAGTTGGAGACCTTGGATCAAGGCTTCATACTCAGCGACATTGTTGGTGCAACCAAATTGAAGCCTAAAAGAGAAGAAGTATTTCTGTTGCTCAGGAGAAACAAGCATCACATCAGCGCCTGCATCGTTCTTGTTTCTTGAACCATCAAAAAACATGCTCCATAACCCCTTTGAATCTCCTTGTGTCTTGATGAGGTTAGGGAAAGGAGTATCCTCTTCATGGATACAATAGGTGCCAAGCCTAGTCTCTTCAGTCTCAACTAATGGATCAAATTGAAAAGCATTGGCCCATTCATCCAGCAAATAATCAGGGACCTCTTGCAAAAGAGTAGCAGGCTCACGGACAGTACACTCCTCCCCCTCTTCGTGCAAAGTGCAATTCATGTTTATAGGGCTGGGGGTGTAGGGCCCAATGTGGTTTTGCGCAATGGGCTTTGCCCTTATGATAACCTTGGTACCATACCTTGTTCGAAATAGCATGTGGGACCAATCAGAAGACAGGTACCCACCTATCTTGGCGGTGAAGTCTCTAGATAGGCAGATGGCAAAGAAGGCATGGAGGTCGATGATTGATATGTCTTGCAAGACATTGCAACTAGGGTATGCATGCAAGGTTAACTTCAAATTTTGTACAACCCCCACTGTCTTAATAGAAGTGCCATCCAATTGGACCACCCCTTTAGTCACAGGTTCATATTCTATGCCAAGAAGATCAGCTACCTTCTTAGGCATGATTGAGCTACTAGCTCCTGAATCTATCATGCAGTTGTGAACTAAGTTATCTCCTATGATTAAAGAGAGATAGAAGGGGGGAGGCTTGTTGATCTTTCTTGAATCTTCCTCCATGGGTTGCACCAAACTGGTGGATATTGCCTTCCTGCTGACTGCTGCCTCATAACCTGACTGGTTGATGTCCTTCAGTGCTTCCTTGAGCAAATCCCTTTGAGATGGGATGGAAAGGGCCTCCCACATAGTGACATTGAGGTTGGCCTTCTTCATCTGATCTACTATGTTGAAAGGAACACCGACTGATTTTAGAGGCCCCTTTGAGGCTACAAGGTCTACCTTTGCTCTTTTGACGACTTGGGCTTCCTCCTGCCTCTTGCTCCCTTGCATGGTATTTTGGCTTGTATCTTGGACAGCTATATTGGGTGTTGGAGCTTGGGCTGATGTTGAAGGTGAGGCAGCCTCCATTGCTCTCTTCTTTGACCTTGTATATTGTAGCATAGACTCACTGTTTGTTTGGTTCAGACCATTGAATTATGCCTCTTGCCAATTGACAAAGGTAGAATATCCTTGCAAGTAAGCTTGAGTGCCAACACTAGGCTGATTTGGGTCATATTGTTGGCAAGAGGTGGTTGGCTCATCCTGCACCACTAAAGCTTGGACAAATGCTCCACTTTGGCATGCACCTTGGTTGTGTGGCTGATTGCATGGTTGACACCAATCTTGCTCTTGGGCGAGGTTGTTTTGCATTGGAACCATTGCTTTTGAGTTGCTTGTAGTTGTGGGGTTCACACTATTCAAAGACCTGGCGTTGCTCCATTGGTTTTGCCATTGAAGGGGTGGCCTATTCTGCTGATAGTTCTGATTTTGTGCTTGGTAAGGTCTGCTATGCTGGGCTTGTTGCCTCTTTAGTGTCACCAACGCATTGCTAAAGCTTTGCAATAGAGTCTTGACTTCATGGAGCTCATTAGAGGATGTAGAGGATGTGGATGGTTGACCTGTGGGCGCCATGGGGATAGGGGCCAAGGTGGGTTGGTGAGTAGGAGCTTCTAGGAATAGAGGCATTGGAGGCCTTGGAGCTATCTTCCCAGCCTGTATCAAACAATTTTCTGCCCATATGGCTATGTCATATGCACCCGGTAAAGAGGCTCCACCCATTGATTGTATCATAACAGCTATATCGTTGTTGAGAGCTCTAAGATAATACAAGAAGGCATGATTTGGAGATGGCTTCACTAGAGCAAGAATTCTATTAAATCTCCCATGAACTCATGAGGTGCCCTCTTGATCGTAGTCAACTGCTCCACAAGTGATAGATGATCACTTTTGTCTTCGAAATGGTTGCACAACCTCTCCCCCAATTCATCCCAATTGTGAAAGGAGCTCGACAACAACCCTCTATACCATTGCAAAGCTTTTCCTTTCAAAGATGTGGCTATGAGTCTGACAGCAACATCATCCTGAGTGACATTATGGACGAAGCAAGATGTTCGCAATGTCTTGAATGTGCTCAATGGGCGTAGTAGCTGTTTCACCAGTGAAGTATGGTATACTCTTTAACTCAGCCACTGGTATATCATTCCATTCAGTCAAAATAAGAGGACTCCCCCCATTGAAGGTAACAAAAACCTGATTTCTTGCCATGTGAAACAATGGTCTATTGATATGAGTGGTGGGAGCCCTTGACAATAATGGTCTAGTAAATGGAGGGGTAGAACAAGACCTGGGAGACAGAGTGTTTACAACCTTGACCCCCCTGAATGGTGACAATGAAGGTCTACCTCTCCGCCTTCTAGAGCCTGAAGATGAGAGCTCTTCAAACTGGAAACTACCTCTAGAAGACACCCTTGTATGAATTTTGGGCATGAAATCCGGAGTTGCAACAAGTCATGAACAAGCAGTGGACCTGTGAGCAGAGATTTCAGAACCTCGGGGTTCTAGGGTTAAGCACTTTAGAAACTAGGGGTTAAGCACTTTCAGAGTTAGGAACTTTGGAACCTGGGGGTTCCAGACTTGCAGAGTTGACGACTTGGGAACCTGGGGGTTCCGGAGTTAGGAACTTGGCATGAACAAGAACTGGACTTGTGAGCAGAGTCACCAAGTGCTTGAGAGATGACTGCCTCTAAAGGCTGAGACACTAAGAACAACACTAAATCCTTAGCATGTACATCGAAAGTCTGTCGCACTGGGCGTCCCAAAAACTGTTATCACAAAAGCTTGCACCCTTGTCGAGCTATCAACTCAGCAACCTTGTGAAACATGGAAACAACCCCGAAGTGTGGGACCTTGCGCGAGGGGGTTGAATCTCCGGAGAAGGCCGACTTCTTTCTCAATCCAAGTGTAGGTATTGAACCAACTCAACACTCAAATCTTACTTCTAAACCTATCTTAACAGCTTGTAGGGAAAAAGGGAAGAGAGAAATGCTTAAAATGAAAGGAGGTGATGCACCAAGATCAAAGATGTTTCTCTCCCCACCTAGAGATGGCACAAAAAATCAATCGAAATACCCAGGGGATGCACAAACTTCAGTTGCATGAATGACCCCAATGCATGTATGGAGGTTAGAACTTGCTGAATGTCAAGAGGGGAGAAAGTTTCCCACTATTCACTCCCAGAAATAGGTTAACACAACATATATGTGAAAGAAAGCCACAAACATACACTTATAATGAAGCTAAGAACACATACACAACATTCATAAGTTGAAGCAAGGCAAGAGTAATGATTTCAATTCATTCAAAGGCCAATGGCCAAATTTACAGTTCCAGAAATGCAAAAAATATTCAAGGCTTCAAGAAAGTTGAAAGAGCATAGAATAGCTCAAGCCAGCAGGGAGAGAACCCTTTACAATGAGGCATAACAACCTTATGTGGAAAAACTTGTTGCAAGAGTTGTTGGAGCATTAAAAACCTTGAGTGTCGATCGCACCATCTATAAGTGTTGCAAGCTGGAACGAAGTTGGGAAGGCTTCGGAAGCTGGGGTTGCCGAAGTTGAGGGGACAAGGAGGGAGCTTCAGAACCTTGGGGTTCCAAAGTTTTGGGAAAAGAAAAGGGCAAGGGAAAGGAATTTCGAAACCTCGGGGTTCCGAAGTTTCGAGGGACTGGGAAAAGGGGCTAAGGAAGGAACTTCGGAACGTCGGGGTTCTGGAGTTCTGGGGAAGAGGGAAAAGGCAACAAGGAAGGAACTTCGGAACCTCAGGGTTTCGGAGTTTCGGGGAACTAGAGAGAAAAGGAAGCGAAGGAAGGAAATTCGGAACCTCGGGGTTCTGGAGTTCGGGGAACTAGAGAGAAAAGGAAGCGAAGGAAGGAAATTCGGAACCTCGGGGTTCCGGAGTTCCAGGGAACTTGAGAGAAAAGGAAGCAAAGGAAGGAACATCGAAACGTTGGGGTTTCGGAGTTCCGCGGAACTTGAGAGAAAAGGAAGCGAAGGAAGGAACTTCAAAACCTTGGGGTTTTGGGGAACTTCCTCAAGACAAGACAACACTTCACATTTCATAATTCTACTACGTTTCAGTTTGATCAACTAGGGCAGCACCGGTCCATGGAACATATCTCTGATCGGTTCTCACTGATGGACCAAGGGTGTCATAAAATGACAACAAGCACTATTAGTTCCATCCCTTTTGATGTCATGCTTCTTGTACAAGTTCTGATATATAACTTTTCCCAATGTTGGATGCTATTGGAACTCTTAGATATTAACCAGTCTAAAGTAGTAGTGTTGACGATGTTAGGATTCCCACAGATACTGAGAGGGGGGGGGGGTGAATCAGTATCTAATCGGTGAGTAGTATTTCTTAAGTTAAAACATGCAGAACATAAAATAGCAGTATACCGGTATGCAAGAATTAAAGCAATAAACAGAATCAGAAACATCCACATGAAAAGAACACCATAACACAAGATGTTTAACGAGGAAACCCGGTGTGGGAAAAACCTCGGTGGGATTTGTGACCCACAATATTCACTTACTGGCCAATAAGAGAATATTACTTACAATAGGGGCCTGTACATGCAGGAAGGCCAACTGCCTAGAGCTCACTGCTCAATGAGAAGTCACACTGACTTACAATGAGGATTATACTAATCCAAAGACTTGTACTGCTTTACAATAGCATCTCCAATGCTAGATTCAATACCGGTTCTAACTCTGTTCTTTACATATACCCTTGACCTATAGTTTGCACATTAGGTCTGCCTAATAATTTTCTTTATGCTCGCTTACTTACACACTTAAATGTCTAAAATGATCTCCTTTATATACAAGAGGCATTTTACAATTTGCCAAGTCAGCTTACAATAATAATCAAAATATTACATATCAAAAATCCTGTCGGCCTCTATGCCGGTATACATCTTTTCTTCTGTGCTGGTGCCGGTGCCGGTGTAGAGTGATCTTGTTGATGCCGGTGCACTGTCTTGCTTGTGTAATGCTTTGCTGGTATGATGTCTTGCCGGTGCCATAGGATTGCAAGGTTGCCATCAATGACAAAACCTTCAATCATACACAATGTCTCATTGGAGTGTCCATATGCCAACAGACGATGGCAAGGATTTTAGTTAGGGAGTAGTGTCGACAATGTACCGGTCCAAGAGGGGCCATTAGCTTAGTGGTAGAGCACTCCATCAACGTATGGAAGGTTCTAGGTTCGAGTCCTAGCTGGTCCACTGTCTCAATGTGGACGACTTCCTTTCATTTTTGGTATTGATGGGTTGGAGTTGGATTGACATAGGTATAAGGTGGGCTATGATTGTGACTTCCTCAAGAAATTGCATTATTTTGAGCCAGTGCAAAACAGGGATTGTATTTGTGATTTATTTGGTTTCACAAAGTGTATGTGGGGTAAGTTGTTTCTTGCAAGAAAGAGTATCAAGTATCAATTTTAGAGATGTTGAATATGGTCTACCTGCCTGATGTTCAGTTGATGGTTTGCTGATGTTCACTTGATGATTTGATGATTTAATTGTTTGGTGCTTAGTTGATAATTTTGTTTGATGTTCATTTGGTGTGTTTTAGTTGATTGGATGATTTAGTCGTTGATCAATTGTCTGGTGCTCAATTGATGATCAGTCATACAGACTACTAGTGTAGATGTTGCTAATTATGGCTTCAGATGTTGATGCTCTATTTGATGGTGTTGTTGTTTATGTGTGTGGCTTTCTTGACATCTTAAGTTGTGGATGTTTAAGTTTGGAAAAGAGAATTGGTATATTGGTTGATAGCATAGATGAAAAACTCGGATTTTGCAATAACTCGGCAAGGCCAAAATTTTTTAAAAACTCGGCAAAAAACTCGGCAAAACTCGGCAACTTTATCGAACATTTGAAAATACATTTTTTTTTTATATATAATTCAAAAACACACATTTACACCAAATTTGTATAACATATATGATTTCCATGATATATAAATCAAATTTTTTTGGTAATACATAGCAACAAATGCAAGTATCATAGCATAAACCAAAAACCAAGTGCAACATATGTATAAGAGTTCAATACATATCAACGTATCATAGTGACAGTCTCATAGAGTTATAGAGTCATAGACCACAAAACAAGAACCTCTGAAATTCTGATTACATATCAAGTTCAAAGTTTGGTATCAATGAAAATAAGAAATCATAAATTGCGTCTACGACTAAAGCTCAAAACAGATTGTGGCCGCTAGGTGGGTGGTGCTGAAGTAGTGGCAACATCCTCAACACTAACAGGTGCCTCTGCTGCATGATCAACCTCCTGCTCCTCCTCACGTGCTGCCACTTCCGCATCCCATTCCTCTCCTGCCCTCTCCAACTCACTCAGCTGCTCATTAGTAAGGAATGGATCCAAATCATTATCAACATCATCAGGAGAAGCAACCCATTCTGTTGCATATGGATCAATGTCATCCAAGTCAAGTGCTTCATGTGAATCTTGCCCTAGCACCTTCTTCTCATGTAATCGAATGTTGTACCGCACATAGACAAGATCATTCAAGCGTTGTTGAGTCAACCTATTGCGCTTTTTTGTGTGGATGTTCTCAAAAACACTCCAGTTGCGCTCACAACCAGAAGCACTACAAGGCTGTGATAATATGCGGATGGCAAGCTTTTGAAGATTAGGCGTTGTGGCACCATAATCTTCCCACCACAAATCTGCAAGGATACAAAATGTGATTTATAACTTGTAAAGATTTCAATAATCTTAAAGAGAGAAATAAATGGTAAAAATTAAACATATGTTTTTTTTTACCTGGTCGTAAGGTGGCTCTCCTACGTTTGTAATCAGGTGAAGAAAACAATTCCCCTAAGGCCTTCTTATAACTCTGCAACTCATCAAGTATCAGGTCTCGAAGGATCTCATCATCAACTAATCTCCGAATGCATGTGTCAAGGCCAATTCTAACCTCTGCATCTGCTCTGAAACTCGGAGAGTAAAAAAACTTGGGATTCAAGAAGTAGGCAGCAGCATGAATATGTTGGTGGAGTTGATGGTTCCACCTCCGATCAATTATGCGCCATATGGGTTCATACTTGGTCTTGTTTGACCCATACAAGTGTTGAATCGCCTCTTTGGCCTTATCCATGGCCTCATATAGATACCCCATGGAGTTATGATCCCCATCCACCATTCGTAGCACCCTCACCAACGGTTCCGACACCTAGATATAAAAAATCTAACAAAATCAGCAGATTGAAATATTAGAAAATTAAATAATAAATCATCAATTAAAGTTTCAAAACTTACATTGATGATCTCCTCCACTATCTTGGCAAAATTAGTATCAAAAATGGCAATCACAACCTTCTCTGCTTCAGGCTTTGTAGCATAAGGACTCCCCAACCATCTTTCACTCACAAACATCCGCTTCAGGTTGGGCAATGTAGCAAGTATGCTCTGCAAGGTGAGGAAATTGGTAGCAAAGCGTGTAACCCCCGACCGCACAAGATCCTTACCTTCAGTGTGCTCTCTCATAAGATTCAGGACCCATGTGTGATTGTAGATGTATTTGGTGATATTCCTTCCATCTTCAACCACTTTCTTTACCCAACTTAGTTTCCCTATGTCCTCAAGGAGCAAGTCAAGACAATGGGCAGCACAAGGGCTCCAAAATAATGTCGGATGTCTAGCCATTAGAAGTTTGCCGGCTGCCACATATGCAGCTGCATTATCAGTCACAACTTGGATGACATTCTGCACTCCCACATCTATCACCAGTTCATCCAACATGTTGCACAAGGTCTCCGCATTCTTCACTTCATTGGAGGCATCAATTGATTTTAAAAATACTAACTGTCCTCCTGAAGCAACTAGAAAGTTGATGAGTGTCCTGTTCCTACCATCTGTCCATCCATCAGAAAGAATGGTGCAGCCATTCTTTTCCCAAATAGTCCTTTGCTCTTCCACTAATGCATGAGTGTTTTGGACCTCATCCTGCAATAACGGTCCACTTACCTCGTAACGGCTTGGGGATTTGAACTCCTTACCTGCCACAGTCAACGCGGTGACCAATTGGTCCCAAGATGGACTAGAAATAGCATTGAACGGAACATCGTTGTAGATAAAAAATCTAGCACACGCCACCTTGGCTTGTTGGTGAGCCTCTTTATTCCATGCAGTGCCAAGCAATCCAGGTTGTGCACCAGGAGTGTTACGTGGAATAAAGAAGTTTTCCATGTTGCTGTCCAAAGTTCCCTTTGCTCGTATCCGTGGCCCAAGGGAAGAACCAGATGTCCCCACATCTGTATGTGACCCCATGGAACTCAAATCTGCCCTTGGGGCTGCCATTGCCTCTGCTGTTCTCTTTTCTGTTGCCTTCCTTTGATCATATGCTTCAAGCGTTGCTATTGCATCTCTCGTATCCTCTTCAGTACATTCCGTACAGCTTGTGGTATCTCAGCATTGAATTTTTGCAAGGTGATATTTGAACCTATTAATGCCACCTTTTACAATTTTTTTGCAATGGTTGCAAAAAACATCTCCTCGTTTTGGACCTGGTCTCCCATGTTTCCAACAAGGGTCTCTCTTTTTGCCACCAACTTTAACTGTAGAAGCTGAATCCATTTTCTTTCAAAAAGATGTGGAAAAGAACCTAGCAAAAGAGAGGCAACATTTAGAGATAAATAACATTGTTACCAAAAAAAATCACAAACATCCAAAAATTACAATGACTGTATAACTGTATTTTATTTACAGTCATCTATTAATAGATGACTCTCTAAAATTAAAATTTTTAATTGGTTGTGTATTGTTTTAAGTTTTTAACTTCAAATTTAAATTTAAATGAAATACTTTAATACACATTGACATTACACAGTTGACAGTCATTTCAAATGACTATGAGTATTTCACAATTGACTGTGTATTACACAGTCATCAGTCATTTGAAAATGACTGTGTATTACACAGTCATCAGTCATTTGAAATTTTGAAATGATTGTAATGACTGTGTATTACACAGTCATTTGAAAATGACTGTGTAATACACAGTCATTTCTCATTTGAAATGACTGTAATGACTGTTACACAGTCACAGTCATTTCAAATGACTGTGTAATACACATTCATTTTCAAATGACTGTGTATTACACAGTCATCAGTCATTTGAAATGACTGTGTATTACACAGTCATTTGAAAATGACTGTGTAATACACAGTCATTTGAAAATGACTGTGTAATACACAGTCATTTGGAAATGACTATGTATTACACAGTCATTTCAAATGACTGATGATTGTGTAATACACAGTCATTTGAAAATGAATGTGTATTACACAGTCATTTGAAATGACTGTGACTGTGTAATGATGACTGTGTAATACACAGTCATTTGAAATGACTGTGACTGTGTAATGATGACTGTGTAATACACAGTCATTTGAAAATTTGAAATGACTGTGTATTACACAGTCATTTGAAAATTGAAATGACTGTGACTGTGTAATACACAGTCATTTGAAATGACTGTGACTGTGTAATGATGACTGTGTAATACACAGTCATTTGAAAATTTGAAATGACTGTGTATTACACAGTCATTTGAAAATTGAAATGACTGTGATTGTGTAATGATGACTGTGTAATACACAGTCATTTGAAAATTTGAAATGACTGTGTATTACACAGTCATTTGAATTTTGAAATGACTGTGACTGTGTAATACACAGTCATTTTGAAATGACTGTGTATTACACAGTCATTTGAAATGACTGTGACTGTGTAATACACAGTCATTTTCAAATGATTGTAAATTGTAATTACTAATGATTGTGTATTACACAGTCATTCGAAATGACTGTGACTGTGTAATACAGAGTCATTCGAAATAAAACAATACAAAAAGATACCTGGTCGTGCGTGCAAATGCAAACAATACAGTCATTTTGATTGTGTAATACACAGTCATTTCAAATGACTGTGTATTACACAGTCAAAATGACTGTGTATTCGAAATAAAACAATACAAAAAGATACCTGGTCGTGCGTGCAAATGCAAACAATACAGTCATTTTGACTGTGTAATACACAGTCATTTCAAATGACTGTGTATTACACAATTAAAATGACTGTGTATTCGAAATAAAACAATATAAAAAGATACCTGGTCGTGCGTGCAAATGCAAACCCTATGCAAATCGCGTGGCGTTTTTTGCCTTCCGGAGTCGCGCGAGCCGCGAAATGGAATAAAGACTTCGGTTTTTTTTTTGCCTGCGACTTAAGTCGCGTTTTTCTCGCATTTTGTGCCGCGTTTCGGGCGGGTTTTGGCCATTAACGGCGATTATTTGCCCAAAAAATCGCGGCGAGTATTAAAAAAAATCGCCCCGAGTATTTCCGCGATTAACTCGCACGGCATTATGGATCGCGATTACTCGCGAGTTTTTGAATTGCTCGCCGAGTTTTGCAAGTATGGTTGATAGTAATGTTGAGTAAGCTTCAATATGCAGGAAATAGTATTTATGTCCTATGTGCAGAAAATGTTACCTTGTCTAGTTTGTCACAATCATTTTGTGTAAGTACACAACAAATATTTAGTTATGATAGGGATGTATGGAAACTTGGAGATGATGGTTGTTGATGCATTGTGTTGTCATGGATATTAGTCTTATATGTCATTCCTGTTTTTTTTTTTTTCTAATTGCAAGCGTTCAGTAATGTATATGATCCAAGACTAGATGTTTAGATGTTATCATGTTGCCTAGTGTTGATGTTTTGCATATATAAATGAAAATATAATATTTAATTTTTTTTTAAATAAAAGGAAATAAAATTATTTAATATTTTCCCTTTCAATTATTTATAATATTTTGTATAAATTAAAAATATGCCTTCAAACTTGATTTTAATGTATTATTTTGTGTAATTTTTTTTTTATAAAGAATAATATAAATTAATAAACAACATAAATAAAATTAAATGTATTTACTTATTTTTTAATCAAAATCAAATTTGAAATCAATCAATTACCTAAAGTATTTTATATAAATAAAAAATTTGCTTTAAAATTGATCTATGTAAAAAATTACTTTATAATTAAAATATAATATAAAATAATAAACAAAATTTAAATAAAACACACAATACACAATATAAATTAAAAAATTAAAAGTAAAATGCACAAAAAGATAAGCCATTTATTGTACTTACAACAGAGGGTGCAACAAGAGAGGGCAAGAATTTGTTAGGGATTTTAATCATACCATTTTTGTTCTTGCCCTCGCTTCATCTTTCGCGAAACCTTTTTTCCTTGATGGAAGCACAAAAAAATAAACATAAAAAGGAAATGTGACAATTAAAATTATTTAAATTGCCTTGCATCTTTATTTGCAATTTTCAACTGTTGGTTTTTTAGAAGAGGTTGTCCACTTGAAATAGGGAACACCTTTTGCTTAATAAAATACTTATAAAATTATAATTTTAAACAAAGTATAATAAATTTATAATATAATAATCTAAGTCACTAGGTTCGAATTCCAATTCAAAGTTTATTAACTTTGAAATTTGAATGCAGTTTGACAAGGAAAAAATCCGAAATGTATAAAATTTGAATTAAATTCGCCATATGTATTTTTTTTAATAAATATATGTAATTTTAAAATTTTTTTAATAAATATATGTAACAGCAGCAGAGGCAAACTGGCAGGGCGTCGAACACGGCGGCAGAGGCGAACTGAATGCGTCAAACACGGGCTTCTTCGAACACTACCGCAGACTACTGCAGACTATTGTGACTTCCTTCGGCTTCCACACTTATCCAGCGACGACTCACGACGGACTGAAGATTGTGAATATTAATTGTTTTCAATGTACGAATTTGAACGAATTTAAACGAATTTTATATGTTTTAAAGTTCGATGAATTTCGAACTTCAAGGAAGAAATTCGGCCGAACCTGGTGACTTAGATTATAATATGTAGATCTCACTGATAAAAAATAATAATATGTAGATCTCATTTTATATTTATTTATTTTTATTATAAATAATAAATTAATAATTTATATTTATTTTTCTCTATTATAATTTTTTCTTATTATCAAAATTTAAAAATTAATTATAAAAGTATATATTTTTAAGTTTAAATTATTATTCTGTATTAAATTCGTTATATTTAGATTTTAAGGTTTTAATATATTTTTGATTAATAATATTACTAAATTTTTATTCTATTTTATTTTAACATAAATTTGGATTTAAATGTGAAAGTTATTTTGAATTTAATAATAGGTTCCTACTTTGCATATTTTTTTGAAATTAAATATTATGATTTATTAAAATTAGATACTTAAATAACTTAAGAAAATTGTTACGTTAGGGGGCTCCTAGGGGACATCCCCATAATTTCTGCCTATAGACAGTGAATTTTATAGGCAATTTGACTTTGAGTCTCAATTTAACACAAAATTGCCATAAGAACTCTGGTAGTTCTTATATGTTAAGGTTCTATAATGTATATGTGCATGTTTTATCCATGTTTTCATATGAATATTTTAAATTTCTATATATATTTTAATTTTCCCTATTTTTATATAGCCATCCCCTAGCCGTCCCTAAAATTGACAAAAAAAAATCATCGTCTTGGAAACATGTACCCTCGTCCCCTGCCGTCTCCGTCCTAGAATCTCAGGGTAACATACGAAAATTGTGTTATATATAAGGTTATGTTTTATTTTATGAATTTTGTATCTTTCATATCCATATTAGGGGTTTGGAATGATGGCCATATCTATATTTAATATCATATCGGTATCAGTATGTGCATCCGTGTAAATAATGAATTCTTATAAGATACTATGGTGGAGGTAAACCAATTGGAATCACATTGTGTTACTAGGGAAGTTAGATTTTGCTAAGCCATTCAAATATGTTCTCAAATGTAAGTTGAAGGTTCATGCTTCTGTTGGAAACTTCATTTTGGTTGATGAAGGAATTGATAATTAGTGTGAGAGGTTACAAGTTAAATACATACTTTTACTATGGATGGCAAAACAATCTTTTTGTTTTATTTGTAGTAATAAGGATTTATGAGGATTTTCTTTTATGCTTAGAAAAGGAGAACTAAGTAGGACGTTACGTTGAATTTGCATGCTTTGGAATGATAGGATTAATTTTTTTTGGATGGAAGAATCACATGTTTCTAAATTTGAGGGGCATGACTTTTGACATCCATCTGATGGACTTTCCATCCAAATTGGGCTGAAATAGCAAGGACAAGCTGAATGGTACTCATTTTGGCTATGGGAGTAAATGTCTCCTCATAATTGGTGCCCTCTTTCTTTGAGAATCCTTTAGCTGCTAAGTGAGCCTTGTACTTATCAAGGGTTCCATTAGCCTTATACTTGATTTTATATACCCATTTGCAGCCAATGGGTTTCTTCCCAAGTGGAAGATCGGAGAGGACCCCAAGTGTTGTTCTTCATAAGACTATGGTGTTCAACTTTCATAGCCTGTTCCCACTCGGGTATTCCTTTAGCCTTTAAATATGTATGATGCTCATAGACACTGTGAATGTTAGCCATGAGCACAAAAGTTAATTGTGTTTTGTTGCTTGCACTTGCTTCTACTTGATCTACCCTTAATGAGCTTATCATCATAAAGATCACCATTGGTCTTGGCCCACCACTTAGGTTGGAGAGTAGAGGTACCACTACCAACATCCAATTCAGGAGGATCAACATCACCTAGGATACCTGGAACAAATTCATTTGGTGCTGATCCAGGTTCTCCCGAGGGAAGTTGGGTGGTGCAATATCATGCCTGGGAGACTCCACAACTTTAGAGTCATGATCAAAATCCCTCCCATCAGGTGGACCTAAGAGAAGACGAACACCCAAATCCTTAGCCTTTAGAGGCTGATCCTCATGGCTCAATATAGGAGAAGAGAGCTGAAAGGGCCCTCGTTCTTCATCAAATACAACATCACGACTGAATATGAGACGATCAGTGTCTACAACAATCAGCCGATAAGCTTTGCGGTTATCACTGTAGCTCATGAATATGAGTTTCTAGCTCTTGGATCCAATTTTGTGCGCTTGGCATTTGGAATCCAAACATAAGCAATGGAGCCAAAGACTTTCAGGTGGTTGATTTTAGGCTTCCATCTAGACCATGCTTTCTTTGAAGTCATCTTCTTAACAGCCTATGTAGGAGACCAATTCAAAAGGTAGACTATAGTGTAAACTACTTCAGCCCAAAATTTCTTTGGAACAAATTTGTGCTCCAACATGGATCTAGCCATCTTAGTGATTGTGCGGTTTCTCCACTCAACAACACTATTCTGCTGAGGGGTGTAAGTTGTGGTACGTTGATGCTTAATCCCATGTGTTGCACACAAGTTGGAGAAATTAGAAGAACAAAATTCCCCTCCATTGTCTAACCTAAGAGTGACTATCTGACAACCTGACTCTTTTTCCACTAAGGCCTTAAACTTCTGAAACATGCTAAACATCTCTGATTTATTTTTAAGTACACCCACATTCTTCTACTAAAATCATCGACAAATAACAAAAAATACCTAGATCCAGTGACTGAAAGAGTGTTCATCGGTGCACAGACATCTGCATGAACCAACTACAATACCTTGGAGGTTCTTGAAGAATCCACATTTGAAAACAGAGTTTGATGCTGCTTTCTAGCCTGATAAGCTTCACAAACTCCATGATTCTAAGTCTGAATCTAAGGTAAGCCAACAATTAGACCCTCCTAAACTAGCTAAGAGAGAGTGCACATTTAGGTGCCCATATTGCTCATGCCAAAGATTGCTGATTGAAGTACTCTTGACTGCCATGGCGCGCTCCTAAGAATCACAATGTCAACAAGTCTATAAAGACCATGATCTTCAAGACCCATAACAACTGTAGTGCGAGTCTCCCTGTCAACAATTCATTTGTGCAAACTGAATACAATATCCAACTTAGGAGAATGTCGCATAATTTGGCTGTCTGATAATAGATTCGACTCCATGCCAAGTACAAAGTATACATTGAGAATATTATATTTCTCCCTCTAGATTGAATTTGCATGTTGCCCTGGCCGACAACAGTATACTCATCGCCTTCAAAGAATATTGAATTAGTGAAAGGCATGTACTCTGTAAACCAATCCCAACGATGTGTGAAATGTCGAGAGGCACCGGAGTCAATGTACCAAGTAGATGATTTCACATGCTCAGATGGGCGTTTGGCCATGTAGCCAAAGATATCGAGAACAACTTCTCAAACTGAAAACATGATTTTGAGGAAAAATCAACAAACCTTGAAAATTGGATTTTACAAATCATCGTTTTTTTCTAGAGAAAACAGTAAAAATCTTAAAAATAGGAACGCCCATCATATGGGATACATCTCGATGTCTCCAAGAATCCTTGGGAGACTCCGAGGTGTCTCCAAGACTCCATGGGAGACTTCGAGGCGTCTCTTGAGGGGTGGGGAGACTTGCAGGAGTCTCTTGTTCGAACATGCCAAAAAGCAATTGAATTTTTTTTTAAAAATTTTTTTAGCTATTTTTGGGGGTTGGGGGGTTAACCCTAATTTGAGGTGGGCCCCACCCCTTCCCCCAATGCAATACAAAACCAATAAAACATTGATTTCATTCAGATTTCTAATCTTGATTTTTTTTACCAGCTAGCTGAAGAGAAAAAACTTAGATATCTTCGTATTTAGATTTAGTATTTCAAAATTTGCTATTTTAGAATTTTACTAATTTCTTGTTGTTTCATTTGAAATGTAATTCTTATACTATTACACATCTTTTCACAGCTAGTTTTTCAAGTACTGCAAAAATCATGGATGAAAATATCGGCTAAAAATTGGCCAGATCATGATTTATCGCGAGGCAAATGGCCGGTCGATTTAATCGGACGATTTTTTCCAAAAAATTGCAGGTTTTCGGCACAAAAACTCGGGATTTTTCAGATAAAATTGCCATTAAAAACCGAAAAACCGCACCTCTGCAAACTGACCAAAAACCCTAAAAGTCAAAACTAAAATAACATAAAGTGAAATGCAAAAAAAGGGCGATTTCGCTCCATATCGTGCGACTGTTCCCACGGCCGACACCATACGCTTGACGCCCAACGCGCAATTTTGGCTGTTTATTGGCAGACTCCCTGCGCTCGACTATGCTCCCTCGCACAATGCCATTCACCTGCGATTTTTTTTTGCATATATATATATAAATAATAAAACTGTTAAAAATTAAAACTTTAAGATATATAAATGTATTTAAGTTTATATATGAAAATAATGAAATATATAACAGTATAAATTAAAATTGTTATAAATATGAAAATAATTTAATAACGCTATAAATTAAAACTGTTTATGTATGAAATTAATATGTTATTAAAAGAGTATAATAAGTTATTGTGCTCTACAAATTTAGTCTATATGTGTGTTTTTTTAGAATATTTAAAGAAATTATATATTTCTAAATGTTCGATAATTTTGCCGATTTATTGCCGATTTTTTCTCTATTTTGCCGATTCCCGATTTTAAAAAACCTTTTGGCCAAAAGATTTATTGCCGTTAAAGATTTTTCCATCTTTGGTAAAAATAACTATATCAGCACCACCCCCCCACTGTTCCCAAACTTAGGCCCTTTGTCCATTTTTAATTATTCATTTGCTTTCTGTTTTTTCATTTTGTTATATTCTTTAGCTTCTTTTTTTTGGTCTTGTCAGCCTTCCTCGATCTTTGTGCCTCCTCCCTCCCTCTTTTTAACAACCATGGTCTGCTTCTTGGACATCTTTTCACTTTTGCATGCTCTCTATTTTCATCCTGATGATGGATCACGGAGTGTGATCCAAAACGTTGATGCAAAAAATTCACATACAATCTATCTGGAAACAGTTGATTAATATCTCATGGATTGTCAAAACTTGATGTCTGTTAATATTATTTAGGTTACCTCTTAAAAATTTCTGTGCTCAACTTAAAATAATATTAAAATTTATTTCTGTTGCTTTGTGCCTACGGGAAATGGAAATAGGCTATAGGTCTTCTTTGTGGCATTATTTCTAAAAAGGGGACACCCTACATGACATAAAAGTTGCGAGTTGTCCCAATTTTTCCATTTTTAAATTTTACAAAACATTGTAAGGCTCAAAAGGGGGTAATTTGGAAGGAGAAAACCCCATTGATGCCTATTTTGCCTCTTACAAAATTCTAAACTTAATTTTATTTTTGTATGAACATACTGAAAACATACCCAACTCCCAAAATAATTTCTTCCATACAGGTGTTTCGCACCCACGTACCCGTTATAGCTTCCATACCCAATTCGGCAACCTAGTTAATAAACTGAGAGTTTAGAAAGTAGGTGGGGAGTTGTGAGGAGAAGTGTTGTCGGTTAGATCCAAATTTAGGAATAACAGATAGGAAGGTGAATTCTGCAACAAAAATAGTGGAATAGATCTGTGAAAACAAAATTTAAGGATCTACATTTGGAATGCCCCCTACAACGTCCAGTCTCTGATGTACCAAGAACCTGTACTCAACCAATCTGATATCAGTGCTTTAGCAGTTTCAATCTGATCCTGGTCTGCTGCTGTTCTTATGCTGTAGGATACAGAAAAGATGATAATTTGTGCTGGGAATGATGTCCCTATTTCTATTATTTTGGTAATTGTTTTTCATTAAAAAAGGTCTTGAGTGTCTCCCTATATTTCTCCATGTGTGCAATTATTCAGTCTTCTCTGTCTGATAATGCCATGTCCATTTATTGATATGTGATGCTTTTTCAGGTCTGTCATTCCAAAGGTTCTCCAAGTTTACTTGACACAATCATGCTTTCATCTAAAATTTAAAATTTGAACAATCGTACCAATTTTATTGTTTATACTTCTAACATCAACAATAGAGGTTTACTTTCCTTACAATGAAAAATGTGTTGAGGCAAACACCTCTCTTGGGTGCAGATGCATTATGACAACGTTTCAGGGACATACCATGACTTTGGGAACCACACAGAGCAGGTAAATCATATTGTTTTTCTCTTCCTACGTTCATGTGTCTCAGTGTTTTTTTGTTATAAGGGGTGGACTGATTCTTTGTTTGTTTGTTTTTACTTTTAGTTGTATGTGTGAGAATCTTAAATCATTCAATTCATTGGTTCTTATTGTGTTGTTGTTCTACATGGAAAATGTCATTAAATATGCCTCACCTAATAGCCGTGCTTTAAGTAGGTTTATAAAATTCATTTTAGGCTGCTGACAAAATAAAAAGAATTCATTAAATGGATAGTCAGTTTTACAAATAACTATAGATTTGTGTCGAGAAATGATAATTTTTATATATTTCTATCTTTTGTTTGCGTATACCTTAAATGATTAAATGGCATATTTTGTTTCTTTCTCCTGCCTTCCCATTGGGATAAAGATATTAATGTTGTTTAAATCTTTCTAGGAATATATATTATATACTATAATTGCCAATCAATTAATGTAAGTTAAATATAAGTTCTCATATTTTTTGCATCTAAAAGATTGGTTATCACATTAATCGGACTATTAAATTGAGAGATAAGCTCCTGTCACTTATAGAAAAGTGTTAACTTAGGATAATTAACTTGGCAGGCATAAAAAACTAGGTTCCATGTCATATTGGGGGCAGGGATGGTGGGGGATGTGTTTTAGCCTTTTAGGGATGGCAGTATGGGGGCCATTTTGGGGATGGTGGGGATACACACACACACTCTCAAATTTCTACAAGTTCAACTATACACAAGTAACATGGTATCATAATTAAGACAGTGAGAGTAGTATAGTGGGAAGGGAAAAAAATATCAGCAATCACTACATAATGAAATCAGTGACAGTAGTATAACAAAAATAAATATATCATGTTTTAGATTCATGTAGCTGTGTTTATATTATTGACAGTGATATCAGTATGGTTTTATGATGCTTTCGTCTATGCTGATAAAATTAGGCAAACCTTTTAATGAAGCTCCAAAACACTTGACAATTTATCAATTTTGGTGACCCAAATCGCAAACCTTCACTTGATTCTTTCATGATAAATCCTCTATTCTGATTATGGTGAATATTATGAAATTTATAACTCCCATTTAATCAATCTCTCTTTGATCTACAGATTTCTAATATAATTTTGAAGAAATTGCAAGAGGGATAGTGTTAAATCTTGTGAATGAAACAATTCATGTTTATTATCAATCATTGCCTTGCTTCAATATTTGGTTGTTCCTTTATTCTATGATAAACTATTGCTTCCGTTTCTATTGATGAATTTATGAATATGCAGAGAATTTATTTATTACTTAGCGCCAATCTTTTGACAATAGTGTCTGCTTACTTGATCGACTCATATTAGTATCAACACCCAGCTTTATGAGTAAAGCTTTTGACAAAACCTGTGTCCATTTTGTTAATAAAAGCATAGACCACTTAAGGCATAAACTACAGATGGTGGCTTGAATTTTTTGTTGGCAGCTTCATTACTGACTGAAAATAGTTTTGTCTTGGTCTGATTTTAGAAAGAAAAACTTTGCCTTGTTTGATTTGACCGTCAGTCTAGCTTGGCTAACTGGACATTAGTGATAGGCAAATCTTTTCTAACTTGACTATCATTTTTTGTTTAATTTTTAAGTATTGGTAAAAGGCGCCCCTAGCATAAGGCACACCTTTTTGATTTCATCTGCATTTAAGAAGAAAGAAAATCATAAATCTTGTCTTTCGAATAAGTCAAACCTTTCTTGTTTAGCTACATTTTTTGAAGATAACAAAGTTCTAAGAAAAACTGCACTCCCCTCTATTTTATTGATTGTTGCTTTCTAAAAAGAGGTGAGTGCTTTGTAAAGGATTTTTTTTTGTATAAATTTAAAATTTTAAAATATCAATTACTTAATAACAATTGAGTCTAGAAGGAATGTTTGTGCCCTAGTCATGACATTATTTGGGAGGCTGTATAGTATTTCAATTTTCTAAACTTTCATTCCTGTTGTGACCTTTGAATTCTGGGTAGATATGTTTTTTGCTTTTAAGTTGACTAGTACAGTTGATATTAAAATAATATGCATACAAAGCTAAAATGATATTTGAAAGGATTTAATTCTTTATGCTTTAATTTGAATGCTTTTCAATGTCAAGAACCAGTTCATCATGACGAATATATAATACTTATTATATTTATAGGTGTCCTTGAAATGGATTGAAATCCTAGATGAGAAAAACCTATACATCAGGAGGGAGCTTCGCAGAGTTGTATCTCGAAGACCAAGATTGCGCTTGGTTCCCCATTTTGGTTATGTCAGTCTCTTCCCATTCATAATGAAGCTTATTCCATCTGTAAGTGAATATCTACCTTTAATTTTATAAATTACTATGCTTTTTTTCCACAGTCCTATCCTTTTGATCTATTTTCTTCCACATGATTTTGGAATTTCTGATAAAATTCCCTTATCTTATTTGCTGCTTTTTCGATGAGTTTATAATGTGCAGGACTCTCCAATCTTGACAAAGCAAATGGATCTGATCCATGATAAGAGCCTATTGTGGACCGGTTATGGACTCAGGTCACTTGCAACAACAAGGTATACAAAGAAGTCTACGGCATTATTTGAGAATTTATATATTTTTTAGGGACATATACAGACTAATTTATTCTCATTTAGTTCATCATGGCATTGGAATGAAAGATGCTTAATATGTAGAAAATAAATTATTTTCTTTAAGAACAGGCATAATCTCTGTGTTCCATGGGGCATAAAGACTGTCCTAGATGTCCAGGAGGACAAGGACATCTTGGGGATGAGGATAGGATGTTCCCCCTTCTCCTTTGCCTCATCCTCTCTTTATTTTAAAAAAACTGGGATGTCCTTGAGACGTCCCCCTTTTTTGCTAAAATTGGGGACATTAGGGTGTTCTCCCATGCCTGCACTGTTTAAAAAATAAAACAAAAGCATGGAAGGATTCTTGTGAGTTTGTTGTGACTGAGATCAAACATTCTCTGGTGGAGTAGAGAGAGGAGAGGGAGGCTTCGAGTTTTAGCAATGGTAAATTGATAGTGCTCTCAAGTTGGAATTTGTCGTGTGATTCTAGTCCATTTGTATACGAACTGGGAAGACCTGTTCCTCACATGGACTTCAATTGAAACAAAATGTATATACAAATAGAATGATATACATCAACTGGGTGGTATTCTATTGGATTTGTTTTAGATATTTGGACCATTGGGGTTATGTCATAAGTGTGTAGTTCCGTTGCAGGGTAAAAAAACAGTCATCAAGTGGAGTCAAAGGTGGAATAGTTTTGCATATTCTTGTTCCTCTAAAAATATTATGCAAATTAAAAAAATATGGCATTGAATTTTGAGATTGTAAAATAATATGGCTCTAGGAAGTTGTTGAAGGTATTGTAGTTTCTAATGGGAGTTTTTTATTCTTTAGCTGTGTTTTTCTGTCTATAGTTGCAACTTAAAGTCTACTTTTAGACTTTAGCTTTTAGGGCACGTTTTGTAGTTTATAGTTGTGCTTTCAGGTCTATAATTGTATTTTAGGGCACAATTTTCAGTATACCAATGTTTTTAGGGCACTTTTTTCATTTTACGGTCATATTTTTCACTCTACAGCCATGTCTTATAGCATTCTTTTCATTGTAATACCATTTTAGGGTACACTTTTTAACTACAGTTGTATTTTAGGGCATAAATCTCGTCAAGAGCTATGTTGTAGGGTTCAGCAGAACCCCACTGTGCTTGTATGGGTCCAGTTTGGGGCTGGGTCTGGGGCTGGGATGGCTTGGGGTTCTCCCAAAGTAAAAACTAAACAAATCATTTTCTAAGAACATTTTAATATTTTATTAAAAAAAAAGTGCCAAATACCTACTTTTATCCTCAAGTGATAAAATTGTGAAAAGAGTGAGGCACCATGAAGGTTTGCGTGGTTTCAAAAGCCTTAATTTGAGCTGCCTCGGAAACTTGCAAGGGGTGCTGCCCCTTTACCCCATTGAGAGCATTATCCACAAACCCCCTCAAGGGGTGCTGCCCCTTGACTCTACTGGCGAGACCTTGCCCCCAGATCCCTGCAAGGGCCAGTGCAGGGTACTGCCCCTTAACATTGTTGGGCATTGCCCCCAGACCCTCATGAAGGGTATTGTGCTTCGACCCCATTGGGGTATCCATTCTTAGACCCCCACTAGTTACTATCTCCAAATCTATGCCCTTTGTTTTCTTGGTTAATTGTGGCCAATTGGGTTTAAAAGAGCTGAGGATTTGCTCTTTGTGCATTTCTATGTGCATCTCTTGTCACATAGGAAACTTGATTACAATGAATTAACAAAAAATGGGATCTAACTCATGAGTGCGCTGACTCAGAGATTAATGTTGTACAACTTCCTGAAATCTCTTTAGATGAGGTAACTTCTACATATGACATGGCGAGTGGAAGTGGCATTGTGATTCAAATGGAATTGAACCAAATGCTGGCTTTGATGCTCTCGATAAAGAGCAATATGAAAATTATTGAATTTTGATTGTAATTTACGTTGTGTATTGACATTTGACAAATCACTGAATAATGAATTTATGAGTATTTTCATTTTTGCAAATTATTAGGTATTTAAATATTTTGTTTATGGGCAATATGTGTATCACTATTTTTATAATTTTAATATATAATTTCTATTTATTTTTAATTGACGATCTATTACTAAAAAGGCAGGTTACAATATATATGTGTCCCGAGGAACACATCAGACAGAGCCTGGCATAAAAAGTATACAAAGTAGATCCTTTTTCTGAAACCAAGAAGGTTTAACTATTTAGCAATTAGTTCAATGTGCAAAAGGAAAGCTCAAAACATCGTTACATGTAAGCCAGTATAATATCATGAATAAAAAGAGATATCATAAATGTCCATAGAGAATAACTCAATCCTTTAATCCCAGCAGCACTTCCTTTTATTACTTTCATATCTCAAAAGTACAAATGGGCCGAGAGATAATGCTTCTGCTATTTGCTGTTGTCAAAATTCTTATACTTAATCTCCAGGTCATTCGTTTTTTTATCTTCTTTTTCCACAGTCAACCCATAGTTATGAACTTAATACTACTATTTTTGAAGTTCTCTCTCTCTCTCTATGTGTGTGTGTGTGTATTATATGAATAAAACTGTCATACTCAAACCTCGAATCCATTCTTGTTACCATACCAGGACTGGTAACTTAGGTCAAGAATCGTACCCTAGCTGTGGTGTGGGTTAACAGGCAAGTTACTTGTTTTGGGAAAAACTTGTGATTACTTGGTAAGTTTACAAACTATGGCATAAACATTGTACGTGGCAAAATAGGCATCATACAAGATGGGAAAACATAAAACTAGCTGTATGAAAGACACAAATGCCACATTTTAATTAAATATGGCCCAAAAAATTGACTTTAAGGCTTCTGAGGGAGTGCTAGAATCAGAACCATTTAAGTGGTGTCGAAGCACTTACAGGAGTTGTTGGGATTGCAGATTTGTATAGTCCATGTGGAAGAGACAACTCAAAATTAGGGAGAGCTGCATAATAAGTTATTGGGACTAATGCAATTGAATTACTCTTTCTACTTCATTCCAAAGCGAGTGGAGATCTTTAACTGCCGAGAGAAGCACAGTGCTGCCAGTTGATCGTGGTCTCATTTTCACAATGGTTTTAGTCCATCAAGAGAAGGGACAAGTATGAGGATTTATCATCCCCATGGTGGTTTTCAGTCCAGAAAAGTGTTGTTGCAAGT
This sequence comes from Cryptomeria japonica, assembly GCF_030272615.1. Classification (NCBI taxonomy): domain Eukaryota; kingdom Viridiplantae; phylum Streptophyta; class Pinopsida; order Cupressales; family Cupressaceae; genus Cryptomeria; species Cryptomeria japonica. Next base: position 191,330,310 of record NC_081407.1, on the reverse strand, counting down.
GGAGCTATAGTTAATTCCTTCATAGAGAGATGTAGGTGTACCAGAAGTAATGTGAGAATCTTTAGTTTCCTTTTTGGTCTTCGAAGCTTTTGGGGACCAAAGCTCCCTAGTTTGGGAGGTATGATCTGAAATCAATCAAGTGGCTCAGATCTATTTTTGACATTTGGACCATTGAGGTCATGTCAGAAGTGTGCAGGTCTATTTCAAGGCCCAAAATAGTGGTCTGATTGAGTCAAAGGTGGTATATTTCTTCATATTTTTGTTCCTCTCAAATTTGTATACAAATTTTAAAAATGGCATTGAATTTCGAGTTTGTATGCACACAATATGGCTCCAAGAAGTTGTTGCAGCAGTTAATGAAGTGCACAACAGTTGCTACAGAAGTTGTGTAGTTGGTGCAGAAGATCATAAGATGTCATTTTAACCTTAACAATTGATTGCTGGGTAACTTTGGTGACCTCTATAGGTGGCATACACATTTTATGTGGAAAATTAGGCATCATATAGGCTGTACACACATAACAACAGTTGCATGAAAAATAGAAAAGTCATATTATGATTAAGAACGCCCAAAAGGAGTGCCTTTTGGGATTCCAAAATATGTAGCACTTTTGTTTTTTCTCCCTGTTGATCTTCCCTCTGGTTAGAGGAAGGCTTTAGCAGATTCGATTTCTGGAAGAAGGGATTGTTATTTTATTGTCGGTTTTAGTACAACATAGGATACTGGATGTATGGTGTTATGATGGTTTTCTTTCATGTAGAGAGTTGTTGCAGGTACCATGGAAGCTCCAAATGTGAGAGAGGGTTCCATGGATGTGAAGAGGGTGAATTATTTACCTAAATTTAGCCTTGTGTTAGGTTTATCTTATTTGTAATGGAGGATGTGACAGTTCTTTATTTTGGACTTGTGGGTTCTATGTTTTGGAGTTTGCATTCCATTTTGCTGCTGTAGTGAGAGTTGTTACAGCCATATGTCATCTTCAGGTTAGTCCATAGATGTGATGGAGCTTTGTATGAGATGTAGAGGTTTTGGAATGCTTGTGAGTTGATGAAAACACAGTTAAGGCTGGGAATTGGTGTTATGAGGAGCAAGTTTTCACTCTTCCAGGAGTTTTCTGCCTAGGTGAGGGTTTCTTGCAAGTATATTTGTGTTGCATATGTTTTGTATGTGTGATGCAGATCCTTTTCCACATTTTAAGATGTTTCAATTTTATCTTTTAATATTTATAGCAAAACATTAGAGATGGCTAAATGCATGCAAAGGAAGATTAAGGTATCTCATTTAAAATCAATATATCATATACCAGAGTGCAGCATAGCTGCCTTGACTAATGTATCAGTTTTCCTACACAAAAGGAATAATGTAAACAGGAATGCATCACAGGCTAGAAGCAAGGGATAAAACCTATGTTACCCCAAGTTTCTGAGACGGGGACGGCAGGGAACGGGGGTATGCGTTTCCGAGACGGTGATTTTTTTTGCTAATTTTGGGGACAGCTATATAAAAGTAGGGAAAATTAAAATAAATAGGGAAATTTACAATATTCATATGAAAACATTGATAAAACATGCACATATCCATTATAGAACCTTAACATATAAGAACTAGTAGAGTTCTTATGGCAAATTTGTGTTAAATTGGGAGTCAAAGTCAAATTGCCTATAGAATTCATTGTCAAAATTCATTGTCTATATGCAGAATTTATGGGGACGTCCCCTAGGAGTACCCTGTCACTGGGACGTCCCCGGGACGGGGAAGGCTGAAAAAAATACCGGGGACGCATCTCCGGGTAACATAGGATAAAACATAACCATAAATGAAAGTTGGGGACTTGTTCAAAGGAAAGAAAACTTGTGATTTCATCTTATTGGTGGTTCAGTGAATTTCCTTGTGACTTAACCAGCTGAGAGATCTTTATCCTATGCTTTCTAGAGTAAATTCATTGAACCATTCAATCATATCTTTTATGTTTGGTTACATGACGTCTTCAATGTGTCTATGCGATTAGACAAACTTACACCAAGCAAGTTAAATTCACCAACAACATAATTGAATATATTTCAGACTGACATTGACCCAAACACCTATGTGGTTGTAGTGCTCCCCTTCAAATATAAAGTAGTTTCAAGAGTTATATACTTTGGATGGGCTTAGTAGATATGTTTAAATGTTTACGGTTTTAAATTTTCAGCTTCTCATAGTTAGCTTACCTTGTTTTTAGTCATTTTAAATTCAAATATAGTTTTATTTATATTTTTTAATAGCCGCATCTCTGCCATCACCCATTGTCCACAAATTGTGGAAAATTTTTGCCGTCCTTGAAACCCTATCCCATAGTCCCTAAAGTGGAAAAGAATAAATTTCTTCCAGGAGTTGAGGAATGATAAAAATAAGCTTATTAGTGTTTACCACGAAGAGAGTAATATCAATTCTTATGTACATTGACATATTGATTTCAACCCTGTTAGGATCTTCCTTTGTTCCTCTTGAGATAGCGCAACTCTCCATTCCTAAAAGTTTAGCCAATCAGAATATCGAGGATAACAATACTCTTAGAAGGGGGATACTATAGAGCATATTAGGCAAAAAGTGTGATTAAAGGCATGCCTGCCTTCAATACAATCTATTTGTATTCTTAAGTTACAAAGGTGGTTGACCTCTTGACTGTTGAAGTCATTTGTTGCATCTAGCATCTTCATAAAGTTTCTATTGCTAGATCCCATTATTAATCTTTGTTGCTCGTTTTGATTCAGATTTAGATTCATGTTTGGGGTTTGGATCCAACATTTCTGCAATTTGTTTTCCGGGATTTGATATGGCTGGGTTCATCCATACTATATGTTATTGAGTTATTTTATTTTATTTACATTGTTAACTTTATTTTTATTTACGTAAAGCATTATTTTATTTTATAATCAAGAGTTATTTTATAATTAAAAAACAAATGGCTGCTGTGTTTAAACTTTAGTTTTTATGTAGAGTCACAACATGACATTTCGGGCCTTGCTGGCACTGTAAAATGCCTCGACGTAATAAATTAACACAATTACATTAACAGTAAATTTAATATATAAATATATTAGTAAAACAAGAAACACATTTTATATCCATTTATATAAATATAAATAAGAAACAAAATATATTACCCATAGCAAATAGTATCAAGGAATTCCAAAGAACCATATGTACAGCAGTATCTGTTCTGTTTGCTGCTATATTTCCCACACAGAAGCCAAAGTATAGCTGCCATTCATGTAAATTGTTAAATCTTAATGTTCTTTGACAGTACATATCAAGTGGCATTATCATTGAATGAAAGTCGAATCTAGAGCCTGTGTGCAAACTATAAAAGATTAATGCAAGTAGCATGTATAGGATACAAGATCAGAGTATGTGGTGGAAAACTGTTTCATAGATAATTGCTCAATTCATATTTATCAAAACAAGTTTGTGCCTAGACAAAATCCTCTCATGGACATTTATGTTTTATGAGGAGTAAATTTAAAGAGCTTAACATTTATGAGAAGAAAACTGACAGCTTAAGTGCAATTAGTTGGTCCTAAAAGTCTTAATTTTTTTCCGGGTTTTCCCCTGGTTTGTCTTTAGGGCTGTGGATTTGTTACGGGTATGTCTCTGACATTCTCAATATGAACTTGAGTCCCAAGTATGAACCCTAGGAATACTCTGGAGATTCTAGATCTGGGATCCATGGTTGAATTTTGGTAGGGGCACATCCTTAGAAATGGGCAAACCTGGTAAAGCTATCAATCCTTGCACTAAAGACCACATACATTGTGCTCATATAGATCAATGAAGACATTCAATTCGTATCATTTTGTGTTCTGATATGCACTGAGCATGGAAATGCTAAATGATTGTAGATGGAATTTTGTTCTTATGCGTATATTATTGTTGTGTGTTCCCACAGTATTCCATATTTTTGTTGTCTGCATTGGACGCCTACATTACTTTGTAACATATTTTCCATCTTTTGACATAATAAATTTATGTTACAGGGATAACATGTTGCAGCAGCCATTGAATTGAATTTGTAATTATCTTTGAGATTATATGAATTTGTAGTTATCAGATTTTAAATACTTCATTTTGTACTTCTGCATTGCTTCTAATTCATTTGACATCAAGAACTGTTGCACTAACATGTTCCTGTCTGGTTATGGAAGGGGTGCATTAAATGGCTTGATCCTATTTGCTGTATAGCATCCAAATTGTTCACAATCTTTCTACTAGGCTCTTTAGATGTCCAATGCCATTTATTTATTCTGTTTTAAAGAATGTTTCCCTAAATAACTTGGTATTGCTGTCCCCTTCAACCATTGAAATCACTCTAGATTTCCACCACTCCTAAGTATCATTCTTTTCTTCTAAGTCTATTTGCTTTTGATTAGTTTGAAGTTTTGAACTTCTGGTCATGTAATTGCTGGTTTTTTCAAAAACATAATATATATTGTATACATCCAACCAAATACAACTGCTGTTACATTATTGTTTGCAATATGGCTTCTAATATGGTTGATTGACTTATTTTTAAGAATTCTAGTGTTACCAGAAAATTATACATCTAATCACCCTTGACCATTTCCTTATGGGCCTGTTTCTTTTCCTCAGGCACACATGAATCGTGAGCCATCCATTAAAATACCCTATTATTTCGGTGCTTCACTCCACTTTTGCACTATTTGATGCTAGAGACAGATGTTTCTGACATAGGACACATTAGTACTTTTGAAGGGAATAATAATTTCATACCGAATTGGGCAGTGATCTGTGATGTCCGATTTTGGACATAAGCTGTTAGTTGCCGTTACCCGTTGATCCAGTTTTGAGATAAAAAATATTTTCAGTTTCTGTACTATGTATCTATTCCCTTTCTTTGTATTACACCATATTTACCGACCTTAATTGAAGGTCACGTCTATCAGAGCATATTTGTGTAACATCTCGCTGAACAGTTCTATCATTATATTTTGCAGTCTCCTAATATTAACAGTTTTTTCTTGTGATATTATCCATTCAAATATTTTTATTAAAGCTTTTATCTTTATTGACCGGATGGAACTATGCTTGATGAAATGATAGCTATGCCTATATCTATGTTGACTTGTATGGAAATCTTTCCTTCGCTACTTCACAATAGTCTTTTTATTATATGATCATTATTATCATCTTTACCTAAGCTTAATACTCCGTTTCTGACCCATATAAAGCAACTTACAGATTTTGCATGCACAATTCATTTTCCATATATGATACATGTACACACGGATCAACTCAACTTCAATTTCCGCTAAGTTTTTTAGTTTTGGATGCTTAAATTTAGGTGTATTCTTTTTCTCCACGATATTGGACACATGATAGGAAAAGAACGTTTCTTTGGATTTTAGCTTTAGTTTTGCTTGATTTATTTTAATCTTTTAAGTTTTATAGTTAGGATTGTAAAATTTGGATGTTTAACTAAATTCACACAGTTTTTCTCAGAAGCTCCTGCTCAATCAAAATAAGAACTCTCAAAATAAGATTTGGTGATGCAAGGCTGTCTTTATGTTCTAAATTCGTCTGTTCTTTGTGTAGTTCTCTGTACATGAAACGCAACACAGAGCATGACCCACCATATTGGAGGGGTCCTGTTTGGATTAACACGAATTACCTCATTCTCTCGGCACTTCATCATTATGCTCAAGGTATAGTCCTCCTCTGTATTTTGTACTTGTTTTTCTATTTCCAGAAATTGGTTTCTTAATCAGCAATCAGGAATATGTTGCAGAATCTGGACCATACAAAACAAGAGCAGCTGAGGTTTATACCGAACTTAGGCAAAATCTCATTGAGTAATAACCTTGCCATATGAATTTTATAGTTTTAAGAATTTTTCAGGTGTCTTAAGTTTATATGCTTTTGAATGAAAAATTGAAATTCTTTTTCTGACTTGAAAATTGTAGGAATATTGTTTTCCACTACTTTAGAAGCGGTTATTTTTGGGAACAATACGATAATACTGCAGCTGGCAAGGGAAAGGGTGCACATCCATTCACAGGATGGACTTCTCTTATTGCTTTGATAATGGCAGAAATTTACTAGGAAGTTTCATTTTAACAGAAAAGAACTTTTTTTCAACGTTATGTTTCTGAACCATATCTTCCCTTGTATTTTTCGTTTACTTACTATTTTTGTTTGATCTTTTTGTTAGAAAGAAACCATTTTTGATCCGAGGTAATCCCTTGATTACAATTTTGTCAAGGTAACACTATATCACAGAGAATCTAATTCCTCAAGTTTTGAACCACAACTGTCTCCATGATTTGTGCCTCTTCCTGTAACTAGGATACAGATCAACATTAATATCCACCACAGTTACATTGTATTCTGCATCAGAAACAAAATTGCATTTTGTTTCCGGATTTTCCGTGAGGTTAACAATGTAGGCATTCTTGTTATGCTCATTAGCATTTTTAGTTAGCCTAATTTTCGAATTTCTAAATTATAGAGATTAGGTGTTAGCAACATTGACAAATTTGGCATTTACATATACTAATGCTGTGCTGTACGGTATTGTGGTTGGAATTTTGAAATTTAACTAAAATAAAATACTATAAGAACTAAATTGCTTATCATGTTCTCAGATAATCGTATCTCAACTCTTGGAGCCACAAATGGGGACATAGGAGAGTTAAAATGAAAAGTTTCTTAGCATCTCCATGTCCTTTGGAAGCACCCCTTAAAATTGGGAAGCTGGTTATATAAGCTTTTTAGACATATAATATAAATTACATGGGATATCTAGTGTAGATATCTGGTTGACAAGATTGAAAAGAAATAGATGAATAGATTTGTAATTTTCTTTTTAATTCTCCGTAAAACTGTGCAAACTTTTTTTTAACTGTTAGCCGAAGAGAAATCGTCAGAAGACAAACATGCACGTTTGTTCATATATATATATATTATATACCATACGGGTGGCATATATTTAAACAGGTGGACAAATATATATATATATATACACGATCATATATATAATTAATATCTATAATAAATGTAATCTATATAAATAATGTTTAGATAATAATATTACATATATTTATATGAACATTATGTGAAAGAATATTATTATAAACATACATATATAATACTCTTAAATATTATATATGTAAGATATTATTTAATAATAAAAAAATAGAATATAATATAAAGTATATATGTAAGTAATATTGTTTAGATGTATGCAATATAATTTAGTTAATAGTTATTTCAAAGTATATTTATAAGATATAAAACCGTTCTTTAATCTAATCCATTTTTTTCATATGAATTTTAAACATGTAAACAATGTGATTTCAATTATGAACAAATATTTGTTTGAGTAATAATGGAGCTGTAATTTTAGAAATTAGTATAACTATATTTAAAATATAAATGTAAAATATGTGGAGAGATATCTTATAATAGTAATAGAAGAGAATCATTGTAAAATAAATGTTCTAAAATACTAAACACCAAGAACACAAATCTAATAAAGTCCTGCATGCAAAAAGCTGTGAATATAGCTGGACACAAGTGGCGGGGGTTCTAAAGCTGAAACATGGCATATTTCATGCATTTACTTGTCATTTGCATGTCAAATTGTTTCAAAATGAATTTTTGTTTACGGACATTTTGATGTCATTGTAGATGCCTCTCCACATAAACATAACATTATAAATAAACAGTGTTTTAATAATCATTCAACTTTGATATTGAAAGTAAATTTTTTACAAATCTTGAAATATACCAAATTGAAATTTATCCTTTTGTTCTAATCTTGATATTAATCTTGATATGTAGAATTTGATCTTCAAATAGTAACCTTGACTAAGTATCAAACTCAATGATAACATATGTTGGTAGTTTAGGAGTTGCACTTTTAGGTTTGTATATTAAGTTTTGAATATGCCTTAAAGTTCTATTTACAATACTTCATTGTATCCAAACATAAATCTTGTATTGTCACATCCCAATCTATTTTAAATTTGTTTTTTTATTAATAAACCTATTCACTTAATTGCTATGTCTCACAAGTTTGGAAGCTGATTATTTTAATAATAAACATAACTTAAAATATTATAAAAAGTAGTATTGCTGTTATAAATTACTTACAATATTACAATGTAAGGTGCTATCTTATAGTATTCCAATGTAATATTTCCAACGTGTGAGAAGATAACGAATGAAAACTCAAACAACATCTAAATGTTTTTAAAAACAATTTCAAAGAGAATAATATTGGCCGCCAACTTTCAATCAATAATAATATCGTACCTTATTTAGAAAGGCCGATAAAGACATGAATTGTAACAGCCCTAAGTGTCACCTGCGCGCAATAATGCAGGCATACATGACTATGCCTTGATTATTTTTCAAATGAAAGAAGTGTGAAACAAAAACTTTGCAAAAACAACATTCATTCTGGGCGTAGCATTCTGGAAGATTCTTTTTCATATAGAAAGAGCCAGCATAGAAGGCATAGAGAAAAACACATCTTGCTCTGCTTAATCGCTGCATTTCATAACAACCAGTCTTAGATTATACATCGATTTATGCTTTTGGATTCAGAGGGAGTTTGAAAGCAATCTAATAACAAGGTTATCGAGCTAATTGGGGCGACTATGCTGAGGATAGAAATCGACCCGAGTCAAATTCCCAAAAAAAAAGGAGAAAAAGAGCGAGAGGTAGGTTTGGAGAAGGGTTTCCAACGTTACATCTATAAGCAAGCTGGTACCCTGTCAATCCTTACTTTTAAATTATCTTGCAAAAAGGTTTCGTATATTCATAATATAATTGTCTTTCTATTTAATTGCTACATGCGCAAACCTTGTGTAGACGGAAAAGTCTTCTTATTTTCTAAAACTATGTTTTATATTACTGATAGACTAGGGTAGTTGACAAAAACCCACCTTCCACTATGCGTGACGAATGTCATTACCTTGACCCAAAGCTTCTATTTCGACACAGGCAATATTCAGAGTACTGGCAAAGCTTGTGAAATATGGATTTACACCTAGCAATTGCATTTGCTTGAATGCCCATAGTGAATGCATATTCAGAGTACTTTTCCTTAAGACAGTCTGTTTTGAACCAGATTTGCAATATCGCCCCCCCTACTATCCTTCTTCATAACAGTTGCATGGTCTATTTGTTCATAGTCGTGCCTTCACTTCGCTTCTTTCCCTTTCACATGCATCTCTTTGTTTGACGTAGGAGTTCCATACCACTACACGTTCTTAGGGAATTAGTTGATATGTGAGTACAGTAATGCAAGCTTTATCATTAAGTGATTATCCTGCAATCGATGCATCCAATATATCTTTCCTCTTTTAAGACAGTCTACCAAGTGCTTAACTTTCCTTTATTATGCCGAGAGGCATCTACAATAACATCAAAATGTCCGTAAACAAAAATTCAATTTTTTATGCCGAGAGGTATCTACAATGACATCAAAATGTCCGTAAACAAAAATTCAATTTTGAAACAATTTGACATGCAAATGACGGGTAAATGCATGAAATATGCCATCTTTTGGTTTTTGTGGAGGTGTTATTTAATTACTCCAAATAAAATAGAACCCTTGCCACTTGTCTCCAACTATATGAAACTGTTAGATCAAAATGATAGTGGAAGAGTGCCATAATATTTAAAATGGAACAATCAATAAAATCAAGTGGCATTGTGAGTATAATAATATTGTTGCTAGATTTCCTTCTATTATAAGTTATCTCTTGGCATAATTTACCTATATTTTTAAAATATAGATATACTAGTTATATTAGTTTGGAATGTAATAAATCGTTGTATAGTTATGATAAGACTTACCCTAGTTATGAATATTTTATCATAGAAACAATTTCTTTTGGTGTTCCACGTATTATATAGTTAAATAGTTAATATGTAACACAAAGTATCTGCTTATCTTGTAACCAAGAAGGGAATATGTATAATATAATTAAGGTGTGTATAAGTATATAATTTAATATTTAAGTAGATTTATCAAATTCTATTTCTGATGTAAAAAAGCTCCACACAACTGGATGTAGAAGCAAAATACATGAATTTAGCATGGATTATGGAAATCTTATCTCTCTAAGATTTATTAGATTTTTTCTATCAAAGTAATCTACTAAATTTAACTCTATTAATTAAGGACGATGGCTAGAAATCATTCCTCTTGCAAAGTTTAAGGTAAACTTCCTTTACATTCTAAGCATATAATGGTTTAAGGGTTGAAACTTGTCTCTTAGGGTTGCCATAATTGTAAAACTAGAGGTTGAAGGTGCAATTAGTAATGAGAAGAAGAACATAGGACTTTATGACTTCTTTAGAAAAATAATATATTTAAACAATAAAATCGATAACACTATATAAATGAATCATATTATTATTATTATAATTTCAGAGCATACCTTTAAATGGGTAATATTAGTTTTTTTATTATTTGTATAATGAGTATTTATTAGATGTGTTATTTCCTTAGTGAATGGGATAGTATAAAATCAATGATAGATTATTAGCATGCCTTATGTTTGGGGTGGGCAAGGGAAATTCAAGCCTGCTAGTTGTAGGGGAGCATTGAGAGGAATTTAGTAGGCTTCCATCAGCAATGGTACTCTGTTTGAGAATCTAGACCAATCACAATGCTGAAGCAGTTGTTGCTTATCATAGCTTTAAACTTGCTCACTCTTAGGGGTATAAAAAGGTTTGGATTGAAGGTGACTCTTTCAACATAATCCAATGTTTGAAGAGGACTCAATTGGGGGAAGAGAATTGTTTATAGATATAAAATCCTTAGAGGGGGTCATGCAAAAATTTCGCAAAGGAAAAGGCAATAAATTGGTAAAGAAGGCTAATGGTGGATACTAGGTCAAACCCCTCAAATCTATTTGGGCATCTATGGTTAAGGAAATTATGCAACACTTCACCTTGGATGGAAGATACACAACTATTTTTTACTTTAATTTCACTTTGTTGAACCATTTTAGACATAAGCAAAAGGTGTCTTTTCTTTATTACCTATTAGCTTCTTTGGAGTTAGGAATTAAAGAGCATAGAAAGAATGAGAAGAACCTTATTCTGCATGAGGGTTTAATTCTCCTTATCCTTGAGCATGTCAAGTCTCTTCCCTCCCCCTCTAAAGCTAGAAGCCGAAAGGATGGTTCCCCTCCTCTGGGTTGTAATGAGCGGTTAGGGTTTGAAACAAGGGATGGTATGGATACTGAAACAGGGGATGAGGAGTGGAGGAACAAGGAGAATGAGTTTGATTCCTAGGAGATGGACACCTCCCCCCTCAAGATGTAAAGTGTAAGAGAAAAAAAGGAAGAGAGCTAATGTGGCTAGGTTGGGATCTTGTGGTTTGAGTTCTAAGGGTGATGATTCAACATAAAAGTATAATTCTAGGTATGAAGAAAACAATATAACTTTGAAAACTATGATATCAATGGCAAAGGTATTTCGATGGTTTCCTCTTCCCCTCCCTCTGCCCCTAGAATTGGTGAGGATAGAGAGGCCCAATCTCCTTTTCCCAAACATTTGTAGAAGGATTCCCCTTTCCTAAATTTTGAAATAGAAGATTCAGAGGATCTACATGGGATGACCAAGGATGTGGTTGTTGATCAGTATAAAATTTTGAAGTCACTATTTTCAGAGATCAATCAAGTCAATTTTAGAATTCAATCTTTGTAGAGCACCACTGCATCCATTCAATACAAAGAAGGCAATTCCAGGTCTAAGGAGGATGCTAGAAAAATGTTGGTGATTCTAGAAAATGTTGCTAATGATGTTAATATCATGAAAACATATTATGAAGGGCATTTTGCTTGGCTTGTGGCCAAGATGAAAAAGGTAAATGACAATCTAATTGTATATGGTGAAAATGGATAGTGAAAACAACAATATTGAAAGACTAACAAGGATCCAACAACAAAACCCTAGCCTAACAATGAAAGCAATCAACCATACAAAAATGGAGATACCTAAGACCATGCAAATCAACAAAATAAATCAAATATACCATTCACATTGTTGGCATTGTGTTGTCATTGGTGTCAACCAGTATAGAATGACTACCGGTATAAGAGATGTATGTTCAACATTGTCATGGATGAGTACAGGATGAGATATCTTTGATATCACCTTGTGTTGCAGAACACTGGTAAGGTAAGGAAGTGAATGTCATTCAGAGGAATGATCACTAGAGTCATCGGTACACAAGTTAGTGTTTGACTTGTGTGGATAAAATGGAGAGGTTATCGGTAAGGAGAGTATGTCAACTAGTAAGTGATGTGTTGACAATGAGCAGGATGCTTGGATGTTTTTTGTGATGAAGAGGCAGAATGTTACCTAAACCACTTCAACAAAGGAGGAGAAGGATGAATAGGTCACTGGTATGCTATGTGGATGCAGAACAAGAAGACTCCCATCGGATGAAGACGCAGTCACCATGTGAAGAGATGACTGACAATGAATGTGCCCACACTGGATCACATGTGCCTATTTGAAGATATGCTGCACAAATAGGGAAGCCACATGAGTGCATTGCAGGATGCAGATGACAAAGAATCACTACCACCGGTAAGTGGAGCTTATCTCCTATTAGGCATAGTGTCCATCATAGTTTTGTGAGATAGGGAAGAAGAGGTAAAGGCACGTGTTTGAAGGCTCACACTGGATCTACCAGTGAATCAAAGGAATGCCTCAAGTGCATAAGATCAAGGATATGCACTGGATTGACAGAGAAGGCATGTTGAGTTGCCTGTATAGATGAAGAGTGATGAGTTTGTCACTTTGACAAACCGGTTGAGATATGGTCCGAGTTGATCAGGAAGAAGGCAAGGCTGAGCAGATACAAATAGAGGAAAATGGCCGGATTGAAGATGGAGTCTGTTGAAGGTTGATGACATGGTGTCATCAAGAGTGTTTATCGGTATGTAAGTCCATTGGTAATATGGACAGGGTGCATATGCAAAAGACTTCCCATCCGATGAAGATGTGCATAAGGTAGGTTAGCAAGAGTGCTGACTGGTTGAGTGTTCCACAAGAAGAGAAGCAAAGAGAAAGGTTAATGACAGATCGGTTTGAGGGTTTAACTGACACAGTTAGTAAGCCGGTAGATGAACTCGGTAATGGATTTGGTTGGTGATCCCATTCATACGGACACATGACCTAGCAGAGATGGATGCCGACACAGTTGCCACGTGGAGATGAAGTGGCACACATGCAGAGGTCGGTGAAGTGTCGTGTAGGGATAGGTGTTCCTATAGATGTGCATTTAATATGGAGCTTGTGATTTGTGGATTGGATGAGAGGAGTGCGGCTCAAGGAAGAGTGAACGCTAGAGAAAGATCAGGGAGTTGGTGGCTCTTGAATTGAAGCAAGAAAATCAGATTGTGAGAATACCTCAAGAAGGAAACAACAGATATATTAATGGTGTTTTGACAGATACAGGGCAAGATACAAGGCCGTGTTTTATATGTTTAGAAAACATGTATTGGAAGACATGTTAATGGTGGTGATGTGCAGATCGCTGTCTGAGCAATTGGATCAAATAAGATCTGATTGGATTTGGTTTTCCATGAATGTGATGAGAAAACCCTAACCGTTTGTGATTTGAATTGGCTTTTGGCGGGAAAATTAGGTTATAAATAAGGAAGCCAAAATCATTGAAGGTTGCTGTTGAAGGGGAGAGTGCTACTTCTGTATGTGAGAGCAAATAAGTCAAGTACTCAATGAGTATTTGAAAAGAGACAGAGGGTGTCCGAGTGAGAATCGGGTTGAGAGGATCAACCGAAAATAGTGAGAAAATTGATAGTGTCCATACCGGTAGAGCAGAAGTGAAGGAAACTGCAGAGAAGGTAAGCATAGTACCGACAAAGTGTAATATCGGTGGAGAGCAGTAGAGAGAAGAGTTAACTAGAAGAGAGAACTGGTAGAGAGAGAACCGACAATGAACTGGACAAGAGATCTAGCAGAGAGATTTGAAGAAGTGTTACAAAATCCATTTGTAACAAGAAGATAACTTTGGTATCAAAATATGTTTTTAATTCACTGAGTTGGAGCTCAGTGCAGGGGTTGTAGCTCTTTGGGTTGGTGCCCTAAATTAGGGGTTGGTGCCCTAATATTAGTGGTTGGTGCCCTAAGCATTGTAATCAGAGATTGATTGTGAGGGTGGATTGGAGCAGTATTCTCCAGCAACATTTCTCACTGAAGTTTTTCCCATCTTGGGTTTTCCTCGTATATGCTGGTGTTATTGATAACTCAATGATGAACAGAGAGTACCAAACCGGTACTGAGAGGGAGGGGGGGTGAATCAGTATAGGCACAAACAAAAAATTTCTCCTGAACCGGTTTGATTGCACTGTAAACTACTGGCAATCTCCAACACCGGTCCAAACTAGACTACTACCGGTTAAACACAGTGCAACTGTGAAAGACATGAACCATTCAATCTTCTTAGCTTTCCACACAACCTACTCCCTCATTTCCACTTTGTCCTTATGCATATACAGATAATCTATAATCAGAAATATAATAACTTGCTAGATCAACATGATTCACTGCTTGATAGAGAACAACAAAGCATCACATATGACACACATATTTTTCACGTGGAAACCCAACTAGGAAAAACCACGGTGGGGATGAATACCCACAAGCTGTTTTTGAACTCTTTAGAAGTCCGCTCTGTAAGGAGCCTAGTCCGGTTAAAGACTGTTACAATATGTTTTGTTAGGAACCGATCCTATTAGGGATCACCTGGTTAAGGGATGGCTAGAATCCCCGGTTAAGGGTTAAACCCTGTTAGAGGTTACCTTGTTAGAGGATTTTATGAACTCAATGGATTTGAGTCACCCTGTTAAAGGATTTACAAGAAGCAGGTTAGAACTACCCGGTTAAGGGATTTTCCAACTGTTGAAGTAGTTAAAGATCAATAGGTATTACAATGATCTGGTAATAACACTCAATGCCAGTGAAGATCCGCTTTAGTTCCTTCCTTCTGCACACACACTAGGTAGGTATCAATCCTCTTATCTGGTCTGGCAAGAATCACGTATCTCTGCACTTAGATACACACACAACATTTGCCAACAGCTTTAACATGAAACACAACATTGACCTTATAGAACATAGATAGGTCGACATCATAAACCCTAAACCCTAAACACTTAGGTTAAGCAATTGATCGGTTCAATCCTGACCATTGAGCACTTTGCATTTGAATACAACGGTCTTGAACAAATCTCAAGACATTTTCCATCATTAGTTCTTCACCACTTCATGGAGGCGATAACCCATCACGCGTTCTCCACCGTTTGCAAAGACTTCACACATTCCTGAGGTAGATAGGATCAATCTCCTTCACGTAAGATCCTTCACGTGCACGAGACTGACGTGGCAACACGATCTAATCTTCATTATAATGCTAACTCATCACACAATGTCATCGGGCTTGGAATACTTCAACCGGAAACCTTGAAGCTAAGACTACCAACCGGTAGTCCTAACACATTCCATGTACCGGTTCTCGTTCCAACATACCGGTTCTGGTTCACAACATCATATTGGTTCACTTGGACAAGCATACCGCTTCACTTATTGCACATATACTAGTTTACACCACCATACCGGTTCTCTTTGCCAGTTGCTTAACTTCAATATATCGGTTCACTTCTTAGCATATTGACATCAATGACAACATACAATATCATCATGTCATCATACTCTTGCACATATGCCAACAATCTCCCCCTTTGGCATTGATGGCACTATACAAAGATATCACTCAGCATCACATATTCTCCCTATTGCTGCAGATATCTTAGCATCACATCTTCTCTTTATTGCTGCAGATATCTTCCCCGCTTCACATCTTCTCCCCCTTTGACAACAATGCCAAAGTGGAGGCACAAGCTTCCTTCTTCCACTATGTTGCTCCCCCTGAAGAGTAGCATCCTTCAACACATCAATGCTGAAAAAGATTGGACACTGCAATACCTGATTGATGTGGAGCACATACTTTTAGTTCACCTCTCAAATAGGTAAATGAAGCCTTTGGTAGAGGCTTGGTTAATATGTCTGCTAACTGCTCCTTACTGGAAACATGTTCCAATACAACCTCTTTGTTCTGAACCTTTTCCTTTAAGAAATGATACTTGAGTTCAAAGTGCTTGGTTCTAGCATGTAAAATCGGATTCTTGGAAATGTTAATGGCACTTGTATTGTCACAAAATATACTTACTGGTTCAGATACAGGAACTTTGAAGCCATTCAATACATGCTTCATCCAAATAGTTTGGGTGCAGTTCATAAAAGTTGCAACATACTTCGCCTTTGCTGTAGACTGAGAGATACAACTTTTCTTTTTACTCATCCATGAGACTAGTCTACCACCAAGAAAGAATGCACCACTAGTTGTGCTCTTCCGGTCATCTACATTACCAGTCCAATCAACATCTGTGAACACTTTCAGGTTGAAATTATTATTGTATGGATACCATAACCCATAGTCAATAGTTGCCTTCAGATATCTAAGAATCCGCTTGACTACTACCAAGTGGGATTCTCTTGGGATTTGCTGAAACCGAGCGGTAATACCCACTCCATGTGCAATGTCCGGTCTGCTATGCACTACATAATGCAACTTACCAATCATTGATCGGTATTCCTTCTCATTTACCAGTGCTGAGTCATTTTCTTTTGATAGTTTACAACCGGTCACCATTGGTGTACCAACCGGTTTACTGTCTTCTATGCCAAAGGTCTTCAACACTTCTTTGACATACTTGGACTGAGTAATAAAGATTCCATCTTTCATTTGTTGAATCTGCAGTCCAATGAAGAACTTAATCTCCCCTATGAGGGAAATCTCAAATTCCTTCTTCATCTCATCGACAAATAATGACTCATCTTGTCATCTCCTCCAAAGATGATGTCATCAACAAATACTTCACAGATCAGAATCTGATCTCCTTCCGATTTCAAGTAGATATTGCTATCTTCACTTGTTCTTTAAAATCCAATCTTCACAAGATGGGAGTGTAAGCGTTCATACCATGCTCTAGGTGCCTGCTTTAGTTCATACAAGGCTTTATGTAGCCTACACACCATGTCATTGTCTTCTGATAGGGCAAACCCATCTGGTTGCTCTATATACACCTCCTCTTCAAGTATTCCATTTAGGAATTTAGATTTTACATCCATTTGGTATACCTTGAATCCTTTAAAAGCTGCATATGCAAGAAGCATACAAACTCCTTCCAATTTGGCTATTGGAGCAAAGGTTTCTCCATAGTCTTCTCCTTCTTCTTGAGCATATCCCTTACACACCGGTTTGACTTTGTTTCTTATCACTGTCCCATCTTCATTCAGCTTATTTCTAAAAACCTATTTGGTACCAATGACATTTTTTATGCTCCGGTCTGGGTACCAAGGACCATGTACCATTCTTTTCTATCTAATCAAGTTCCTCTTCCATTGCCTTGATCCAATCTTCATCTTTATGTGCCTCTTTGAATGATTTAGGCTCAAATTCAGAGATCATACATGAGTTTTCTCTGATCTTTCTTCTTGTAAGGATTCATGCATCCTTCTCTCCTATGATTTGCTTTGGATCATGATTGAGTTTGACATACCTAGGTATATTCTTAATAGCTTCCTCTTGCTTTTCTTCATCATCCTCATCTTCATCAGCATCTACCAGTGTAGGAGCATAGTTGCTGGTATTGGGCAAATTTGCAACCGATTCCCAGAAGGTTACTACCGGTTCATCTCCTACATGCTCTCTGTCAGTTTCCTTAGATTTCTCAGAGTTTTCATCAACCCTAACATTGATGCTTTCAAAAATTCTATGAGTCCTATTGTTGAAACATTTGAGAGCTTTGCTCTTAGTGGAATACCCTAGGAATATTCCCTCATCACATTTAGCATCAAACTTGCTTTGATGTTCACTCCTCTTTATGTAACATTTACTACCAAACACTCTAAAGTAGCTTACCATTGGTATCTTACCGGTCTAGTACTCATAAGGAGTCTTATCCTTTCCCTTTTTGATTAGTACCCGGTTCATTGTGTAGACTGTAGTGCTCACCGCTTCTCTCCAAAAGGTGTGAGCAACTTTTCCTCGGATTAGCATAGTTCTAGCCGCTTCAACCACAGTCCGGTTGTTCCTCTCTGCTAAGCCATTCTACTATGGAGTCCGGGGGGCAGACAGTTGCCTCTTGATGCCATTCTCTTCACAATATTTGTTGAATTCACCGGAAGTGAATTCCCCTCCTTGATCAGTTCTAAGGCATTTGATTCTTCTACCACTTTCCTTTTCTACCAATGCTCTGAAGGCTTTGAACTTTCCAAAAGCTTCAGATTTATCCTTCAAGAATGTGACCCACATCATTCTTGAGCAATCATCTGTTAGAATCATAAAATACCTATCTCCCTGCACATTCCTAGTTTTCATAGGACCACACAAATCAGTATGCACAAGATCAAGTAAATTGTCAACAATGAAAGATTTACCTTTGAAGATTGAGGAAGACATTTTCCCCAGTTGACACTCTTTGCACAAAAGATTTTCCGCTTTGCTCAACACAGGTAATCCTCTAACTGCCTTGGTCTTACTGGCCTTCACAATGTTATCAAAGTTTACATGATAGAGTCTCCTATGCCATATCCAGCTATCATCAAACTTAGCCATAAGACATGTACTTATATTTGCATTCAGCTGAAATAAGTTACCTTTGGTCTGCATACCGGTGGCCATCAATTCACCATTCTTTCCTTTGATTTTGCACACTCCATTTTTGAGTTCCAGAGTGAGTCCACCGTCATTCAGCTGGGCAACACTCAATAGATTGTGTTTGAGACCTTCCACCCAATACACATTGTCAGCACCGCTCTTTCCATTTAGAGAGATGGACCCTCTGCCTTTGACCATACATGGTGCATCATTACCAAAATGAACCACACCACCATCATACACTTCCAGGGATATAAACTTGCTTCGGTCACCTGTCATATGGTGAGAGAAACCACTATCAATAATCCACTCATTGGAATTATCAAAGCGGGAGACAAGAGCCTTCTTTTCTGACACATCCTCCTTGATTGCAATAAACACAATATCTTCATTTTCTTCATCTTTTGATTCCTCATCTGTGACACCTTCATCAACTGCTACAAAATAGTTTCTCCAGTTTCCTCCTTTGAATTTCTTGAACCTTTCCGGTTTGTCCTTGCTATCACCATTAGGATAGTTTATAACAATGTGTCCTATCCGGTTACAAGAGAAGCATTTCAAAGGAAGCTTACCTCTGTATTTGCTGGTTCCCTTAGGAAGTCTCTTGGCAAGAAGAGCTTCAAATTCCATTAGAATCTCCTCATCATCCATTTCTTTGTTTTGTCTTGGTTCACTGCTGGTGCTTGCTTCTTTTCCTTTTCTGGATGGTGCAACATATGGTCTAAAAGCTGATTCAGTCTTCTGAACATTGCCATCAAAACTATTTAGCTCATAGGCTGTTAATTTTGCAATGATGGAGTCTAGGGATACCTTAATCTTGTCTATTGATCTCAACTCCTGAATAGCAGCAACCCTTATTGCATAGAACAGTAATAAGGATCTCAAAACTTTGCTGACAATAGTGGAATCTTCCATTTTACCACCTGCACTCTTGATATCACCAACAACGGTTTTGATTCGTATTTCATATTGTTGAATGGTCTCCCCTTCAACCATCCACATGTCTTCAAACTTCCCTCTAAGGCTTTCTTCCTTAGCTTGTTTTACATGGTCATCACTGCCATAGATATTTTCAAGAGTATCCCATACTTCTTTGGGATTGTCTTTATCCTGGACATCAATAAACTCAATGTCAGATAAGCTATTGATTAAGGCTTCCATGACTTGCCCATTCTCCTGAATCTCTCTCTTTTGGTCATCAGTGAGAGTACTGGTAGGGATAACATAAACGTTCTCAACATAGCTCCAATGTTGAGCACCCATGCTTCTGATCTATATCTTCATTCTATCCTTCCATATTTTAAAGTTATCTCTATTGAACTTTGGACCTTCCCTCTTCATCATTACAATAGGATCTTTCCCTCAAGCGGTTAAGCTTGCAACACAGAGGACCTGGAGGATGCTTTGATACCAATTGATAAGTCAATGATGAACGAAGAGTACCAAATCGGTACTGAGAGGGGGGAGGTGAATCAGTACATGCACAAACAAAAAATTTCTACTGAACCAGTTTGATTGCACTGTAAACTACTGGTAATCTCCAACACCAGTCCAAACCAGACTACTACCGGTTAAACACAATGCAGCTGTGAAAGACATGAACCATTCAATCTTCTTAGCTTTCCACACAACTTACTCCCTCATTTCCACTTTGTCCTTATGCATATATAGATAATCTATCATCAAAAATATAATAACTTGCTAGATCAACATGATTCACCGCTTGACAGAGAACAACAACGCATCACATGAAAAAGACATCACATATGACACACATATTTTTCACATGGAAACCCAATTGAGAAAAACCACGGTGGGGATGAATACCCACCTAGTCCCGTTAAAGACTGTTACAACAGGTTTTGTTAGGAACCGATCCTGTTAGGGATCACCTGGTTAAGGGATGGCTAGAATACTCGGTTAAGGGTTAAACCCTATTAGAGGTTACCTTGTTAGAGGATTTTATGAACTCAATGGTTTTGAGTGACCCTGTTAAAGGATTTACAACAAGCAGGTTGGAGCTACCCGGTTAAGGGATTTTCCAACTGTTGAAGTAGTTAAAGATCATTAGGTATTACAATGATCTGGTAATAGCACTCAATGCCAATGAAGATCCGCTTTAGTTCCTTCCTTCTGCACACACACTAGGCAGGTATCAATCCTCTTATCTGGTCTGGCAAGAATCACGTATCTCTGCACTTAGATACACACACAACATTTTCCAACAACTTTAACATAAAACACAACATCGACCTTATAGAACATAGATAGGTCCGCATCATAAACCCTAAACCCTAAACACTTAGGTTAAGAAATTGATCGGTTCAATCCTGACCATTGAGCACTTTGCATTTGAATACAACGGTCTTGAATAGATCTCAAGTCATTCTCCATCATTCATTCTTCACCGCTTCATGGAGGCGATAACCCATCACGCGTTCTCCACCGTTTGCAAAGACTTCACACATTCCTGAGGTAGATAGGATCAATCTCCTTCACGTGCACGAGACTGACGTGGCAACATGATCTAATCTTCATTACAATGCTAACTCATCACACAATGTCATTGGGCATACCGGTTCCGGTTCACAATATCATACTAGTTCACTTGGACAAGTATACCGCTTCACTTATTGCACATATACCGGTTTACACCACCATACCGGTTCTCTTTGCGAGTTGCTTAACTTCAATATACCGATTCACTTCTCAGCATATTGACATCAATGACAACATACAATATCGTCATGTCATCATACTCTTGCACATATTCCAACAGTTATGTGATGTCCCTCTTGTGTGAATGCATTTGTGATTAGTCTCCTCACTAACCGATAAGCCTGCATTGAGTTAGATTTGATAATCAGTATACTCACATAGGATAGTTAAAGGGAAAAGTTTGAGAACCACTGATTCACCCCCCTCTCAGTGGTGTATTATGTCTAACAATTGGTATAAGAGCCTAGGTTCCCAGTTAGATGAGCTTTCTCCAGCTTGGGTAGATTCTAGCTTAAGGACACAATGGTTTGTTTAGTGTCTATCCCTACTCTTTTTTTTGATGGTTCAAACTATTCCATTTGGAGTTGTAGAAATGAAGTCTACCTTTCCTCTCTAGGGTTTGATGTGTGGATGTCTGCTGTAAATGGCTGCCCTAGTAAAGTCAGTCCTCCCACCAATTCAGATGCAGAAAGAAAAAACCAGTGCAATGAAGTAGGTATGAAGGATATACTCTGTGGGCTAACAGAATGTGTTTGTTCACAGGTGGACAAATGCAGATCGACAAAAAGCTTATGGTACAGATTGAAGAAGCTCTATGGAAATGAGCCCACTATTGCATAACCGACTTGTGATGATAAGATGAGAAATGCACCTCATGTATCTACAGATGTTAAAGACAGATCTACTAGCAGTCGCAACATTGATGAAGAAGGAACCCACCTTTTCATGGCTGAAGAATCAAAAGATGAGAGGCACACATTTGAGAATGATCATGCAGATCATTCCTACCTGCGAGATGTGTTTGGTAGTGATAGTGAAGGTGAAGAAGAAGATGAAGCGGAAGTTGATCTTGAAGGAGAGCTTGTAAATGCACTTGAAGAACTCATAAGAGTAAGAAATGAATATAGCCATTCAAGAATGCTTCTATAATGGAGCAGAACCGGTTGTTAAAATGCCTTGAAGAATCTGAGAAATGCATCTCAGAGGTAAAGTCTCAAGAAGAAGGCACCAAGGAGTGTCGGTGGGAAGATCTAGCATCTAGGCTAGAAGTAAAAAATGAAGAATATCAATAGCTGCTTAGAGAAATGGAGGTTCTCCGAAATGACCTTGAGAAGTGTCAGGATGAGATCAAGGTAAGAATCTGGTTTGACAACAGTAGTGGTGCCTTGGACAAGATTTTGAAGAAGCAAAAGCATGCCAAGGACACTGAAGGTTTAGGAAGTGGTGTTGGTGAATGCTCCACTACAAAAATTTCCCCCACAATGACATTCTGTTTGTCTCCTCAAATGGAGAAAACAAGGGACAGACCTTCATAGTTAGAAATGCTCCCCAGAAGAAGGTTGATCTAACTACAACCTATGAAGACTTGTAGACAAGAATAAAGACTGGTGCTGCAAGGAGGAACAATAAAGATCGCAAAGGAAAAGGGAAAATGGGAGATGACAGCTTCAACGGAAGCAAGAACATGAGAAGATAGCAAAAAGGACCTCCTACTGGTAGAGGACAAAGAAATGCTATTGCCCACATGTCAAGACAAGTGTGGGAGAAGAAAAGATCAGATGGAGGAAATGCAAAGAATGGACAACCCAGGATCCATCCTTAAAGAAGAAGAAATGGAGATGCTAAACCGGTAAGATCTCCCCATGCATGGTAGAATAAATTTGTAAGTCATATGCCATCCTTCTCCGGTTACTATTTTGCATGTAAAGGATATGGCTGTAGGGCAGAAGAATGTAAAATGAGGTCTAGGAATAGATAGAGTGTTCTTCCTAGGAATAGTAAATCATGTGGCTATAGATATCATGCATATGAGTAGAATGTTTCACAGTGTAGATACATGCATATCCTCTCTCCCAGTTATGCAAATATTGTTTGTTATAACTGTAATGGAATTGGCCATAGAGAGGTTGAATGCAGGAAGAGGAACTTGCAGTCATATGGAGGCTGATATAGAAACTATGCTTTGCAGAAAAGTTGGTACAAAGCATATGAAAGTTAGAGACCTTCATGGAACCAAGAAATTTCCTTGCAGGAGCAAGAGGTCCACCAGTTTCGGTTGCTAGTCACAACAACATGACTAGAAAAAGATGGTCAAAATGGTATGTTAAGAGATTCCCCAATCATGAAGTTGGGATGGATGTTGTGTGCTACTATAGCTCTACTTCCGATTGTGATACAAAATCCGGAAATGTAAGGACCAATTAACAGAAGAAGAAAAGACCTGCTCCCAAGACTGAAATGGGGAAGAAGAATGAGACCAAGAAGGTATGGATGAAGAAGACCATGGACCGACACTGTGCATTCAATGCACAAGTAATATCTCCTAAGGCTTAAAGGAGATGCATGACCTTAGGGGGAGTAGTACATTGAATTTATCTTTCACCCCCTTAGTTAAGGACATATGAAAGAACAAGCTCCTGTCGTTGCCTTGGCTACACACTTACAGATCAAAGTTGGATCACTACTGTTGTGTGACAAGTTAACAATTGGAATCTGATGCACAGTAACACAAAATGATAGGAGTCCCAGGAAGGTGCTCCGGTAGTGATGATGGATCGGTATAGGAAACTGGTATGTGCAGGTTGTTACCCTTTATGAATGCTAACGGGTACTTGCAGGTAATGTAAGACAATGAGGTCGGAGATCATTGCATTAGCCCCGATAGCATGGAATGTGGAGTTTATGTCTCAGGTGGTGTTGATGAAGACCTGAATGACATATGGTGGCCCGGTTATTATTCATTTGGCATGCATGTTTTTGGGCTAACCAGTTTGATTTATGACTTGATGATGATATTGTATGGCATTGTGTTCATCTAGGATCATGTCATAGGCTGTGGTGGATATGATGGAGTTGAAATATCATCAGTTGATCACATTTGCATAACTCAACTGGTATATGGAGATTCTTGGAGCCCTGATATTGGATCTGACCGACATTGTAGACCTGAGATGTATGATTCAGGGGGAGTTCAAGTGCTTATGACGTAGAGCCGACATGATTGAACTTGTAAGGATACTGACTGCCCAAACTGCAAATGATGGTAATTGCAATAGGAATACCCAGGAGAATTTCATGGTTAAGGGTATCTACTTGTCATTTGGTTGGTTGTATTTATTGTACAATCACATTTGATTCTAAAGAAATTTGGGATCAAACTGGAGGTGACACAGTTTGACTGGTAGGTAAGTAGTATTCACTGACACATCCTTCTGCAATTGAGTTCCTTAACAAATAGTATCAGATTTCCATGCTCAATTGGTGTCAATTGATGGTTGAGTCCTCCATCTCAAGTGTTGTGACTTGAGAAGATGTAACAATTTGTAACAACTGGTATCAAAGAAGGACATACATCTGGTAAAGAAAAATGAGAGAAAGATTTTTATCAGTGCCTGGTAGATACAAGGAGGAATGATATGGTGATAGTGCTCTTTTCCATTGTTGTCGAAGGGGGAGAAAGTTTTTGTAGTACACTGCATACTACATGCATGAGAATCCATGGATTATACAAAGGGGAAGATTTGGATCACACAAAGGAGGATAAAGACTGTATAGTATGTCAGATACTACATGAGTTGACATCAATGTCAAAGGGGAGATTGTTGGTATTGTGTTGTCATTGATTTCAACCGGTATAGGATGACTATCATTATAAGAGATGTAGGTGCAACACTGTCATGGATGAGTATAGGATGAGATATCTTTGATATCACCTTGTGTTGCAGAACACTAGTAAGGTAAGGAAGATAATGTCATTGAAATGAATGATCACTGGAGTCACCAGTACACAAGTTAGTGTTTGACTTGTGTGGATAAAATGGACAGGTTACTAGTAAGGAGAATATGTCAACTGGTAAGTGATGTGTTGACAATGAGCAGGACGCTTGGATGTTGTTTGTGATGAAGAGGAAAAATGTTACCTAAATCACTTCAACATAGGAGAAGGATGAATAGGTCACTGGTATGCTGTGTGGATGTTGAACAAAAAGACTCCCATCGGATGAAGACTTGGTCACCATGTGAAGAGATGATTGACAATGAATGTGCCCACACTAGATCACATGTGCCTATTTGAAGATATGCTGCACAAATAGGGAAGCCACATGAGTGCATTGTAGGATGCAGATGACAAAGAATCACTACCACCGGCAAGTGGAGCTTATCTCCTATTATGCATGATGTGCATCATAGTTCTGTGAGATAAGGAAGAAGAGGTAAAGGTAGGTGTTTGAAGGCTCACACCGGATCTACCGGTGAATCAAAGGAATGCCTCAAGTGCATAAGATCAAGGATATGCACTGGACCGACAGAGAAGGCATGTTGAGTTGCTTGTATAGATGAAAAGTGATGAGTTTTTCACTTTGACAAACTGGTTGAGATATGGTCCAAGCTGACCAGGAAGAAGGCAAGGTTGAGTAGATACAAACACAGGAAAATGGCCAGATTGAAGATGGAGTCTGTTGAAGGTTGATGACATGGTGTCATCAAGAGTGTTTATCAGTATGTAAGTCCACTGGTAATATGGAAAAGGTGCATATGCAGAAGACTTCCCATCTGATGAAGATGTGCATAAGGTAGGTTAGCAAGAGTGATGACCGGTTGAGTGTTCCACAGGAAGAAAAACAAAGAGCAAGGTTAATGACAAACCGGTTTGAGGGTTTAACCGACATAGTTAGTAATCTAGTAGATGAACTCGGTAATGGAGTTGGTTGGTGATCCCATTCATACTGACACATATGACCTAGCAGAGATGGATGTCGACACAATTTCCACGTGGAGATGAAGTGGCACACATGCAGAGGTTGGTGAAGTGTTGTGTAGGGATAGGTGTTCCTATAGATGTGCATTTAATATGGAGCTCGTGATTTGTGGATTGGATCAGAGGAGTGCGGCTCGAGGAAGAGTGAATGCTAGAGAAAGATTAGGGAGTTGGTGGCTCCTGAATTGAAGCAAGAAAATCAGATTGTGAGAAGACCTCAAGAAGGAAACAACAGATATATTAATGGTGTTTTGATAGATGCAGGTCGAGATACAGGGCCGTGTTTGATATGTTTAGAAAACGTGTATTAGAAGACACGTTAATGGAGGTGATGTGTAGATAGCTGTCTGAGCGATTAGATCGAATAAGATCTGATTGGATTTGGTTTGCCACAAGGTTGATGAGAAAACCCTAACCGCTTGTGATTTGAATTTGCTTTTGGTGGGAAAATCTGGTTATAAATAAGGAAGCCAAAATCATTAAAGGTTGCTGCTGAAGAGGAGAGTGTTTCTTCTGTATGTGAGAGAAAATTAGTCAAGTACTCAATGAGTATCTGAAAAGAGACTGAGGGTGTGCGAGTGAGAATTAGGTTGAGAGGATCAACCGACAATAGTGAGAAAACTGGTAGTGTCCATACCGACAGAGCATAAGTGAAGGAAACTGTAGAGAAGGCAAACGTAGTACCGAGAGAGTGTAGTATTGGTGGAGAGTAGTAGAGCAGCAGAGAGAAGAGGCAACCAGAAGAGAGAACTAGCAGAGAGAGAACCAACAATGAACTAGACAAGAGATCCAACAGAGAGATTTGAAGAAGTGTTACAAAATCCATTTGTACCAAGAAGATAAGTTTGATATCAGAATATGTTTTTTATTCATTGAGTTGTAGCTCGGTGTAGGGGTTGTAGCTCCTTGGGTTGGTTCCCTAAATCAAGGGTTGGTGCTCCTTGGGTTGGTGCCCTAAAATCAGGGGTTGGTGCTCCTTGGGTTGGTGCCCTAAACATTGTAATCAGAGATTGATTGTGAGGCTCGATTGGAGTAGTAGTCTCCAGCAACATTTCTCACTGAGGTTTTTCCCATCTTGGGTTTTCCTCGTATATACTGGTGTTATGTAATGTCCCTCTTGTGTGAATGCAGTTGTGATTAGTCTCCTTACTAACCGAGAAGCCTGCATTGAGTTAGATTTGATAAATGGTATACTCACATAGGATAGTTAAAGGGAAAAGTTTGAGAACCACCAATTCACCCCCCTCTTAGTGGGGCATTGTGTCTAACACACATGTCAAGTATGGTTTCAATCTCCATTGATCTTGTTTGATATATTTTTTTCTCAGATTTTATATGTGCACAAGAGCTCAACAAAGAAACAAAATGTGGTTGATAGCTTGATCATAAGAAGGCTCAATTGCATAAGATCAATTAGACCATTAGATGATTAGGGTTGATAATGAAGAAATCATCGTCTTATATAGATAACACTGTAAGAAATGAGGGGATAAGATTAAGACGTGTAAACATAAATGGTTGGTTGGGATTAAAGAGTAGGTGGAGGAAATAATAAAAATAGTAAGAGGGTAGGTAGTGTAGGAATTAAGAGATGAATGATATGTGTCATGGGTAGAAAAGGGTAATGAATTAATCAAACAAATAAAGATTTATTTAATTAATAGAGGAAGTGGGATCAATTAAATAAATAAAATATTTATTTAATTTAGGAAAAGAATAATTTAAACAAATAAAAGTATTTATTTAAATGAGGATTAATGAATTAATCAAATAAATAAGAATTTATTTAATTAATAGAAGACTTAGAATAAAATAATAAAATAAATAAAAATATTTATTTAATTAAAGAGGACAATTTTAGGTGTCTACATTTTGCCCTTCTTTAAGATAATGCAGCTTATCAGGTTGGCTCAAAGAAGATAAGATAAACTAATACAAAGTTGACTTAGAATAAAATAATAAAATAAATAAAAATATTTATTTAATTAGAGAGGACAATTTTAGGTGTCTACATTTTGCCTCTCTTTGAGATAATGCAGCTTGTTGCGTTGGCTCAAAGAAGATAAGATAAACTGATACAAAGTTGCCCCAAGATGGGGATGATATGCCCCTTTGAGAGATTGGGTGGAGAAACTTAAAGGGTTGCAGACAATCTCTCGATAAGAAAGAAAAGCTAGAAAGGAACTGACAAGATAGGGTGACAAGGTCATGCAAGAAGAAGAGGCTGACACGAGAAACTAGGGTTAAGTAGTCTATATGATAAGGCCACAAGGAAAACATCCTCATTCGCATCCACACACTTAGGAGATTAGAGTGCAGAGAGAGAGCTTAGAGCAACCAGAGAAATCAACGACGATGGATAGAGTTCACAGATTCAATCGAGTCCGGTGATATCAGAGACCAGACGACATGGGTGAGCCGGTAAGTACCTCAAAGCCACTTTGTACATTTTTTCATTTATTGCTGTCATTAATGCATTTTAGGGTAGATAAACAAAAATACAAAATTAGTGTTTTGTACTAGAAACACATCTAGGTCAGTGCCAAGCACGTCTAGGATGGATAGTCATGTTTAGCTAATGTATGGTCATGTTTGTGAATGTAATCACGTCTATGTTCAGTAAGGTTGTGTCTATGTGAAGAAAACACATCTATGTCATAAAGATGCGTTTGTGTAGGACAATGACGCATCTATGATGTTTAGGTGTGTCTAGGGCAAGAAAGCACATTTGGGTTGATAAAAACCATGCCTGCGTTGTAAAAATGTATTTGTGTCTAAGTGGGCACAAGTCATCAATTTTGTGATAAACATACGTTGTCAATTGGATAAGCTATTGAGAGGATTCACTCAAGCAGGTGTCGTAGAGAAGACAAAGTGAGAGATAGGCTAGAATTGACAATTCTGTGATGAACATACATTGCCAATTGGATAAGTTGCTGAAAGGATACACTCAAGCAGGGCCTCTAGATAGGATCAAGTGCAATGTGATGAACATATGCTCTAGGATGAAGTGTCATGTGATAGACATAAGAATTAGGATAGAAGTAGCACTAGGTGATGGACATGAGAACCACTAGGATTTACATGATTGATCTGCTTGGATACATGAGTACTTACCCCACATAGAGTCTAGAGAGAGATTCTCTGTGACACATAAATTGTGACCAGAGTTGACCTTTGAGGAGCGAGTAGTCGTCGAGGGCATGGGTTTGAGACACATCATGTATCTGCTTGAGATTCGGGCAAACAAAGGATTACTGACTGCTCTAGCAGAGAGATGGAACTCAGAAACCTGTTCGTTTCATTTACCGAATGACGAGATGTATGCCACTTTAGAGGATGTTTATAGGATTGTGAGGATACCAATCCATGGTGAGTTGGTGCCGTATGACAGAGGGCGACATGGATGCACTGAGATGAGTCTTTGGAGACCCAAAGCTAGAGATGAGATTAGGTCACGTCAGCTGGAACGTGATGCTAGCTACTCGACACAAACTACTGACAGTAGTTGGAGGGGTGATTAGTGGTTACCTATATCCAGACAGGGCGACACAGGGTATGGTTGTTGGCTAGGGGGGAACTCTAGAGATATTGGTGATAGAGCACACTAGATATGCGTGGGGTCCATGTGTATTGGTGCATTGATATCACGAGCTTCACTAGTTTATGTATCTTAGTAGCTGCGGGTTAGGTTGCGGGGTGACTCTACTACATGTGTGGTCATATGAGCACATTGTAGTGCCTAGACTAGTGCACTTTAGAGGGAGAGGACATGGACAATCCTATGCACACTTCTATGGTATGATCACTTCCCAACCATAGATTGGGAAGGTGGACTATTGGATTCGGGTTATGGATGACATAGATAGTGTCATATGGAGAGGAGAAACAAGGAGGGTGGTGAAAGGAAGAGGTGGACAAAGAGATGTCAGAGAGAGGTCTAAGAAGAGACAAGATCCACAGGAAGGGAGACCACTGAGACCACCAAGGGGTAGAGGAGGATAGGTTTTACAGGTTAGTGGATAGGTACGAGGGAGAGATGCCTAGGGACAGGTACAGAGATAGGCTAGATAGGAGGAGGGTGCTCAGGGTGAGGATGAGGAGGAGGATGAGATGCTAGCCCTACGAGAGATTACAATAGGACAAGTTGATGAGATCAAGGATCTCAAGAGATGTTGAAATATAGCTAGGTCACATCCCTTGATTGGGTCGACCTAGCCTTTGAATTTCTAATTGGCCATTGGCCTTAGAAATCCAACATATAAGCTAGACCTATTTGTAATCATATGAGACTGGCTATGAGCTATGTGTAACGTGTTATAGGGAAAAATCCAAAGCAATTGTAACTTGTAAAACAATTTTTATATTTTGGCACCAAATTCATTGTATCTGACCAAGGCAAATAGGTCACATGTATCTCCTATATAAGCAATGCGATCTAAGCAATCCAATACACCATTCATGCATTCGTTCAATCTAGTGATTTGATCTGCAAGTGAATACATTCAAGACTCATCGGATTTGTCCTAAGACCCAGTGAGTATGATGGATTTGTAAAGCACTGAGAGGGGGGGGTGTGAATTAGTGACACGAAAAAGAGTACTACTTTAAATACTAATCAATAGATAAACTTAACTAGTTTGTTAAACAATATGCATGTAATAAAAAATGATATAAAAACATCCACAATAAATAAAACATTTACCATAACACAAGTGTTTATACATGGAAAACCCAAATAGGTAAAAACCACGGTGAGATGGGACTCACAAATTAACTATCTGCAGTAATAGATAACTGACCGGTTAGGGTCTACAAATGCTCTGCTAGGAGTGAATCCTGTTAAAGATCCCAAAGCTTAGTTAAAAGCTATACCTTGTAAAAGGTAGTACCCTGTAAGGAGTAACCTCGGTGGAGGATTTCTAAATCCAAACTAATGGATCACTTGGTTAGAGGATTTGAACAATGAAGCTTGTTAGAGCTTACTTGGTTAGGGGATTTGACTATTGCAGTTATTAGAAAACAATAGGTGATGTGATCTAGTGATAGCACAAATTGCTTGTATAGATCCTCTTCTGGGCACTTAACTCTTCTTTACCAACATACTCTGTGACTTAGCACTTCTACCTTTACACATAGCATATCACTTTCACTCATACATAATAATTCATTGTGATGTCAATATATAGACATTTTAGATTTCATGTCGGCCTCTAGAAATCATAACATAATTACCTAGGTGCAGTGTATCTAGTCAAGTGATCATAACTAATCACAAAAATACTGCCAAATCCTATCGGTAAGGATAACTCATCACGACTAGTGATAAATCATCACATAATCAGTGAATACCGATTGGAGTTAAACATATAAACCATTATCCTTGATGCTTCTGTGATAATCTCTGCTGGATCTTCATTTTGCTGCTGAGTTATGTTGATCAATTGGTTGTCTCCAATACATATACCGGTTGTCACCAAGTACCGGTTAGAAATAAACCTCTAGTATACTGGTTGTAGTATAAACAACTTTGAAGTTACACCGATAGATGATATGAATATATGTGTGTGTGTGTATGTGTTTCATCAATGACAACATATGATGAATACATTACAATCATCATCAAGCCAACAATCTCCCCCTTTGGCATTGATGACAACACTTAGAAAATTTTACAGTAATAGTGCTAAGTGTGCTTAAAAAAAATATACATATACACATACTCCCCCTTACTACATACATCATACAAAATTTTCAAAAGCACAGATACATATTTCTACTCCCCCTTTGACAACAATGCCAAATTGAAAAACTATATATATATATATATATAAAGTCTTTTTGCTTTCTCAAGATCATAGGTATCCAACCTCTTGTGCAAATCATCCACAAATTTGCTAAAAGAAAAAATAGAGTCTTGAAGTGGTACATATGCATTGCATATCTTTTCTATCTTTTGCTTTGTTTCAGTTTGCCTTTCAGTGTTATCAAAATAAAAGAATGAAACATTAGATGTAGAAGCAAGTTATTTTCCTCCTGTTTCAATAGCTTTACTTAACAAATCCTTATTCAAAGATAGAGCAAGTTTCCCTGTATCAATTGCTTTCATAAGCTTCTCTCCACGCCTCTTCTTGTAACTCTTCTCAGCATAAGTTTGTGATCCTTCTTCAAGTGATTTAATTTGGTCAGATGCATCAACAACCAATTGACCAAGTTTGCTAATAGGGGTTGCCAGATGTCCTGTAGAAGTTTCCGGTAGTAGACTTGATAAAATATCTACTACATTCTGAATTGTTTCAGCTTCCATTTTATTCTCTTTGAGTCTCTTCTTGTGAGGTCTAGATTGCATGACAATTGCAATCTTCATCATTTCAGATGCGCTCATATTATCAACAATTATAGGCCTTGATATGCCTAATGAGTCATCATCATCTTCATCAGTCTGCTGAATGACTAATGCTTTTGCTAGTTGAAAAGAGGTTACCTTAACAATTTATTTCTCTTGTCCTTTCTCCATTTCTTGTTCAGAAGTCCGTGTGTCAACATTTTCATTAGATTCCTTTTGAATGTTCTGTGAAACTGGTGGGGATTGGGGTTTCTTAGGTTGTTCCTTTGTAGGTGGAACATCCACTCTTGTTTGAGTTGTTGGTTTCTCAACTGAAGTAACTTGTAAAATAGTGATTTCAAGTGGCTACATATCTGGTACAATGATGTCTCCAGATAGATCAATTATATCCTGAATATCATCAACAACTTGGATGATAGTATCATCCTTTTGCTTGACAGGATAGACTACATCAGCTTGCACAATTTCTTCTTCATCCATTTCAGGTCTATCAATAGTATCTTGTTCATCCTTAGAAGAATGTATAAGATCTTCTGAGTGTTTGATACTACGAGCAATATGACGAGTCTCAGTCTCAACAATTTGCACTTTTTCATTGATCAGCTTAAATCTTCTTGATTTGTAATGAAAGTGAACTTTATACTTATCAACCAACTCATTAAGCTCATCCTTTGACAACCCAAGAAAATATTGTACAAATACATCATCTAGGATTCCTTTTTTCTTTCTTTATTGCTTCCTCCCATTTATTCAAAAGAATAGTATACAAGGAATTAGAGATATCTTTTTCAAGATCATGTGGTAATCTATTGTAATGACACAAATGATTGATTACATGTTGAATTATTTGCTCCTTTTCATCTTCAGTAAAAGAATCAAAATGTTCTTTGACATTGTCAAATCCGTTTCTCCCTAATGTCTTCATTGTCCTCTCAAAGGTAGTCTCAGGCTTGTAAGTTGAGATATCAAAAGGCACAGTTGCCTTCAGCACTTCCTTCATTTGTTTTGCTACTGTACCGATAGCTTTCATTTTCTTGGGTTATTCCTTAGTGTCTGTGCCTTCAGATTCTACTTGGAGAGTTAGTTTCTGACCTCTTTTCTTAGATGCATTCTCCTTCTTTGCATAAAATTTAGGTGCCAGTTCCTTTTTGGTTTGGACACTATGTGTCACTTTTTTATTTTTCATCACCGGAGGTGCTTGCTCAGCCTTCTTTTTCTCACCTTTACCACTCATGGTAGGAACAATACTGCATCTGGCTTGTGTAGTCTGATCTTCAACAACATTCAATTTTGCCTTCTTTTTATCCTTTGGAGATGCCAACAGGTTATTAGCATAACCAATCAGTAAGTCATAGTTGACCTGAAAACTCATATCTTCCATTTCTTCTTCTCTAGGCTCAATTGCCTCCATTAAACAGAAATCAATGGTAATTGTGAAAACAATGTCCTTAGCAAACTGTTTTACCACATCCTCAGGCAATCTTAATCTCATGCTCATTTTCTTCTGAAACACATTGAAGTATTTGTCCATTGCAGCAAAAAAGGTGTTCTTCATAGCCTTGACACTATTCTTAATCTAGGCAAATACTGGTAGATCCTTGGACCATTCAAGATCACCTATTCCCCTTAGGAAATTATGGAAATAAAAGAATAGACCGATCAATAATTGTCCAAATTTAAACTTTAGACTACTGTCCTTCTTGATAGACTGAAGATTTAACATTAATTGGCTCCTTATGGCCTCACATAGATTATAATTAGCATTTTCAGTTATCATCTTCTAAGCAGTATGCACCACTGCTGATGGAACACTATTTAATCTGCTAGAGTAGAATACCCGGTAGCCTATAACCATAGCTACCAACTTTACCACTGGGTCCCTGATGTTATTGATAGAAAAATAACACTTATCAGATGTTAATCCAGTTAGGGTGTATAATGTCTCTTTTAAAATACGCCTCAACACAAGTATTTCACTGGTTGAGTAAAAACCAGTTTACAACTTGAATAGATTCCTTTGTTATAGTATGAGTCCTTTCTAAATACATGTTTTCTCCATGAACTCAACTCAAAATAATTCAGATATGCTCTTATTCAAAATATTCAAGAAAGTAAGAAACGTTATGAAAACCTTTCTCATAAACTGTAATATATTCTATTTGAATCTTCCTGTTCTCATCACAAAGGGATTTTAAATGAGAATACATTGACAATGATCCTAAATCCTCAATCTTGCAGTCAATGTAGCTAGACAAATCTCCTTTCACTACAACACCACTAGGAACTTGTGATAAAGCATTATAAGACACAATTAATTCCGCTTCAACAACTTCCATAGGTTTAGATGTAATCATTAATCTCTCTATTGGTTTAGAAGACGATGCCATTCTAGATAAACTAGATTCAAAGTATGAATTTTTAAAGAAATACCTTATTTCACGCACGCTGCCTCTTTAACTGGTTGAATGCTCAATTGCACACTAGTTTAGTCTTCTCCAACCTTCAAATCTACTTGATTACTCAAATCACAATGCAACTTCGACAAATATCAGCCAACAATCCTTTCTCATCTCTACAAGCGCTCAAAAATTCTTTTTCGAATGTGTTAGGGTAAAAATAACAAAGTGAAAACTCTCTTTTATCCTTTTTACCTACTACATTAAATGCTCGCCCGTTAGGGTTACAAACCCTAATTACATTTCTTAATGATACATAGATGTAAAACCGATTCATAACCGATTGACAAAAAGTAATCAAAATTTCATGCATACAAATTCTCTTACCGCTTATTCATTTC
Source organism: Cryptomeria japonica (assembly GCF_030272615.1). Taxonomy (NCBI): domain Eukaryota; kingdom Viridiplantae; phylum Streptophyta; class Pinopsida; order Cupressales; family Cupressaceae; genus Cryptomeria; species Cryptomeria japonica. The sequence goes on along the minus strand of NC_081407.1, from coordinate 191,294,917 downwards.
AAGGGGTCCGGAAGGTGGTTTTACCATTAAGTTCTCCTTAGCCATATTGAAAAGGCGTAATTCACTAGTGTAGGATTCTCCACATTTTGTGAAGGAATAGTTTCTTCTCTAAGTGAGTCATCACTCTTCTTCTTTCATATTTAGTTCATTTCTTCTCTAGTTTCTTCAAGATTAACTTTTTGCTTTCCTTTATAATCTTTAGAAGGGTTGACCGGTTTGCTCTTTCTGGATCTATAAAATTTTGCCAAGTGTCCCGGTTTGTGACAGTGATAGCAGACCATACCAAATGATTTCCAAGGTCCTGCATTACCTCTCCCAGCTCTTCTTCTGCAATTCATAGCCACATGAGCAAAGTTGTTACAGATGGTGCAAATGATAGTTGTTACCTTTTCCATCTCAAATGGACTAAACCGGTTGCCGTAGGGTTTTTGCCAATTCATGTTGACTTGGTTGTCAAAATTTATCATCCAGCTGCCATTTGGTCTTGAATGCATATGTGGTACAAGATTATTCTCTCCATATCTGCATTCAACTGATCTATGTCCATACATTCTACATGTGAAGCAACGACCTTCAAATTTCTTGGACACATACCTGACATTAGTATTGTAGCTTGCATTTCTATTAGTTTTGTCTCTACAAACATTTGCAGTGTGACTAGGTTTATGGAAAACAAAACAAACAGGTTTAAAGACCTTCTTACCAGTAGGATTTTTGACCTTAGGAGTAGATTTATTCTTAAGAGTGTTGCTCTTGGTACTAGAGGATTCACCTTTTTTAGATGTGTGAAAACCAAGTCCAGGGGTATCACCATTCATTCTTTGTGATTGAATTTGTTCATCCAGCAAGATAGAACTTCTCCAATTTCCCATTTGCTTCTGTGAGCTGTTTGGTGAGATCTTCATTATGTTTTGACAGGTTCTCTCTCAGAGATGATGCTAATTCAAGATCTCGCTGTAGGTTCTCTTTTTCCTCTCTTTCTGCATTCAAATGCTCATGCAAGGTAGCATTCTCTCACTTGATCTCGGTAATCTCATGATTTCTTTCTTTTGTGAGATCTTCAACATTTCTCTTGGCTTCTAGTTCCTGACTCATGCGGATAGTAAGACCTTCTAGCTCTCTCCTCAGATTTAGCTTTTCACTGTTTCATTTTTAAACTTCCTCAGCTAAAGCATCAATATTGGCCTCATTTGAAGAACTATTATCAGATATTTCTAACAGTTGTTCAGTTATCTCTCTTCTTTTGACTTGAGAAGCTTTTAGTTTGACCCTTAGGGTTTCAAGCTCATTCCTACTAGCCTCAAGCTCTCTAGCCATCTCAAAGTAGCTCATATCCCCCATGATAGCTTTAGGGTTTTCTTCCAAGCGATTAGGATTTAAGGAAGTTAGGCTCTGATACCAATTGATGGACTTGTAAAGCACTGAGAGGGGGGGGTGAATCAGTGACACCAAAAACAGTACTACTTTAAATACTAACTGGTAGATAAACTTAACTAGTTTGCTAAACAATATGCATGCAATAAAAAATGATATAACAACATCCACAATAAGTAAAACATCCACCATAACACGTGTTTATATGTGGAAAACCCAAATAGGTTAAAACCATAGTGAGATGGGACTCACAAGTTAACTATCTATAGTAATAGATAACTGACTGGTTAAGGTCTACAATTGCTCTACTAGGAGCGAATCCTATTAAAGATCCCAAAGCTTAGTTAAAAGATATACCCTGTAAAAGGTAGTACCCTATAAGGAGTAATCTCAGTGGAGAATTTCTAAATCCAAACTAATGGATCACCTAGTTAGAGGATTTAAACAATGAAGCTTGTTAGAGCTTACCCAGTTAGGGGATTGGACTATTGTAGTGATTAGAAAGCAATAGGTGATGTGATCTAGTGATAGCACAAATTGCTTGTATAGATTCTCTTCTGTGCACTTAACTTCTCTTTACCAACATACTCTGTAACTTAACACTTCTTCCTTTACACGTAGTATATCACTTTCTCTCATACAAAATAATTCATTATGATGTCAATATATAGACATTTTAGATTTCATGTCGGTCTCTAGAAATCATAACACTATTACCTAGGTGCAATGTATCTAGTCAAGTGATCACAACTCATCACAAAAATACTGCCAAATCCTTTCGGTAAGGATAACTCATCACGACTAGTGATGACCCATCACATAATCAGTGAATATCAGTTGGAACAATCAATACTAATTGGAGTTAAAAATATAAACCGTTATCCTTGATGCTCCTGTGATAATCTCCATTGGATCTTCACGTTGCTGCCGAGTTATGTTGATCCACTGGTTGTCTCCTATACATATATCGGTTTTCACCAAGTACTGGTTAGAAATAAACCTCTAGTATACCAGTTGTAGTATAAACAACTTTGAAGTTACATCGGTAGACAATATGAATATATGTGTGTGTGTATGTGTTTCATCAATGACAACATATGATGAATACATTACAATCATCATCAAGCCAACAAAATATACATTGAAGGCTTGCAATCATGCTCTGAGGTTAATGAACTTACCTTGAAGATCAATGAATTTATTTTGAGCCATAGCGCATCTCTCTAGTTGATCAAATCTAGTCAAGGATTATTATTAGATTGTTTTGCTTTTTATTTGCACCAGGTCTGCCCTATTTGTGACAAGTCAAATTTTGATTAGAATTCGAGATTCAGATAAGTCAGTTTGTTCATGCCCTAGGTGGGCGAATTTGTACTTGGCTATTTTTTGACATTAATATAATTTGATCTGAATCTTGTTGCTGGGTTTTTCCTCCAAGAGGGAGGTTTTCCCAGGGTATTGTGTGTTATGTGTCTATTTTTCTTTGCATACTGATTTTCCGATCTTTACTATTAATCTGGTTGCTAAAATTAACATGGTATCAAAGTTTGGTTCTCTCTAAGTAATTAGATTAATAATAAACTCTCACTTTTAGTCTATTGTTCTGATTTCAGTCAAGATGGTGATAGGGCTAAAGGTAGAAGACAGACTTGAGGAGGCATTGAATTTCACTTCTTGGAAGGTTTGTGTCCTTCTTGCACTTGAGGAAAATGATCTACTTCAGTTTGTAGCAGAACAAGATAAAATTGAGCCTACAGATCAAGAGGAGTTACGTTAGTTCAAGAAGAATTCCATCAAAGCCAAGAAGATTCTAATTGATTATGTGAAAGATCATCTTGTTCCTATCATCTCCAAGATGTCTTCAGCCAAGGAGATGTTCAAGAAGCTGGAAGGAATGTACGGGATCAACAACATAAGTAGGGCACTTGCATTAAGGAAATAACTGCATCAAGTCAAGATGGCAAAGGGAGAATCAATCATGGCTTTCTTCATGAAGATTTCAGAATTAAAAGATCAACACAGTGCCATTGGAAGCGAAGTTATGGACAAAGACATTGTTATGCTTGCATTAAATGGTCTTCCTCACTCTTGGGAACCATTCATTCAAAGCATAAGTGGGAGAGCTGAATTCCCCACATTTGATTATCTCCGAGATGACTACATTCAAGATAAATCATGCCTAACTAAAAGAGGAATGATTAAGCACTCCCATGAATAAGACAATCATGTCCTTGCTGCCCAATCAATCAAGAAGAAAGGTGGCTATTAGAAGAACAATTTGAAGAGAAATAGAGATTTCAGACCCTCTGCTACTCCCAATTCAAGAAAGAAGCCGAAGGATCTATCTCACATTTGATGTTTTAGATGTGACAAGTTTGGTCAATATGCAAAGGAGTGTCAATCTCACCCCAAGCAGCAAGAGGCAAACCTGAATGAAGTTTCAGATTAGAAAAATAATGAAGATTTCCTCTTCATTTATGCCTTGTCAAGCAACATTCCTACATATAGTGACACTTGGCTGATCAATAGTGGAGCATCTAGGCACATCACGGGCTACCGGGTGTAGCTTTTAGATTTGGTAGAGAAGGAGTCCAACCTTCATGTTGTTATTGGTGATGATGCTCAATATTCTATAAGAGGTTTTGGTGCTACTTCTCTTAACTTAGATTCTAGAATTTCTCTTTAGCCGAGTGATGTTTTGTTTGTATTGGGAATTAAAAGGAATCTAATCTCAATATCTTCCCTAGAAGATAAAGGTTATCAAATTGCATTTTCAGAAGGAAGAGTTCTTGCATGGCCTAAGAAATCTAGCATCAAATCAGCTCGTGTCATTGGAAATAGATTTGAGAGTCTCTACAAGCTTTCAACCCATCCAATTCAAGCTCTCATCCAGGAAGCACCTGAGTCAAGCGAACTATGACATAGAAGACTCGAATATTTTTACTTTCGTGCTCTTCCCATACTTGAGAAGATGGTTAAAGGTATGCCTAAACTCAGTCATATCCATGATGATACATGTAAAGGTTGTGCTATGGGTATAAACACTAAGAGTCCATTTCATAAAAGTGAATCTAGATCTAAAAAGAAACTAGGTCTTGCTCATTCTAATTTATGTGGACCTATGTCTGTTGCATGTCCAAGTGGATTTTTGTATTATGCAACCTTCATAGATGACTACTCTAGGAAAACATGTATTTACTTTCTAAGAACAAAAGAATCTGATGAAGTCTTAAGTAGATTTAAAGAATTTAAAGCATTAGCTGAAAACTTATCTGAGAAAAGAATTAAAGTACTAATATCTGACAATGGAGGTGAGTACACCTCGGGTGTATTTCATGATTTTTGTGTAGAGGCAGGGATTAAGAGGGACTATGTTCCCTACAACCCTAAAAAAAAATGGAGTTGTAGAAAGAAAGAACATATCCATAATTGAGGCAGCAAAGGAAATGATTCATGACCAAGACTTGTAGATCTTTCTATGGGCTGAAGCAGCTAGGACTATTGTCTATATTTAGAATATATGTCCTCACTGTGTCTTGAAGGATATGACTTCAGAAGAAGCTTTCTAAAAAACTAAACCAAATATTAGCCACTTGAGGATCTTCAGAAGTCCAATTTATGTTCAGGTTCCTAAAGAGAAGAGAACCAAACTAGAACCTTCAGGAAAGAAGGGTATTCTTGTGGGCTACAGTGAGACCTCCAAAGCCTTCAAAATTTTCATTCCAGGTCAGAATTACATTGAGGTTAGTAGAGATGTTACTTTTGAAGAAAATGTTGCATTCAAAAAGTCTAAAAGTTTGTTAATAGAAATTGATAATGAAGCTAATGGAAATCAAGATATGGATATTGATCACGATGTTGGGATTCAGAGGGAGTCTTTAGAACCTTCAGATCATAATGATTCAATTGAGCCCATGGATCCTACTGATGGGCTGAGAGATATTACAATGAGCAGGAAAATACCTCTTTGGGTAAGGAACACCATTCAGGAAGCTAGAAAGTTTGTAGCCCCCAAAGGCACCTTCAGAGAAAGTAGGAGCCTCAGAAGTTCTCCAACTATGTTGCATTGATGTGCAACATCATTGAGACTGAACCTTCTAGCATTGAAGAGGCTATGAACCAACAAGCATGGAAAAATTCTATGGATGAAGAATATGAGTCTATCATCAAGAATGATGTGTGGGATATTGTGCCTAGACCCAAACATGTCTGTTGTATCCTCTAAATGGTTGCTCAACATTAAACATACTGTTGATGGAAGTATTAAGAAGTATAAGGCTAGATTTGTAGCTCGTGGATTCTCTCAAAAGGAAGGCATAGATTATGAGGAAACATTTGCTCATTTTGCTAGATATACTTCCATTAGAACTATAATAGCTATTGCTGCAACTAAAGGCTCGAAGTTACATCAGATGGATGTAAAGACTGCATTTCTAAATGGTATCATTGAGGAAGAAGTTCATATTGAACATTTAGAAGGTTATGAGATTCATGAAAGAGAATCTCACGTTTGCAGATTGAAGAGAGCATTATATGGCCTTAAGTAGGCTCCTCGTGCTTGGTATGAAAGAATTGACAAATATTTGGTAAGCTTAGGATTTTGTAAGAATGATGCTAATCCTAACCTTTAATTCAAAGTGTTTGATGGTGAAATGCTAATTTTGGTTTTATATGTGGATGATTTATTTCTAACTGGTGAAGATAGTCTCATCATTAGATGCAAGAAAGAGTTAGCTTCGGAATTTGAAATGAAAGATTTAGGCCTAATGCATTACTTTCTAGGACTAGAAGTATGGCAAAGACCTAACGAAATCATCCTAAGTCAAGGAAAATATACTATTGATATCTTGAAAATATTTGGAATGTTGTACTGCAAACCTATGTTTACTCCTATGGAAACTAACTTGAAAAAGTTAAGTTTATCTGCTGCTAATTCTGATTTTGTAGATCCAACTGAGTATAGGTAGTTGATTGGATCCTTGATGTATCTATTTAACACTAGACTAGACATATGTTATGCAGTTAGTGCTCTCAACCAGTTCATGAACAAACCTAAGCATGTTCATCTTATTGCAGCCAAGCATATCTTGAGATATTTGCATGGCACAATTGGCTATGGCTTGAAGTACTCCCTTAATACTGTCATCACCTTGGAAGGTTATTCTAACTCTGATTGGGCAGGGAATGTCACTAACACAAAGAGCACTTCAGAAGTATGTTTCAGTTTGGGATCTACCATGATTTCTTGGGGTAGTAGGAAATAGTCCTAAATTGCATTGAGTATTGCTGAAGCATAATACATTATGTCAAGTGTGGCTTCAAGGCAAAAAATGTGGCTTTGTAATATTCTTGCTGGGTTGTTTAGACAACCTTGGGAACCCACAGTCATTCATTGTGATAACTAGAGTTGTATTAAGATGTCTATCAATACTGTATTTCATGATAGATCAAAACATGTGGAGACTCATTATCACTATGTTCAAGACATGGTACAGAGAGGTGCCATTCAGCTGAAATACATCAGCATTGATGAGCAAATAGCAAATGTTTACACCAAGCCTCTTACTCGAGTGAAGTCTGAATACTTCAGAGATAAGCGTGGAGTTGTGGAAAACATAATTCTAGCTGAGAGCGAGTCTTAGCTTCCATGATACATTAAGTTGTATCTTCCACCCTCTGCGGGCAATGCAAGGTGGTGTTGTATTCTTCTCTGGGAGAAGATTTGAGGTGAAAGACCTCTTCCACCCTCTGTGGGGAATGCAAGGTGGATCCATCCTCTGCGGGTATGCATGGTGGATATCATGGAAAGAGTCCATGAAGTATTTAGATCACCCTCTAGGAGTGCCATGGTGATGGTCACAATGTGACTTGATTATTGAAGGGATCGTCCCTAGCTAAGAGGGAGTGTTGAAATATAGCTAGGTCATATCCCTTGATTGGGCTGACCTGGCCTTTGAATTTCTAATTGGCCATTGGCCTTAGAAATTTGACATATAAGATGGACCTATTTGTAATCATATGAGATTGGCCCTATTTAGGCGTATGAGCTATGTGTAACATGTTATAGGGCAAGACCCAAAGCAAATGTAACTTGTAAAACAATTTATGTATTTTGGCACCAAATTCATTGTAGTGGACCAAGGCAAATAGGTCACATGTATCTCCTATATAAGAAAGGTGATCCAAGCAATCCAATACACCATTCATGTATTCATTCAATTCAGTGATCTGATCTGCAAGAAAATACATTCAAGACTCAACAAATTTCTCCTAAGACTCATTGAATATACATCGAAGGCCTACAATCATGCTTTGAGGTCAGGAAACTTACCTTGGAGATGAACAAATTTACTCTAATCCATAGTGCATCTCTCTAGCCGAGCAAATCCAGTCAAGGGTGGCGATTATCATCAGATTGTTGTTCTTTTGATTTGCACTAGGTCTGCCCTATTTGTGACAAGTCAAATTCTGATTAGAATTCAAGATTCAGATAAGTTGACTTGGTCATGCCCTACGTGGGTGAATTTGTGCTTGGCTATCTTTTGACATTAATATAATCTGATTTGAATCTTGTTGCTGGGTATTTCCTCCAAGAGGGAGGTTTTCCCAAGGTATATGTGTGTTATGTGTCTATTTTTCTTTGCATACTGATTTTCTGCTCTTTACTATTAATTTGGTTGCTAAAATTAACAAGAGAGATGTGACTTGATTGAGGGGATAGTTAGCAAAGATGCAAAGGTAGAGGAGTTGATGGCACAGGGGCTGGATACGCATATGTCCTACTGGTAGGAGAGGAGATAGCCTATTGGAGATATTTGTACTACGCAACTATTCCTCCAAAGCCAAGGGCTAGGAATTTCAGGAGAGATTCCCAGACTACTACCACAGGGGGAGGGGATAGACAACATGCATCCAGTAGCAGAGTTATTGGTCCATCCGCACCACCTGGAGGATATAGAGGAGGGGATCATGGATCAGGGAATTTAAGAGCTTAGATTTCTTTGAGGCTAGCTGGCTCTGAGGGAGGGTCTTCATCATAGCTCTCTTGGATCCCATTTTGTATTAGTTTTTGTACGATGATTTAGACACCTTTGGGTGATTTTGTAGCCTTGTGAGATATTGACATCATTGTATTGTGACTTTATTTTTTTTTATATATATATATATATATATATATATATATATATATATATATGAGATGACTCATTCCTTGCGATAGCTATATGCATGTGTTTCTATATGATGTTATAAATGCTTTATGTGTTCCTATAATGATTCTATGATGCTTATGACGTTTACAATGATGTTATGATGTTTATGATGATGCAAAATGCAATGGATATGTACATGATGGAATGCAATATATTTTTGTTCTTTTATGTTTTTATAATTTAAATGTGAATGTACTAAATCTAAATGGATCTATGATTATTAACATGTTATGATTATATACATGATGAGAATACAAATGTATATATATGATATGATAATCAGTGGTGTGTGCAGGATGTAATGCAATTATGATATCTATAGGCATGCATGAAATGAGATATGCTAACATATGATGACGCAAGTGAATAATACATGAAATGCAAATATTTTTGGTATGTCATTATACTTAGTCATGCAATAATAGGCTACACAAACTCAGGGAAGGACGATGGAGGTCAATCAAGAAAGGGGGATGGAAGGTAGAATGTATGGAAGTGAAAGAACTCCTTGTGCTTTATCATCATTGAGATTTATTATGGAAAATAGGGTATGACAATTAAGGTATAGGTTCGACCCAAAAAATCATTGTACCCATTTGCATGGAGATCGGATAGTCACAAACAAGGAATGCCCCAGTTCACACTAGACTCATAGTGATGCGAGAGCATCCTTGGTTCATGGCAATCTTGCATCAACCAAAAATATTTCTTTTCTGTTTGTTTTGTGTTTTGTAGTTTTAGCATTTCATTCTGCATTTTCTTGTATTGGCTCACTGAATCTTGCGGAGTTGGATTTTGCTTAAAGACATGATCATATTCCTTATTCCTAAACCATGAAGCATTTGGATAATTTTTTAACAAGTTATTGATTTCAGATTCCAGGATAGTTTTCTGGCACTGGAACCGTTTGGACCTATTTGCATTGGTGAACCTACCGGATCCCTTCTGTATCTTGCGGAGCCCTATGGATTGATTTTGATGTTCCTTCGCCTATGGCCGACCTTTCCTTTGATCCACACTTCATCCTTTGGATTTTTTAGAGGAATCTCTTTGGCGGAGGCTGACCTCTTGGTTCTACACATTTGATCTTGTTCTTTGGCATTTGATTCCTTTTGGGTCGACCATATCTTCTTGGATCATAAAAATCATTGCAATTGAGCATTAGAAGTTAGTTAGAAGGAAATCAGATAGAATATAGTAGATAGATCTTAGGTTTGGAGGTCTGGGAGTGACTTGTTCTGTAATTAAGCATGTTTGTAGCAGGCTACTAAGTCAGATCTTATAACCCAGATGTTACCGGTTATCTGTAATTAGTTTTCATGATCTAATTCATTCAAATCTGCGTTGCCTCCATCACAACCTCTTGTTTCCATTGTGTTTACTCTTGTTGACCGGTCTAGATTGATTTCTTTGAGGTCCCTCCTAACCGGTGACTACACCAAGTGGTATCAGAGCGAGATTTCATTCCAAAGATTGTGTTGTCCTAAGAATTTTGTTGTAGGGTGGCAGACTGTGGATTCGACCTGTAGCTGCAGAGGATTGGCGTGAAGATGGCGTGAAAAGGAAATAGGAATGATGGAGCGCATGGGGATGTAGACCCTACTATGATGGAAATGTTGAGAGGAATTGCAGCCTGGTTGGAAGCTGTTGAGATAGCCCAAAGAAGAGACCGACATATTGAAGATGTGAGTGAAGATGAGGAAGAAGAGGATTTGGTAGAACAAGTAGAAAATCCACTAGTGATTGATCCAGATGAAGAAAGGTTCTTGAGGGTTTTGAGTAGGGCGAATACTAAACCACATTTTACCCCACCAGAGTATGATGGAAAGTTGGATTCAGATGAATTGATAGATTAGATCTTAGAGATGGAGAAGTATTTTGATTTTGAGTACACCTTATAGGAAAGAAAGGTGAAGTATGCCTATACTCAGTTGAAAGTCATGCATCTCTTTGATGGGAGCATTTGTAGGTTGATAGACAAAGAAGAGGTAAAGAGAAGATCAAAACATGGGAGTGGATGGTTGCCAAGTTAAAATCAAAATTTGTGCTAGCTGATTATGAGGTGAACTTGTTTTGGAAGTTCCAAAACTTGAAGCAAAATGAATCTAGTGTGAAGGAGTACACCGAAGCATTCTACAAGTTGAATATCAGATCTGGATATGTCAATGATGAGGTTGAAGAAGTTGCGAGACATTTGAATGGACTATGGATGTCTATAAAAGATGAACTTAGATTGATCAAGTTGCAAAGTGTTGAAGAAGCATACCAATATGCCTTGAAAGTAGAAGAGAAGTTGAACAAAAGACATGAGAAGAGACAGTGAGGTAGAGGTGGGAGGTTTTCCAGAGGAAGATTTCAAGGAGGAAGAGGATATTCCAGAGGAAGAGGAACCTATATGAATCATAACAAGGACAAGGAAGTAAGCAAAGAAGGCAATTCATACCGGAAGGATGACATAAATTTGTACCAGAGGAGAGATCTGATGGCTATCGGAATGAGGGTTTTGGAAAAGATGATAGAAGACAAGACAAGAGAGTGTTTAGAGGAACTTGCTTTAAGTGTGGAGGAGAAGGACATCATGCTTTCAAATGTAAGAAGATAGAGAACATTGGGATACCAACATTGGTAGAAGAAAGCCCCACTGGATTACCTAACAAACCAGAAGATGGAGAACTATTGATGATGAAGAGAGATTTGTGTCATACCAGAGGAGATGAAGAGCCCTTGTAGAGGCAAAATTTGTTCAAGACCAGATGTAAGGTATCCAATAAGTGCTGTAAAGTTAATAGAGTTAGTTCAGATAATCTTGTTTTAGAAGAAATGGTGAATAAATTGAAGTTGGAAAGATTGAAACACCCTAAGCCTTATCAGATAGCATGGATTCAGGATGATCATAAGTTGTTAGTAAGTGAGCAATGTTTGGTGAAATTGAAAATTGGAAATTATCATGATGAAGTCTTGTGTGATATTATGCCTATGGATATTTGCCACCTTTTGTTGGGTATACCTTGATAGTTTGATAGACAAAAAATACACGATGGGAGAAAGAACATATACACTATTGTAAAAAATGGGATGAAGCAAACCTTGTTATGTTTGGATGAGCCTTTGAAGAGTGAAGTCTATACAAATTCTAGAATCTATTTGGTGGATGGAAGGAAATTCCTGGATGGAATGAGACATGAGGATGTGTGTTTTTCCTTATTTCCTAAGAAGACAGAGCATCCAGGGCATGAAGAAGAATAACTGGAGGAGATAAGGGAGTTGTTGACAGAGTATGAAGGCATCATTTTAGATAATGTGCCTGATGGATTACCACCTATGAGAAGTATCAATCATTGCATGGACCTGATTCCCGGAGCTAGTTTGCCTAACAAAGTTGCACACCGGTTGACACCAATAGAGAATGAAGAGTTGAATAGACAAGTGCATGAATTGCTAAAGAAAGGTTTGATTAGAGAAAGTCCGAGTCCTTGTGCAATGCCAACAATATTAGCACCTAAGAAGAATGGAGAAAGGAGGATGTGTACCGATTCCAGAGCAATAAACAAGATCACAATAAAGTACCAATTTCCTTTACCTAGGATGGATGACATAATGGACTGTTTGAGAGGAGCCAAATACTACACAAAGATAGACTTGAAGAGTGGATATCATTAGATCAGAATTAGAGAAGGAGAAGACAACATTAAAGACACATGAAGGCTTGTACTAATGGTTGGTGATGCCTTTTGGGTTGACTAATGCACCGAGTACTTTCATGAGATTGATGAATGAGGTATTAAAGAAATTTTTGGGTAAGTTTGTTATTGTATATTTGGATGATATTCTAATTTTCAGTAAGACAAAAGATGAGTATTTGTTGCATTTAAGACAAGTTTTGTAGAGGTTGAGAGAAGAAAAGTTGCTGATAAATCTTAAGAAGTGTACTTTTATGAAGGAAGAGTTAGTCTATTTGGGATTTGTGATATCTACAGATGGTTTGAAGATGGGCCCTGAGAAAGTAAAATCAATTGTTGAATGACCTACACCAGAGAGAATTGGAGAGGTAAGATCATTTCATGGATTAGCTAGTTTCTACTAGAAGTTCATCAGAAATTTCAGTTCAGTTTGTAACCCTATGATTGAGACAATGAGGGGAGACAAGAAGGAATTCAAGTAGACAACTGGAGCAAACAAAAGCTTTGAATTGTTGAAGCAGAAAGTGACTGAGCAACCTGTGTTAGCTTTATCGGATTTCAACAAAGTGTTTCAAGTGGATTGTGATGCAAGTGGAACCGCAATTGGAGCAGTCTTGAGTCAAGAAGGGAGAGTAGTAGCTTACTTCAGTGAGAAGTTGAATGATGCCAAGAGGAGATATTCAGTGTATGATCAAGAATTTTATGCCATAGTTCAAGCCTTGAAGAAATGGAGACATTACCTGTTTCCTAAGGAGTTTGTGTTATATACTGATCATCAAGCCTTAATGTATTTGAAATATTAGAGTAAGTTGAATCAAAGACTATGAGTTGCTTAGAGTTTTTGTAGAGTTACACCTTTGTGTTGTATCATAGAAATGGGAAATCTAACAAAGTTGTTGATGCATTGAGTAGAAGGAGGAATTTGCTGACAGAGATGAGAGTGATAATATTAGGATTTGAGGAGTTGAAGACCTTGTATGATGATGACTCGGATCTTGCAGAACCTTGGAAAGCATGTAGAGAACCGATTATGGTAGATAAAAGCAAGTGGTTGGATTAGTTCATTCAAGATGAGATATTATTCAGAGGAGTTCAATTGTGCATACCTAAGAGTTCTATGAGGGAGAATCTAATAAAGGAGAAGCATAGTGAAGGATTAGTCAGATACTTTGGTGTTGATAAGACAATAACATTGGTGAGTGAGAATTACTTTTGGCCTCAGATTCATAAGGATGTTAGGAAATTTATGCAGAGTTGTAGAGTTTGTCAAGTTGCAAAAGACAGTAGTCAGAATGTGGGATTGTATAAGCCTTTGACAGTACCAAAGAGACCTTGGGAGGATATAAGCATGAATTTCATACTTGGATTGCCTAAGACACATAAAGGGAATGATTCTATATTTGTGGTAGTGGATAGATTCTCGAAGATGGTTGATTTCATACCTTGTAAGAAAACATCAGATGCAATGCATATAACTGACCTATTTTTCAAGGAAGTGGTGAGATTGCATGGATTGCCTAAGAGCATAGTTTCAAACAGACATGCTAAGTTTGTTGGTTATTTTTTGAGATCACTTTGGAAGAAGATGAAGATAGATTTGAAGTTCAATTCTAATTTTCACCCATAGACTGATGGACAAACAAAGGTAGCTGATGCAGGAGCATCCCCGATTCATAGCAATCTTGCATCAACCAAAAACATTTCCTTTTTGTTTTGTTTGTAGTTTCAGTTTTCCTTTTTGTGTGTCCCTTTTTTGGTTGACCAGATCCTATGGAGTTGGATTCTACTTCAAGACTTGATCATCTTTCTTTCTTTCAAACCGCATCTCATTTGGATCACTTTCCGACAAGATATCGCTACCGGTTTCCATGAAAATTTCTTGTTACCGGTTGCCTGAGAACTTTTCTAGTGATCTACGAAAACCCATTTTGAAGTTTGCGGAGCCTTGAGCGTTGATCTCAATATCTCTTGGTAGAGACCGACCTTGTTCATTTTGCATGTTAGGTCTTGTTCTTCAGGTTTTGATCCTTTTTGGGCCGATTGGATCCTTTGGATCGATATATATATTTGTAATCATGCTTTAGAATGTAATCAAGAGAAGATCAATTAGGATCAATCATTTAGACTATGCTTAGAAGACAGATCTTTCGATTCAAGGTCCCGGTGTGACCTATTCTACCAAGCCTGTGTGCCGGTTTGTTGTAACCCAATTGTTACCAGTTGGATGTAATCAAATTTCATGCAATAAAACTACCTGTTGTGCATTTCCTCCATCACATTTGTGTGTTTCCGTTATGTTTACTCTTGCTGACCGGTTTGGACTGATCTCCTTGAGGTCCCTCCTCATCGATGTTTGCTTTATTAGAAAATAGGAGCTTGGGAAATTTGTTGAGATGCTTGGTTGGAGAGAAAATCGAAAATTGGGATTTGATTCTTGCATAAGCAGAGTTTGCCTGCAATAATTTAGTGAATAGGAGTACTGGAAGAACACCTTTTGAGATTGTTACCCGAACACACCCTAGAGGTATATTAGAATTAAAAGATGTCAGTAATGAAGACAAGTGGAGTGCAGAGGCAGAGGAATTTTCAAATCACGTGAAGGCCTTGCATATTTAGGTTAAGCAACATTTGGAGGACATGAAAAACAAGTATAAGGAGAAAGAAAATGAGAAAAGAAGACATACGGAATTTGAAGTTAGCGATGAAGTGATGATGTATCTGAGAAAAGAGAGATTTCCAGTTGGAACCTAAAACAAGTTGCAAATGAGGAAGTTTGGACATTATAAGATCTTGAGGAAGTTCAGTTTTGAAAATGCAAATGAAGTGTAGTTACTAGATAGTTTGAGTATTTCACCTATATTCAACATTGCAGATCTACATTAGCATCATAAATCAGAATTCAGTAAGGACAATATTGCAAACTTGGAAAAATAGTTGCGTTAGAAGGAGCCATATCAGATTGAAGATATTTTAGACAGTAGGATTGGGCATATCACCCAGAGTAGACAATATAAGGAGTATCTAGTAAAATGGAAGGACATACCAGTTGAAGATTCATCGTGGATTTCTCACGTAGAGGTAGACCACCTTGGTTTTCCTCTAACCCCAACAAAGTGAGAGACTTACTTTTTCAAGAACCCTAGATGTCTGATGCATGAACATCCTCAGTTAATGACAATCTTGCATCAACCAAAAAAATTTCTTTTCTATTTGTTTTATGTTTTCCAGTTTCAACATTTCATTTTGCATTTTCTTGCATTGGCTCACTGGATCTTGTGGATTTGAATTTTGAATTTTTATTAAAGACATGATCCTATTCCTTATTCCTAAACCACGAAGCATTTAGATCTTTTTTCGGCAAGTTATCAATTTCGGATTTTGAGATAGTTTTTTGGCATTAGAACCGCTTGGACCTATTTGCATTGGTGAATCTACCGGATCCCTTTCGTAGCTTGTGGAGCCCTATGCATTGATTCCAATGTTACTTGGCATGTGGCCAACCTTCCTTTTGATCCATATTTCATCCCTTGGATTTTCTGAAGGAATCTCTTTGGCGGAGGCCAACCTATTGGTTCTACATGTTTGATCTTGTTCTTCGACATTTGATTCCTTTTGGGCTGACCGGATCTTTTTGGATCATATAAATCATTGTAATTGAGAATTAAAAGTTAGTCAAAAGGAAATCAGATAGAATATAGTAGATAGATCTTAGGTTTGGAGGTCTGGGAGTGACGTGTTCTATAATTAAGCATGTTTGTAGCAGGCCCAGTGAGCTAGATCTTGTAACCCGGATGTTATCAGTTATTTGTAATCAGTTTTCATGATCTAATTAATTTAGTTCTACATTGCCTCCATCATAACCTCTTATTTCCATTGTGTTTATTCTTGTTTCCTGGTCCGGATTGATCTCTTTGAGGTCCCTCCTAACCGGTAACTGCACCACACAATATCCTCATATCTTTGGACAAGTCATGGCATTACTAATAGACAATCCACAAACAACAAAATAATAGGTGAACATATCCCATCCTCACTGAAGTAGTCATCGGCTAGTAGGGACCTCAAAGAGATCAGTCCAGTCCGGTTAGAAAGAGTAAACACAACGAAAACACAAGGACATGATGGAGGCAATACATAACAGATTGAATTATATCATGAAAACTAATTACAACCACTCGGTAACAATTTGTAACTTGATTGTTACCAGTTGGTTGTAATGAATTTTCATGATATAATTCAATCTGTTCTGCATTTCCTCCATCATGTCCTTGTGTTTCCATTGTGTTTACTCTTTCTAACCGGTTTGGACTGATCTCTTTGAGGTCCCTCCTAGTCGGTG
Source organism: Cryptomeria japonica (assembly GCF_030272615.1). NCBI lineage: Eukaryota > Viridiplantae > Streptophyta > Pinopsida > Cupressales > Cupressaceae > Cryptomeria > Cryptomeria japonica. The sequence continues at coordinate 191,278,313 of NC_081407.1, read as the reverse complement.
ACTACTTCACTCACCTTTCTAGTCAAAGACATCCTGGAGATCTCTAGTCAGAGACATCCTAGAGAAGCTACAAGACATGTCACCAAAAAGATGAAATCAAAAGAAAACCAAGACTTGAAACCAACACACAATGAAATCTTCAAGTTATTTGTGTTTCTTGCCACATATGTTAACATGTTTGATTTGGTCACAATGTTGTTATGCTGATAAAGGACCGATTTGAAAACCCATGTTGCCAAAGTGTGTTGAAAGATTTGATTTGTTGAAAACCCACTACTACTTGTCTCTAATCTGAAACTAACTAAATCCATGAAATTGATACCTTATTGTGAAAAAGAACAAAACTTTATTGCAGATTGGCGATGCAAGTGATTCTTTTATTGCGGATTGTGCGTGAAAAGGAGGAATGAAAAGACAATGCTCTTCAAAACGTGTGATGCTCAAGGTACCACTTCCATCACTAGATTTAGGATTTTTGCCCAAGTTATAGATTGGACCTGATTTATTATGGAAGAAGAGGGTGCAAAAGGGAGGTTTTATTATGAATGGCTAACTAATCTTAGGTAGATCAAAATCAATCCATGATGGGAATGGGTAAGTTTATTATGAATGGATAGGCTTGTTAGATGCAATGATAGTCCCAAAGACACTGAGAGGGGGGCGAATCAGTGTTTAACTGGTTAAAGGAATATTTGAACTTATTTACAACTTTGCAACTTAAATTAATGTACCGGTAAACAAGAAATAATGCAGTAAAGAGAAATAACAGAGACAACATAAATGCACACCATAATACAAAATATTTTGGTGAGGAAACCCGGTGTGGGAAAAACCTTGGTGGGATTTGTGACCCACAATATTTACTCACTAGCCAATATGAATAAATATTACTTACAACATGAGATTGCACATGTAGGAAGGCCAACAACCTAGAGCTCACTGCTCAATAGAAGAGTCTCATTGACTACAAAATGGACAATTAAATCCAATACAATGTATTGCTCAAAATAGCATCTCTAATTCCTGGTTCAGTACCAGTTTAAGCTCAGTCATATACCTTAACCAAAAACCTTTCACTATCTTCACATAATATACTTCTATTCCATGCTATTACAAAAATGTCCTATCACTATCCTTCTCAATACAAAATGATCTATAAGATCTTATACATATATGGGTCTTTACAATACATCATGTCGACTTAAAAATAATTAATTATATTTACAATACAATTCACATAAACAAAACTGTCTCATGTCAGCCTGAGAGTCGGTATACTTCATTGCCGGTGTAATCTAGATGCCGGTGAATGTGCCTACCGTTGCCGGTGTATGATGTCTACGATGTTGGTGCATGTAGAAACCTGTTACCGGTTGATTGCCATCAATGACAACATCAACCATATTCTCATTAGAGTGCAGAATGAAAACAATCTCCCCCTTTGGAATTGATTGCAACACTCATGAGAAAAATACAAAACTGTTATCCAAAAATGAAGTCCAAAATCTGATCCCAAAAAAAGTGTGCTGCCCCTGAGAAAGTGATCTTATCTATGCATGTATTTTTCTCCATACTACTCCCTCTTTGAAATCAATGGCAAAGGATGTCAAAAAGAATCAAAGAATACAAAAATGCTACCTCATAGCCTATAACTAGTTCTGTACAAGTTGAAAAATGTCCGCCAAAATTAGATTCAGGCTTTGCATGAATTTGTTATTGTCAGAAAGAATGGTTTTTGTTTGCTGGATCAAGTCAGTTAGATAATGCATCCGCTTCTTTGGTGACTATTCTCCTTGAATAGTTTCCTTTGATAGCTCAATCCGCTAAGTAATAAGACTGTCTAATCTTGGACCAAGTTTTCTTTTCAGTTCTTGGGCCTTTAACCTTATCCTTGCTTTCTCTTTCTCAAGTTTTTTTAACTTCTCTTGAAAAATTGCCATTTCCTATTCAAGAACTGAGATAAGTCCTGAAGAACCTATCATATTATCCGCAATATCATCTATCTCCTTCAGTGTCTTCTTAATTTCCTCATCCATATCTTTAATCAGGTGGTGTGGCTTGCAAGCTTCTCTATACAATTCCTTATATTCCAAAATTGTTGAGTTAAGTACCGGTAATAGTGAATCCATGTGCTTAGTACAGTTTTTGATGGTTTTCTCAAAGAATTCACCTTTCTCTTTATCTACTCTTTTCTTTATAGTATCCTCATTCACCTTATCTATTGTTAGAGCATTTTCAGCAATAAATTTAGACAATGTGTCCAATTTACCTAAAGAATCCTCAATGTGATCTATCTTACAAGTTGGCGCAATCATCTTCAAAATAGGTAATGTGTCATCAATAGCCTTAAATGCTAAGGCATTGCAATCTGGTATCCTCTTAATAGAATCCAATATAATTGTTACATTAGTGGGTCTAAATTTTCTAGTAGATGTGCTTGGTTTTGCAATAGATTTCCTTTCAACAGATACTTGCCCAATTACCTTGACTATTTATTCCTTATTTCCATCAATTGTTTCCTCTTTATTCACTTTTCAACCGGTTTCTTTGTCCATGTTATTACCTCTACTTCTTTTGATTTTTCAGTCTGTATAAGTACCTCTGCAACTATTGGTTTCTCTGTCTCCAGTTGTTCAATGATAGTTACCTTATCCTCTTCTAGTTTCTCTGACTCCAGTTGTTTAGTTTGTGCCGGTATCTCAGTGTTCTGAGAGTCAACAGTGTGTGTCGACGACTTAGAGATCTCATTGATCTTAGCATCATCTACCTTAACCTCTGTAGTCCCTTTAACCACAACAATGTTAATATCTTGTGTATCTACATTCATGGTGAAAAGAATTTCAGAATTGGGTTAGTGTCATCATGTGTAACTTCTTCAGTTGCCTTATCCGATTGATTGTCTGTATGTACCGGTGCATCTGAATTTATTGGTGGAATATCCTATGCTGGTGGAGGAATGTTATCTATTACCTTTATAATAGGTATACTACCAATTTTGATTTTTCCTTTATCATTCTGGTATACATTAGCAAAAGATTTGTCCATTTTCTATCTCTCCCTTTCCTCTTTCTTTTCTTTTTCCACAAAAAATATGTCCCATTTATCTACTGTTTCATCAGCATTCTCTTTCACTCTCCCAGCCATTAGGATAACCTGCTGGTGTCCACTCACAAAAACTGACCAGTTTGCTTCAGAAATTAGTTCATCAATTTCCTCTTTAGAATTTACAGGATCTACTGCCAATAATGCTTCAACCTTTAACTTTTTGTCTAATTCCATTACTGACATTCTTTTAGCCTCTAACCTTAGATACAAGTCATTTGGCAGATCATCTACAAATTCAATCAAAACCTTCTTATAGATGTCTAAATGCAAAATAATACTAGTTTCTATAGTGTCCTTGTTAGAATATTTGATTGAATGATAATATTTATTTATATTGCAAAGATTACCATCCTATGTTATCTCATTTACTAGTTCCTCCAGTGTAAGATTATCTGTTGTCTTAGATTGTTGTTTCTTCTTTGGTGTTAGCTTCTTCTTAGGCTCCCTTATAGCCTGCTGCTTTTTCCTTAACGTCCTTGCCTTTTTAGGAGAAGGAGAAGGTACTGGTGAGGGTTTCCTCTTCTTCCTCTATACTCTCTTAAACTCAGCTTCTTTTCCACTGTTTGTATCTGAAGATGTGACAACCGGTGAAACATGTGCTTCCGGTTAGTCCTTCCAGTTCACTAGCAGATATACCACTCAAGTTCATTACATTTTCTTTAACCTCCTTAGCCATCTTAGATGCATCTCTAATAAAATTTTCTCTTCTTTTTCTCTGCTTCTACATCGAAACAACACTCTCAATGGTCTCAGCATTACCAAAAATTTCTTCAGATGGCTCCTTAGGTGCATCAAGAAGTGTTTTAGTATATGCTTCAAGAATGTTTAGATCAACTTCATATCTCATTTCTGTTATCCAAATAGTTCTAGGAGTAACAACTTCCATCCATGTTTCATCTTGTTTGATTACAAAGCAGATTTCCTTATCATACTTATCTAATATGCTATGTGGTAACCTTTCTCTAGCTTTCATCTTAGTTTGGAAGTTTTTGAAGTAGTTAACTATAATGTTGTCATTGTTAGAGCCCATACTGGTGATAGCTTCCATGATTTGTTTGGCTACTGGGATGTCATATCCAAAGTCCTTATGACCAATGCTAGGTATCTCTTTGGTGAAGTAAAGCATCAAACACACAAGTAGGTTTCCAAAATGAAATGTCCCCTTCTTGTCACCTTTAATCTTTTTCAGGTTATCAATCAGTTCATCCTTAAGCCATTCACATATATCAATCCTGGCATTGTTCTTGACCATCTCATATGCACTATGAATACATAAGCTGGAAACATAGTTTAATGTATTTGTATGAGTTAATCTAGAGCCAAGTACCATGCTCACATATATCACATTTGCATCAGTAATGTCATTAACCCTAAGAGATCTGTTTTTAGATGTAGCTCTGGTTAAATCCATAACACCCTTGTTAGGTATCTTCTTAGTTTTGTTGGTCCTACTACCAGTTGAGGGTAAACCAGTAACTTCCTTTTTTGCTTCCTTAGAGATTTAAAAAAAATAATCAAGCCACATAAACTCTCCATGAACTCTGCTCAGTACAAGATGAACTACCTCTTTCAGAAATTCAGGTATGTTCAGTATTTTAACAAATCCTAGATCTCCTACAATCTTGTTCTCTGGTTTAACCAAACCTTGTTCATCAGTAATAAGATCATTGTACATGTTTTTCAAATCATCAGTCCCTAAATTTTCTATGTTGTAGTGAATTTAGATTCTAGGGTCTTCAGCAAAAGTGACTCCCTTCGAAATTTTTGAAAAAGCTCCGATAGAATCATCTTGCTTGTCAATTTCAGGGATGATCTTAAACACGGGCCTAGGGCGCTTAATGTTTTCTACTACAGTAGGGTTTGCAATAAACTCAGGTGCAGAAGATGAAGATGCCATTTCAAAAGACAAATAACTCTTGCTTGAAATCCTTGAATGCCTAAAAAACACTTTGCTACTTCACCTTTGGATGCCATTGCTTAATTTCGTGCTCTTTGAATGCTTGGATGCTTGGTGGATTTAAATGAGGGTTTTACGGTGCTTTATAACCAAAAAGTTCTTAAAAAACTGCATTAAATGCTTGTCGGTTAAGTGAAATCTTAACACATCTGCTGGTAAAGAAGAAATGTGTCTTCTTACCATCAACCGAGGGTAGAATGCATGATTTTCAACTTGTTGCCATACCCCCTAAGGATTATTCCTTAGTTAGATGAAGAATCTCCTACTGGTGGAGGGTTACTCTGTTCTATCGATGTAGAGACAGATTCATCAACTCTCTGATCTCTCTTCTTAATCCATTGTTTTGAAAATTCTTGCTTTATTTCATTTATCTTTTCTTTTCCCTTCTCATTAGATCCTTTATTGTTCGCCGATATAGTCTTTCTTGTACAAAATTTTGCAATATGCCCAATCTTGTTACATGCATAACAAGTTACATTATTACTCTGAATATCTTTACCATATCTTTGATTGGTTTGTGTTCTGCACTGATTAGATAAATATCTAAATCTACCACAAACATAGCATTTCACATTCATTCTGCAATTTTCTGAATTGTGACCAACTTTATTGCATTTGGAACATTGACCGGTGGGTAAGTTTGTATTCTAATTATTTCTAAATCTGCATTGATTTTCTCTATGACCAAATTTGTTGCAATTGAAACATTTCCCATCAAATTTATAAGCATTAGGTTGTCTTACCGGTTTACTGTGATCTTGATTATTTGTAGTCTCGGAACTTTCTCCATGTTCAAATCCAAGTCCAATTGTATCTCCATCAGGTTTTTGTCTTTTCAGCATTTCCTCAAGTCTTTTTGAGATTTTCTTGAATTTGTCTTTGTGTTCATTTGCAGTGACCAACTCATTTTCTAGAATGCCAATTTGTCTCTTAAGCTCCTCTTTATCTTGTTGCATGTGAATCAGATCTGTCTTTAACATATCATTCTCATGACAAAGTCTCAAATTTCCATTTTCTCCATCATTAAGTTTCCTAGTAAGGTCTTCTTCATTCTTCTTTTTGTCTTCAATATCCTTACGTAGCCTCATGGTTAAATCTTGCATTTCATTCCTCATGTTAGTGTTCTCTTGTCTCAAATTTTCTACAATATCACTAAGAGTTTCCTTTTCATCATCATGTTTTTGCAATTGTTCATGAAGTTCCTTCCTCTTATTTTGTACTATAACCAGGTTCTCCTGAAGTCCTTTAATGAATTCCTTAGTAGTCCTCAGATCATCTTCAAGTTTGATATTCTTCAATTTTTCTGCATCAAAATCTTCAAGAGCTCCTTCTAGCTATTTTCTCAAACTCTCCATTAGTACCAGTTTCAGAATCTTCCTCAAGCTGTTAGGCTTTTGCAAATAGAGGACCAGGCTCTGATACCAATTGTTAGATGCAATGACAGTCCCAAAGACACCGAGAGGGGGGGGGGTGAATAAGTGTCTAATTAGTTAATGGAATATTTGAACTTATTTACAACTTTGCAACTTAAATTAATGTATCGGTAAACAAGAAATAATGCAGTAAAGAGAAATAACAGAGACAACATAAATGCACACCATAACACAAAATATTTTGGTGAGGAAACCCAGTGTGGGAAAAACCTTGATGGGATTTGTGACCCACAATATTTACTCACTGGCCACTATGAATAAATATTACTTACAACATGGGCCTACACATGCAGGAAGGCCAATAGGCTAGAGCTCACTGCTCAATAGAAGAGTCTCACTGACTACAAAACGGATAATTAAATCCAATATAATGTACTGCTCAAAATAGCATCTCTAATGCCTAGTTCAGTACCAGTTTAAGCTTAGTTAGATACCTTAACCAAAAACCTTTTTTTGTCTTCACATAATATCCTTCTATTCCATGCTATTACAAAAATGTCCTATCATTATCCTTCTCAATACAAAATGATCCATAAGATCTCATACATATATGAGTCTTTACAATACATCATGTCGGCTTACAAATAATTAATTACATTTACAATACAATTCACATAAACATAACTTTGTCTCATGTCGGTGTAATCTAGATGCTGGTGCATGTAGAAACATGTTACTGGTTGGTTGCCATCAATGACAAAATCAACCATCTTCTCATTAGAATGTAGAATTCCAACAAGGCTATTTGTGTGTGCAAGGTGAAGTGAAAAAGGGATTGAATCTTGAAGGAGGGAGGAGCAATGTCTCTACGCATGGCGTTGGTAAACCGATTTTCACCATGGTACTTGCCCAAGGCGCCACCGAAGTGGTTTTCACCATTGGACAGATTTATTTCTCTTTACTTTTTTTGATTTTTCCATTTTTTTTTGTGTCACAAGGCATCTATTTGCCAGGTTTTCACCAAGTAACAATTTTTCTATTTTTGTGATTTTTTTTATATTTTTAATATTTTTGATTTTTTTGTATTTTTGATATTAGGATATTCTGAAAAGTTGTGTAAAAGCTGCGAAGGTGCATACTCTTGATCAGATCTTTCAAAGGTTCTCCATTGGATGTTCAGAGATAATATGCACCTAATCTGTAGACTATTGTGATGACATAAGGACCAAGCCAATTGGACTCAAATTTTCCTTTCTTTTCTCGGTCTTATTGATTCTTAGGATTCTCTCTCAATACTAAGTCACCCACATCAAATGTGCGAGGATTTATCATATGATTGTAGCTGTGATTCATTCTTTGTTGATAAGGCTTAAGATGATTAAAAGCAATTTGTCATTGCTCATGCAATAGTTCTAGTTCCTATAAATGGGAGACCCTGTAGTCTTCGTCATTGATGAAATCATGCAAAGAGACTCATAAGGATTGTAACTTGACCTCAATAGGAAAGATATCTTCAAAACCATAGACAAGTGAATAAGGGGTAGCTCTACTAGGTCTGCAGACACATGTGCGATAAGTTCAAAGTGCAGGGTTATGTTGGATGTTGCAATTTGGGCCAACATCATCGACTGTCTTTTTGAGGATTATGAGAATGGTTTTATTAGATGCCTCAACTTGGCCATTACCTTGAAGGTAGTATGGAGTGGAGAAGCGGTGGTTAATATGGAAGCGATCACAAAGGTCACAAAGATATTGGTTCTTGAAGGGACATCTGTTATCTGTGATAATGGAAAGGGGAACACCGTAGCGACAAATAATATAGTTAAGAATGAATGTGGCAATTTGTTTTCTAGTGACTTGGGTGAGAGGAACGACTTCAATCTATTTTATGAAATATTCTGTAGCGGTGATAATGAATTTATGGCCATTGGAAGGAGGGTGAATCTTTCCTATGAAATCGAGTCCCCACTGACAAAAGGGCCAAGGATTCATGATCGGTTGAAGTTATTGAGCTGGTGCATGAATGAGGTCTCCATGAATTTGACATTTCTTACATTTCTTGACAAACCGATATGAATATTTTTCAATAGTGGGCCAGTAGTATCCAATCTTGATAAGTTTCTTGGTTAAGGTTGGACCACTAGAGTGAGCACCACATATACCTTCATGAACCTCTCGTAACCCAATTTGAGCTTTGTCACTCTATAAAAATATAAGAAGAGTGCCATCTAGACCTCAACAGTAAAGGGTATCAACTAAAATGGTGTAGCGAGAAGATTGGCAGATGAAAGTACGACGCTGATTGTTGGATAGGTCAGGGGGAAGGGTATTGTTGCAACGATATGTAAAAATGGCATCATACTAAGGGGAATCGAGACCATTGACACATATCATCTCTGCAGGAGTGATCTCATATGAGGGGACCAAAAGGTTATCCACTAAGAACTCATAGCGAGTTTCATTTTGTAGTAGATCAATCAATGAAGCAATAATATCCATGGCATCTGCAGTTCCATTTTTTTCCCTTGGAATCTGTTCAAAGATTATCTTTGTGAATTATTGTTTGAAATCATCTACCATTTTATTATAAGGCAACTGTTTTTCATCTTTTGTTTGGTATTCATCATTTTCTTGATGAATTACAAGTTGAGAGTCCCCCAAAACATGAAGTTCCTGGATCTTCCACTAAACTGTAATTCATAATCCCATTGTTAATGCCTCATATTCTGCTATGTTATTGATGCAAGGAAATGACAACCAATATGATTTAGGAATGGGATCTCCTTGAGGTGTGATAGAGAGGATTCCAACTCCTTTGTCATGTTGCATGTATGAACCATCAAAGTACAATTGCCAAGGCTTTGTGTGCGTCATTGTCAAAATGGATTCATCTGGAAACTCTGAAGTCATAGTAGTATCAGCAACCATGGGTGCATCTGCCAATTGATTTGTGATATCTTGTCCTTTACTTGCTTTTATATCCACATATTCGATGTGAAATTCACTTAGGATCATAATCCATTTAGCTAATTTGCCAATGAGTGTTGCCTTATTACGAAGATATTTTAGTGAATCTATCCTCGCAACAAGTTTGGTTTTATGAGTTAGCATGTAATGTTGTAATTTCTCCAAGGCAAAAACCACAACAAGACATGCATGGTCAATTGGTGTGTAGTTAAGCTCATAGCCAACCAAAGTGTGACTGATGTTATATACTGCTCTTTCTTTGCCTTCATTATCCTGTTGTGCCAAGAGTGCCCCCAGTGCTGTTTGTGTAGCCAATATGTATAGTAATAGGGGTTTTCCTCGAATTGGCAGCATCAAGACTGGTGGATTTAGGAGATAATATTTGATTATCTGAAAATCTTGTTGACATTTATGATCCCATCTGAATTTGATATTTTTGTGGAGTAGATGATGAAAAGGATGACATTTATCTGCAAGTTTAGCTATGAATCTTCGTATAGACTGGAGTCTTCCTTGTAAAGACCAAATTTGATTGATATTCTTTTATGGTGACATTTGTAATATAGCTCTCACTTTTGCTAGATCAACTTCAATTCCTCTCTTTGAGACAATGTATCCAAGGAGTTTCCCAGAGGTTACTCCAAAGACACTTCTTAGGATTTAATCTTACTTTGTATTTCTCTAACTGATTGAAGACTAATGAAAGAATGTCCAAATGTGTTTCTCTTTCTAATAATTTTCCCAAGAGGTCGTCAACATAATATTCTATGGTAACATGCATAAGATCATGAAAGATGGTAGTCATAGCTCTTTGGTATGTGGCACTTGCATTCTTTAGTGCGAAGGGCATGACATTAAAAGTTCCCCAAGGACAAGTAAATGCTTTTTTGTGCTGATCTTTAGGTGCGATTTTTAACTGGTTGTAGCCAGAAAATCCATCCATCAACGATAATATTGCATGACCAACTGTAAGATCCACTATCAAGTCAATATTTGGCAGCAGAAAGTCATCTTTAGGACAAGATTTGTTGTTGTCTCTAAAATCTATACATATTCTGATGTTGTGATCTGGCTTGTTAACATGTACTAAATTAGAGATCCACTCAGGGTTATCAATTGGTCTTATGAATCCAACATCCAATAGTTTCTCAAGTTCTACCTTTACTAATAGTTCCACTTGTGGATGCATTTTCCTTAACTTTTTCTTCACTAGGTTTGCTCTTGGTGTGAGTGTCAAATGGCGCATTACTAAATCAGGGTCTAGACTAGGCATATCTACATATGACCATGCAAAATTTGATTTTCCATTCAGTGAAGAAACTTATGAACTTCGGTCTTTCTTTTTCTATCAGAGATTGTGCTAAGAATATGTTATGCAAAATCTCTTCTGTGTCAATGTTTGTTTTGATAGTTTCCCCTACTAGCATAGATGATTTCTCCTCATATGATGTTGTTGGGAGGATGCCGAGCCTTCCATATTCAAGCTCCTTAGAGAGGTTTTCACCCTCAGATACGTCCTTTCTTTTTACTTTTTAGAGTTATAAAGCGCCACAGTGTGGTTTTCACCATAAGAGCCATGATTTGTTTTATTTTTTATATTTTTGTGACTAGAAGGCCCAACATCCTCATCGAAGTATGCCATGCTATTGAGTTCTATAGTGTACCCCGCTTTATGGTCCCCAAGTGGAAGGTCATCTCATATTCCCAATTAGTCTATGAAAGAATCATCATTTTGAAATGTTTCTAGTTGTAAAGGTCCTTCTTGGTCCCAATCAATGAGTTGTGGGTGAACGAGGGGAAGACCATCAATATTTTCAAAGTCAGCGAGAGTAAGGGTAAAGACACAATTATCTTCAGGTATATCAAGGTAATTGTTGAGGTCATCATTAGTACTCTCCTCATCTGTCTCAATCATAAAAAAATCCAAATTGGCATCACTACAAGCACATTCAGCAATGAGAGTCCTCACTCTTCATGATTTGAACCTAGAACCTAGAAACAAAGATTGTTTGGGATCCTCAGAAGTTTTTCCTTTATTGTCCTCTTTTTGTGATGTAGACTCCGAAGTAGCTTGACCAACCTTGAATTTTCTATTAAATTCTTCATCCTCTATGGGTTCGCTTGGTTCTCTGAATGTTTTGGTGAGCTCATAATCACTAGATAATTTGTTTGAACCCCATTTCCATTCATTGGAATCAGTATAATAGTGTTTCTCTTGTTGATCATTAGAGTCTGTGGTTTGCAATGCTTTTTGATATTTGTAAGTACCTAACCTGAAAGGTATGAAACCAAGTCCTTTGGAGCGGTGATTATTGAATGTCAATTCTGGTTGAAAAGGTTGAATGATACCTTCTTTTCTTAAGCCAAGAGGGCTCTTACCATCATAACCAAGTTTTTGTAAGATCTTGAATCCTTTGTCATACTTTTCACATGGTATCTTGGTGTGATCTTGCGTATCCTCTTTAGGTTCTTTATAAAGCATTTTGTATAAGTCCTCTTTTTCCATCTCACCCCACTTTTGGAATATAGTAGGATCTCATTTTAGTGTAATGATAGATACCCTTTTAGAAGGATGTGGTCATCCATATTCTTTTGGAGAATCCATTACTTGTCTTAGGTACATAGTTTGATTTAGAGTGCACTCGCCCATGCCTTTATCCCGATATTTCCCTTTAAGCTCACCTTATTTTTATGTTGAAGGTTTTAATTATTTAGGATCAGTATATGAGGATGATGGAGTTTCTTCCCTATTGATTGGTATTATTGTTTCCAATTTTGATCATAGGTTGTTGCAATATATGAATAGATTTGGGTCACCATTAATGGTCACTTCAACTCCATTGTATGGGAACTTAATACATTGATGATATGTAGAAGGAACAACTCTCATTTCATGAATCCATGGGTGTCCCAAGAGTATATTGCATGTGAGCTCTAAATCAAGGACTTGACAAACCACATACTTCATGACTAGCCTGACTTTGAGAGGTAAGGTGACTGTGCCCTTGGATGAGCGCTCTTCGTCATCATATGACTTTATGGTGATTGCATGTGTAGAATTCACAGCCTTTTTAGAATATCCCAATTGTTTAATAGTGTTCAATGTATAAATATTCAAACCTACTCCTCCATCTATCAAGAATCATTTTATTTCATTTTTATAGATAAAGACTTGAATATGTAGAGGTGCATTATGAGGTTGAGTTACAGATGCATCATCAGCTTCTGTGAATGTGAGGGTATGTGGAACGGAAAGGTATCCCACTATAGCTTGAAACTAGTCCACATTCTGATCAATACGTACAAAAGTTTATCTCAATACTTTATCAAGGATAGCCTTATGTGAAGGGGATATACGTAAAATATCAAGGATGGAGATGAGGGCAGGTGTCTTCCCTAACTGATCTACAAGGTCATACTTATTCTTGGTGGATGATGAGGTTGTTGTCTTGGATGGAATGCCTTGTAAGGTGACTTTAACTCGACGGGTTGTGACATTACATTCAGAGGTTTCATCTTTAGATGATGAGGAAGATGGTCCAATGCCTTTTAAAACAACCTTACTCCTTTGGGTAGAACCTTCATGAGTTTTGTCTTTTATGATTATAGTAGAATCATAATCATAGGGCATCTTGGTATAATTAACTTGATTATCTATAGTTTTGGATTTTCCCTTGTCATGTTTAAGAAATGACTCCTTAAACATTACATGCTCTTCATTGGAGGTGTGACCATCAACTTCTATGTCACCTCTGTCAATGAGATCCTGTATGATATTCTTCAATCTGTGATAATTGCTGGTTAGATGCCCTTTTCTCTTGTGATATTCACAATATTCATCATCATTCCACCAATTTGGTTTTACTTTTGGCTCATATGGTGGATTATTTGGTAGTGTTATGGGCTTGTTTGCCACTAACTTCTGGAATACTGTTTCAATCGGTTCTCTCAATGGAGTGTATTTTCTTCGAGGTTTTGATTGCCTTTGATTGTTCACTTGATTGTTTGTATTAGAACTTGCACTGGGGAAAGTAATCTTTTCTTTCACAACATTTACATCTACTACCTCATCATTGACTGTGTTCTTATTCTTGTTCCAAAAGCGGGGTTTATCCTTCCCATTTGATTTCTCTTTGTTCTATTTGAATATCTTGATGATAACTTGTTCAATAAGGACTTTCTCTATTGCCATTCCTTTCTCAATGACTTCTGTGAAGGTAGATAAACAAGATTTTCTTAGCTCATATCCAATATCCTTATTAACGTTTTGAGTGAATATTTTTACTATTTGTTTTTGTGGGACATTACAAGAACATTGACTAGCAATACCTCTCCATATTTGTAAGAATGAAGAGAAGGATTCCCCATTTTTCTACCTAGTATTGCACAAGGTAGCTACTGACACATTTGTTTCAATGTTATATGAGAAGTGTTGTATGAAAGCCTCTGCTAGATCACTCCATGACTTAATTCCTGATGGAAGTTGGGAGAACCATTCCATTGCTTGTTCGCCTAAGCTTTGTAGAAACAATCTCATCAAGTATGTTTCTTCTCCTGCTACCTCAATACAAGCTGTGAAAAATTGTCTTATGTGTGCCTTAGGATCCCCTTTGCCTTTGTACTTATCAAATTTTGATGTCACAAAATATGGAGGGAATGGAGGAATTGGAATACTTATATCAAATGGGTAAGGACATATATCCTTCATTGTGTACTATTGCTTTGGTGTATTCTGTTGGTTTGATGATAATTTTTGTAATAGATGACTTCATGTGTTGTCATTGATGGCACATGTATACACACATATATGTTCACATTGTCATAGTCATCTAAGTTAAGACAAACCGGTACTACTCCTAAGTCTTAGTATTGAAAAACCAGTATTATATGTATAGGGAAGTCCAATTGGTTTTGAAGGTGTCTAACCAGTATATGTAGACAACCGGTATATGCAAGAATGACATTGGTCATGATCAATTCTACTTGCACTAGTTTGGAGATACTGCATAGATCATCAAGGAAGAAAATGGAGGACAATCGGTCTATGAGTTGGAAGAGGTTAACTCTTAACCGGTATTAGTGTTCCAACCGGTTTCATTGATTTTGTTAGGAGTTATCACCGGTCGTGATGAGTTATCCCTAACCGACATATTTGGTGGCAATCTGTGATGTGTTGTGTTAGATTATCTAGATACATTGCACCTAAGAAATTGTGATGTGATTCCTGAGTTGACATGAAATCTAATGTCTATATAATGACATTTTGATGAACTATTTTTATGACGTGAGATAGAAGTGTTGAGTTGTTGCGATTTACTGAAGGCATTGCAGAGTATGTCGGTGATGTATTTTTGAGTGAGTAGAAGAGGATCTATTCAAGAAAGATGTGCTACTTCCAGATCACACCACCTATTGTTTTCTAATCACTACAAGAGTCAAATCCCCTAACTGGGTAAGCTCTCACAAGCTTCATTGTACAAATCCTCTAACCAGGTGATCCATTAGTTGGGTTTAAAATCCTCTATCTAGGTTAGTCCTAATAGGGTACTACCTTTAATAGGGTATATCTCCTAACAAAGCTTTGGGATCTTTAATAGGATTCGCTCGTAGCAAAGAATTTTGTAGACCTTAACCGGTCAATTACCTATTACTGCAGATAGTTAACTTGTGTGTCCCATCTCATTGTGGTTTTTCCCAGTTGGGTTTTCCACGTATAAACACTTGTGTTATGGTGGATGTTTTACTTGTTGTGGATGCTTTAATATCATTTTGGATTGCATGCATAGTATTAAGTAAACTGGTTAACTGTCTTTACCGGTTTGTATTTAACGTGGTATTATTTTTGTTGTCACTGATTCACCCCCCCTCTCAGTGCTTTATAAGTCTATCAATTGGTATTAGAGCCAAACTTTCTTAAGGCTTAATTGCTTGGAAGGAAACCGTAAAGCCACCATGGGGGATATGAGTTATTTAGAGATGTCTAGAGTGCTTGATGCTACCAAGGAAGAGCTTGAAACCCTGAGGGTCAGATTTAAAGCTTAACAAGTTAAAAGGAGAGAGCTGAATGAGTGACTATTGGAGATATCTGACAATAGTTCTTCAGATGAGGCTAACATTGATTCATTGGCTAAAGAAGATGAAAAATTGAATGGTGAAAAGCTAAATCTAAGGAGAGATTTAGAAGCCGTAACAATCTATGTGAGCCAAGAGCTTGAAGCAAGAAGGGAAGTTGAAGAGCTAATCAAAGAGAGAGATCATGAGATTTCTAAAATCAAACAAGAGAATGCAACTTTGCATGAACATTGGCATGAGGATAAGGAAGAGAAGAAAGCTTTGGAGCTAGATCTTGAAATGGCTACATCTCTAAGAGAGAGATTGAAAAAAAACCATGAAGATCTTACCAGAGAGCTCAGTAAGGCTAATGGGAAGCTTTAAAAATTTAAATAAGAGTTCTTCTATGCTGGATGAGAAAATCCAATCTCAGAGGATGAAAGGTGACACATCTAGACTAGGTTTCAATACATTAGAAAGGAGAATCTTTCGATACCAAGAGAAACATGCACAAAGGTAAAATTGCTCCTAGGCTAACAAGCCTACTGGTAAGAAATCTTTCAAACCTATTTGTTTTATTTGTCACAAACCTGGACATACTGCTAATGTGTG
This sequence comes from Cryptomeria japonica, assembly GCF_030272615.1. Classification (NCBI taxonomy): domain Eukaryota; kingdom Viridiplantae; phylum Streptophyta; class Pinopsida; order Cupressales; family Cupressaceae; genus Cryptomeria; species Cryptomeria japonica. Next base: position 191,262,248 of record NC_081407.1, on the reverse strand, counting down.
TAGAAGCAGACCTAATGAGAATAAAGGCTATAATGCAAATGGTAGGTATGTGTTTAGAAGATTTGAAGGTAATTGTTTCACATGCAACATGTATGGACTTAGATTAGTTGAATGCAGATATGGAGCAAACAATCTGGCACCTCACATGAATCCAAGACCTAATGGTGACTAGAGAAGAGCCTATGACATCTGAGGAAACATGAAATGGCAAAAACCCTATATCAATTGGTTTAGTCCATATGAAATGGAAAAGGTAACAAATGTGATTTGCACTATTTGCAATAATTATGGTCATGTGGCTATGAACTGTAGAAGGAGAAATGAAAGAGGTAATGCAGGACCTTGGAGATCATCTAGGATGGCTTGCTATCATTGTCACAAACAGAGACACATGGAAAAGTTATGTAGAACTAGGAAGAACAAACCGGTCAACCACTCTGAAGATCAGAAAGGTAAGCAAAAAGTTGTTGTTGAGGAAACTAGAGCGGAGATGAATAGAATCTAGAAGAAGAATAGTGAGGATAAGCCTACAAAAGAATCTATCTCTTTACCTCATGTGGAGAATCCTGCACCAGTGAACTAAGCCTTTCAAACAGGCCTAAGGGGAGAATAATGGTAAATCTACTTTTAGACCCCTTGAAGAATGTGTGGTAAGAGAGTTTTTGCATTTTGAGTTGTTTTGTGAGAATTCTTGATATTATTGTCTATCAATTTTCAAAGGATTATCAACCAGTTATATACCTATCGGTATAAGTGAGTTTTGTTAAGTGGTATATTAGGGTTTGCTACCCTATCGGTTGAGAAATTAATGCAGTGGGAAAGTTTATAAAAGAGAAGTTTCACTATGTTATTTTTAGCCTAATTTCATTTGAAGGAGAGTTTTTGAGAATCTGTAGAGTGAAAAAGAGAATTGCTAGCTGATTGTGAACAAATTTGTGTTGCAGATCGAAAGATTGAATCAGATTTGAAGATTAGTAAAGGCAAAATGGGTGTACATTCGAGGGATCAACCAAAAACCTTGAAAGGGGGAAGGGAATCAAGTATTCTTTTTTTAATCTCTCTCAAATAGAGTTTATCCAGAATGGCATCGTTGTCCAAGCAAGCAGAGAGACTTATGATTACCTGCTAAACCTATGGAGTCTATGGAATCAGACAAAATAGTATCATACAATGCATTGTCTCAAGTTCTTGATGGTGTTATTATCAAAGGTGATTTATCCAGTTATATTGACTATAAAATTGAGGATTTAGGATCACTATCAATATATTCATAGCTCAAATCTTTGTGTGAGAAAAACGGGAAAATCAAACTAGAGTACATTAGGGTTTATGAAAAAGGTTTTCATAATGCAACATATTTTCTTGAATATTTTGAAGAAGAGAATGTTAAGATAATTCTTAGTCATGTGCATGGAGAGGATATGTATCTTGATAGGTCGCATACAATCACAAAGGAAGCAATTCATGCATTGACTAGTTTTTGGCAAACTGGTGAAGTTCCAAAGCTAAGGAAAATTTCAAAAGAGTGTGATTGCATTGACTCACAACACCTCTGATGGTCGAGAATTCTTGGTCAACAAAATTAAATATCCAACAGTTAGACTTGCAACTATGGTCATTGGTTATAGGATATTTTATTCTAGTAGAATGAACACTGTGCCATCTGTTGTTGTGCATGCATCTTACAGGATGATTGTAGAGAATGCAGATTATGACATGTGAGGCAATAAGGAGCCAATTGATGTTGAACCTACAATCAATTAAGAAATACAATAGTCAAAAGTTCAAATATGGTCAATTGTTGATTGGTCTATTCTTCTATTTTCATAATTTCCTACCAGGAATTGGTGACATTCAATGGTCAAAAGACATACCGGTAACAACTCAAATCAAGAACAACATTAAGGCTATAAAGAACACATTTCCTATTGTTATGAACATATATTTTAATGAGTTCCAAAATAAGATGAGCATGAGGTTAAGGATACCTGAAGATGTGGTGAAACACTTTGCAAAAGACTTGTTTCATAGTTACCACAAACTTTTTTCTTATGGAGGTCGTTGAACCCAAGGAAGATGAGATGGAAGAAATGAGTTATGAAGTCAACTATGACTTATTAATTGGTTATGCAAACAACCTTTTGGCATCTCCCAAGGATAAGAAGAAGAAAAGACTAGGATCTTACCAAGAAAGAAATACACTTGCTCAACCTAGTAGTGCCAAAGAGAAGAAGAAGAAAGTTGAGAAAGCACCTTCAGTGACCACTGGTACAAGGGTGACAAGAAGTGTTCAAGTCAAAAAGGAACTGACACCTAAAGTATATTCTATGTAATGTAAAGGGGGAGTAATAGGAGTTTGTTTCATTTTTGTATAACAACATGCAATTTCTAAGGGAGAGTACATGTCATGTAGTCAAGTTTTGTATTGCACACTTAGTTGAAAAAATGTTTTCCTAAGTGTTGCCATCAATGCCAAAGGGAGAGAATGTTGGAATTTAATTTGAACTGGTAATTGTTTGTTCGCTTGATGCAACTGGTTCATTTCTATTTTGTAAAAAGATTAAATTGTTTTATGATGACTATGTTGTATGTTGTCAATTGATGGAAATTATGTTTCTACAGTCATCTGAGTCCTACTATGTTTCTATATTGAGAAGGTTGCTGATGATTATGGATATAACTAATTAAGGATGTTTACTGTCTTAATATTATTATTTTGTCATTGATGTCAAGAAATTGATTTTCTAACTCAGTATGATGTTGCCATATCTTGAGAAGTATGATTTGATGAGTATAAAGATGTCGGTAAAAGACCCAGAAAGAATATGATGAATAAGGGGATGAATAAGGTTTTCAATGGGCAACTATTATCGAGTCAGACAATGATGAGATCATGAAGTTTAGATTGTTTTAACATCATACATATGTTGTAAATTGTAAGGTTAATACTATACTATGTTACCGAGCAAAGAACCTAGTCGGTAAACCCTAAGGTTATCACTATCGGTTAATGAAGGCGGAATGTCTACCGAGTGAAGTTTAGTATTTACCGAGTTGTAACCGAGCTATAACAGAATACATTAAATGGTTACATGCATTATTTAATGAAGGAAGCTGATGAGCTGGAACTGATTAAATGATTGGTATGCCGTGCATGAAGTTTGTTAATGAATCTATGGCAAAGGAAAATTGACATGAAGATCTACAGTGCAGATTGAATTGCATTACCCTAACACAAGTTCCAAGAAATGTATGCAAGTTCCTAGGCGGGGTAAAACATTTTTCAGATCTAAGGATACATTGAACCTGGACAAGTTTGAAGATCTAATGGCTATGATTGATCATCATGGGAAGTATGATCAAGGAGATTAAGTGGTTAGCTAATTGTTTATAAATAGGGAACTATTGATAAACAATGTATGCGGCAAATGTATGCATAGAGATGCTACATAGTGATTACCGAGCACAGAAGCTTGAACAACTGTTTGAATAACAGAGTATAGAAGCCCAGTAGATGGACAAGATTAGTTCTATGTCTAGATTGTATTGAGCAAATAAGAATCTACTTTAACATTTTAGATGTGAAGTTGCAGATAGATTTTTATTACTATTATTTTGTGAAAGTGACAAAAAATATCTTAACCGAGTGGACTTAATAGTCTTATTTGTAAAACCCTCTAGCAAGGTGACATTTTGATTGAGTGTTTGAAATCCTTTAATAAGGTCACTTCTAACAAGGTGAACATCCTACCAGATCTGAGGGAAATCCCTTAACCGAGTCACATCTAGCAATCTGTTTGTAATCTTTAACAAGATTTGCTTTTAACCAAGCATACTCTAGAAGAGTATATTTCTTAGTGGGTCCAAAATCCCATAGTGGTTTTTCCCTATTTGGGTTTCAACGTTAAATCTGGTGTTATGAGTGATATGATGTTTACATGCTTTTGAGTCTGCATGTTCAACAATTTTGGTTATATTACTGAAGTATATGTTACCAAGGTTAAATCTGATGTTTTTATGGAAAATTAAGCTTGTATGATTCATCCCCCCCTCTCATCTTGTTGGCTATTGGATCTATACTTACATTAAGTATCAGAACTATCATGTCCAATCCTCCACCTTTGCCTAGTCCTGGAGAGGTTAATCCTCTAGCTGATCCAAACCCTCCTCTACCTACGTCTCTCCCTGCCATAGGAAGTGGCCTCCCAACTCTCACCCGGCCTCCCTTCCATCCTAGTCTCCCTCCTCTCCCATATCCACCCTCATCTCCCCCATGTCCCCCAACCTCTCATGCATCTCTAAGCTCTCATCTCTGTCTTTGCCATCGAACAACAGGATCATCTGCATCATCCTCCTCATCTCTTGAGCTGGGAGGAGGGTCTACTAGATGAATAATGCAAGGAAAGGGGTGTACAAGAAGGTACTAAGCGTAATCCACTGTAATCCCCACATCCAAAAAATCTATGTATGCTATCTCAGAAGATAATGAAGGACCCGAATCTCGTCTGCCATTGTACCATCATGCACACAGCGATACCAGAAGGCATGTGTTGAATAATAGAAAACTGTCTCTCAATGATATAAGAAGTATGACCGATCAAATACCTACTCTGCAAAATCAGTGGCAACATTTGAGTGTCATCCAACCAAGGCGCACAATCAATATATGGCCTCGACATCACAGTATCCATAGAATCTCAAAACCATCGCCAATACTCAAGCTTACCCAACTTTGGCTGAGTAATCATACCTTTGTACAAATATACAAATGGTTGACCATCATTGTGAACTCTATCATGTATCACTCGGGTAACAACAATATGCTCCCAACACCAGACCTGAAGAAGTGTGCATCCAGATGAAAAACTTGCTCCGCCATCATACACAACCTGATGTAAATAATGATATAGATGTGCAAGCATACACACACCCCATGCATACTGAGTATAATGCTGCATCATGCTCTGCAAAATACCTCCCCATCTAATGACAAATCCTTGATATCTCCTATCAGGACATATAAACCCACCAATCAAGCCCGCAAGTATCACTGGGAGAGTATCATAGTGCATAATCATGTCCTCCCAGTGAATCTCTCCCCCATCAATGCTCTGATCACCGAACACTGTCCTGCATGCCTCAATCCCACCTAGATCTCAACAATCATAGTGGAAAAGCTCTCCAATCATAGGGATGTGAAGGATCCTATACACATCCTTGAGCATCACACTAATTTCACTAGTGGGTAGGTGAAATGTGTTGTGCTCGTTGTGCCATCTCTTAGCTAATGCAGTCAACAACCCCCTATTATGTGTAATGTCAGGCATGTATAAGAGGTGACATAATCCACAGGCATCAATGTGTCTAATCTCATCCCGAGTCAACTTTGGGACTAAATGACACATAGTCGAGAATTTTCCCGACACTGGAGAACATCTAGTTTCTCTTGTTTTAATCAGACAAGTTTTCTATCAATCATCTATCCTATCAAATCAACATTTCAATCAAATCTTTTCTATCAAGCAAATCAGGCTATCAATTAAATGATCAAACAAATCAATCTCTTTATCAAAGACTAAATCAATCTCTTCAAGCTTCTATTAACTCATCAATCAGCAAACCAACATCAATCCTATCGATCAAAACATCTATCAGGCAATCAATCCTATCGATCAATCTATCTATCAATCAAAACAAAGAATTGATTAATCATCATTAATCATCTATCAATCTATCCAAATTCACACATCAATCACCTAATCAAATTCATCTGATTGAATTTTAATATTGCCAAAATCACAAAAATTCAATTTTAAACAAACACACTATCCTACAGTGCATAGGTGCTAAAATAGATGAAAGCGTTAACCGAGAACACAAATGCATGAACACATCAAACAAAAGTGAGAAATCAAGTAAATGTGCTAACATAAATTTCAAATGCGTGAATTTATTTAACACAGGCGCTAACATATTGAGTAAAAGCATGAACATAAAAGATGAATATGCTAAATCAAAAGATGCATTAATCAACTTGATTGATGCATTAAAATACAAAACAAATGCATGAAAACGAAGTGCTGAAATCATAAAATTTTCAACCTTGCCGTAAAACGTGCAGAAAATTCAAAACTTGTATGGAAAAATCAAAACAAACATCAAGATAGGTCACTCACCAGTGGGCCATACTCAATAGGTCTTTGGTATCGGCAGACGTGCTCAAATCGATGGCTCTCATACTGGATCACCATCTTGCCATCTGAACACCCCAAATTCATTTTTGTCCAAAAGCTAACAAAATTACAAATGAGGATAAAATTGACCTAGGTTAATTTTATTATTACCTTTTTGATTTTTTTGGAGGGGTAATTAATTTTTCAAGTGGGGCAATTTTATTTGTTTTTCAAATGAATTTAATTGAGAGGCCTATTTTTCAATATTTTCAATCAATTATCATGAGATTAATCACTCAATCAAATTTTTCAACAATTTCACAATCAATCTCTTGAGGGGGCACACAATCAGGATTTTCATCTTCATCGGGGGCATTATCAAGACTTGATTTAATATTTGAAATAATGTTGTCTCAACATCATTTCAAAGATGGGCAAAATGTATACATATAAAATTGGCTATGAGCAATTGAATAAATATTTTATATTTATTTAATAATTATTCTTCTATTAAATAGTTAATAGTTAATTTGAAAAGATTAATTTATTTAATTCATTTCATATTCTTCTATTAATTAATTTAATTGAAACATTTTATTAATTAATTCATTTATCTTTTCTTCTAATCAATTAATTAAATATCTTATATGTAATTATACTTCTATCCACTGTCTTATGGTCTCATCAATTAAATAATTTCTTAATCATTTAATCTCCCTTTTCAAACTCCCCTCATCTCCACATCACTTCTTCTTTTCTAGCTCATCAATCATGTGGCTAAGATATTAATATTTTAAATAATAATATGCATCATTATCTTCAACTTCCAAATTTATTCTTCATATAATGTGTACGTACACACATTCCTCAACATTCCTATATTCTCTCCAACCTTCCTACATCTTTGGAGGAAGTTGAGTCCACTTGTCCTCTTATCCCTAAATAGTCTCCAACTATCCTATATTCTCTCAGCCTTCATTCTTAGTCAAGGTGAGATGAATGACACTTGGTTTCTCCTTCCATATTTTCCTCCATCTTGTAGGTGTAGGAGAAACATCTTCCACCTTTCTCTCTCACATCTCAACCTCTTTCTCATAGCCATCCGATTTACAAATTTAATCATGACCGTTGTTCTCTATTGGCATTTGCATGAAGATTGCATTAAGGAAATGTTATGTTGTCATTGATGTCAATTAACTGGTAATGATATTATTGTAATGTTGTTTTGTAACTGGTAGGAAGAGCTAAGAGCTAGTGAAGGAAACTGTAACCGGTAGTTAAGTTTGTGGAGTGAACCAGTATTGCTAAGTATTGGAGACTTGAAGTAGTAAACCCTATCCATTGATTTGATAAACCATAAAAAATTAAGTTTGGTGAATTGGTTGTATTGGTTTATGATCTGATGATGAGCGATAATGATTATGACATGTATACATATTGTATGAAGAGAGTTTCAAAGTGTTTTTTGGTGTGTTGAGATAACAGTTTTTGTCTAGAGAATGAGCAAGTATATTGCATGTAATGCAAAGTGCGTGATGAGTTACTGAGTTCAATGAAGCGGTGACTAGGGAGCGGTCGAGGCTTTCTTGAATAATGTGTAGAGATTGTTATGTAATCCAATGGTCATACTTGAACCGAATTATTTGTAATCTCTATGAGAGAATTAGGTTTTTGTCATGTTACTAACCTATTGATTTGTTTATAAGGTTGATGAGTTGTTTAGTTTCAGAGTTGGCAAAGTTTTAGTTGAGTGTGTGGTTGCTGAACTAGATGATGTATCTGCAGTTTGAGTAAAGGTAGATAGGAGAATGAAAAGGATTTGAACAAGCAAGTGTAGTGTTATTCAAATAGATCAGCAAACCCCAGTTGTTTTCTAACAATTATAGTAGTAAAATCCCCTAACCGGGTAAGCTCTAACAAGCTTGGTTTTATTCAAATCCTCTACTGAGGTTACTCCTCACAAGGTATTGCTTCTAACAAGGCATTATAGTCAATCCCTTAATCGGGTGGTCCCTAATGGGATCTGTTCTTAATAGGACTTTTTGTAAAGCTTTAACAGGCTTGGCTCCTAACAAGGTGAACTTAAGAAGAGTTTAGATAGTTATCTTGTGAGTTTCATCTCACCGTGGTTTTTCCCATTTGGGTTTTCACGTCAAAATATTGTGTCAAGTGGTGAATGTTTTTGTGGTTATGTTTTATATGGTTGATTTTCTTAACTACTTAATCTACTTTGTTAAGTCATGATATCTGACAACAATATGAAATGAGGTTTTACTTATGTCTGTAAAAGTATTTGGATGTTTATGAGTTTCAAGTTGTTTACTGTTAATCTGTTGTAACAGACAAGCAATTTAACTTGACAGTTTAATCTTGATAGTGATATTGCTTTTATAGTTCTAAGTTTACTTTGAAAAGTTGACTCTGAGATTGGTGAAGTTTATATCAGTTTTTCTATCTATTGATTCACCCCCCCTCTCAGTAGTTGATCGGATCCTTGTTCTTTCATCATACCATCAATTTCTTCAACCTAAGCTTATGCACTCAAAAATCTTTAAATAGAGGTCTCCTAAGCCATTTTTGAAACTAATAGCTAATCACATAGTCTTCATTTTGCATCCATGAGTTTTGAGTTTAAAGCAATTTAGCATTTTAGGAGTTTTATCATAGCATATCATTATCTTTGCATATTAGCTTAATATCATTCAACATATCAATCAAAAACCAGTTATCTGTCCATTCTTCATATGCCATCTTGGAAGCTACCAGTGCTTGTTCGAGAGCAAAATCATCTATAACCAAGAACAATGGGGTTATGACACAATGAGACATAATTCATGAAGGTATAACAATTTCATTTTCTTTTCTATTTCATGTTGTTTCATTGGTTGAAACTTAAGCTATATTTGCATATAGACTAATGAGTTTGTAGGTTTAATCTCTGAGGTGAAACTTAAGTGGATATAGAGGAAATACTCTTATAAGAAAGGAAAAAATAATTGAAAAAGAGATATCTTTCAACAAGTGTAAAGGGAATTCTTAGTATGAGGAAGAGATATTTTCTCAAAGACATCCACCTCTAAGAGGAGATTTTCGAACAAAAATATCATTATTGATCCAAAATAAAGGGAGGAAAACAAAAATTTATACCTTCACCCAATTCATAGAAAAAATAGAATCTTGATGAAGGATGACACACTTTTGACCCAAATTGAGGGATTTGTTCATAATAGACATAAATTTCCAAGTGAAGAAGAGGTTTTTAGACAAAGATACACACCTTTTGCATAGGAGAGAATCCATGAGAAAACAAACCACTTCACACAAGGAATAACACTGTATCATAAGAAAACACCACTAAACAAAGGAAAAGTGGATCCTTAGAAAGGATAGGAAAAATAAATGACCCCTAAGCATAGGGACAAAGAGAAGGATTACACAACTTCCAAAGAGATATTATACATAAGAAGATGTAACATTTCAAGAAAATAAAAGGTCCTAAGCTAGGAACACACATGAAGGAATTTTCAATGTGAGAAAAGAAAACAAGTTATGCAAAATACAACTCAAAAGAAGAGGTAATCTTTAAAAAAATGAGAGGATTGAATATATTGTCCTTTCCCCCCAAGCAGGGAGACAAGGAATAATTTTGTTTCCACCCAAGTATGATTGGTATTGAAAAGCACCACCACTCATAGCAAAGAGTCCCCAATGAAGTTTACTAAAATTTCCATAGGGTGAGAAGCAACATGATAGGGTGAATGGAGTGCTAAGGCACTACCCCTTCACCAAGAAAAAGTGCAAGATCAATTGTAAGAACTATGTGAGCTCTATCATATTGGTCTTGAACAAATTCTATAAAAGCTTTACAATTTCGAAGAGAATGAGAATAAAAATGATGAAAAAGACAATACTCACCACCTTCCTTATTATTATAACTATGTTTTATGAAAGGAAAAACAACATTCTTATCATACTTCAATTTTCCAAAAGATCCTTGTAGCTAACTTTTCTTGATTGTCAATAGAGGTAGGTCTTGTCTCTTGAGATGTAGGACAAAGTGTACTAGAAGGAGAAGGATTGTTTTCTATGATTTTGATAGTTCCATTATCAGTGAGTTCTAGTATGCCCTTTTCAAAATCAAGACAAACATTTTCATGACGATTATTCATTTGATGATACGAGGAAAAAGGATTAATGTGGGGAGAGGCACCTTTAGATGGGTGATATTTTCAATGTTTTGCAGATACTTCTTAGACCTTTGAATTTTATGGAGATCACCCATAGGTGAATGATGAGAATGTTATAGACCTTTTGTACTAGCTTGTGGAGGAGGGTTTCTATGGACCTTGATTCCTTCTTCATATTTTCTAAGTCCTTGTCCATTATAACCTTATTATAACCAATCCTATAAGAATGTTTCAATTGTGAGGAAGAAGGACTATTATCATGAATTTATTTAAAATTTATAGTGTAAGGACATATGGAGGGATAAAAGGGATGATTGGATGAAGAAGGAACATCCTTTGTAGGGAATTTCTCCTTTCTATCATCATTACTCGTATCTTCTTTGATAGGTTAGGAAGCATAGCCCTTATCATCCAAGGCTTCATCTTTGCTTAATGTTATGTGAGGAGAAAGGTCATGAATAAAATGCATAACATCATCTTCTCTACAAATATGTTGATGATTAAGATAAGTTGTAAGAGAATAAAGAGGATCTAAAGAGATTGATACACCAATATTTTGATCTTGAGCCCCTTGCACTAGAGTATGCATATGAGAAGAGAATGGTGTCATGTTTCTCTTCAATGCTTTCTCTGCTTTAGAGAGATCATTGATAGGATTATTAATTCTTTCTTGATTCACATTATATATCCTAGGAGAGCTACAAATATTAGCTTTTTCAATGTCATCTCTAGGATTGTCATTGTCTACAAAAGATTTTATGTGATCAACACATGTAATGAATGTTCTTAAAAATGTCATTATGAAACAACAAATAACATGGATAAAAGCTTTGAGAAATGATTTGCAAGTAGGAAATATTTTTAAAACCCTAAAAAATGCAATATGCAAGAGTACTATGAATAAAAATAAGTAATGTAAAGTGAAGGAAAGCATTATCCAGCATATGATTTTGATAAATGTAACTAAAAGCAATGTAATCATATGTGAAATAAAAAACAAAGAATTTAGTAAATTCCATTATGAAGAACTCTAAATTAGATCTAAAACACAAATGAAAAATCATGCAACCCACAAGTCAATTTTATAAAAATAAATTAGGGTTTTTATGAAATTAACCACTAAATTTATGTAATTTAATTGAAAATTTATGAGTGCAAAATTTAATGTTTAAATGCCTACAAATTAGAGATCTAAGACCATAAATAATAAAGTTGCATGAAAGAAGTCAAGTTCACCAAAATGTGTAGTTGTGGAAAAACTATGGTTTCACCCATAAGGATAGCAAGACCACTAATCTTTCCTTGGGAACCACCACATTGAAAGATGGGTAAACCTAATAAATCTAGCAACAATCCAAGTATATAAAGGGATGAAATTCAGATTATATTCACTAGTTGATGTATTGCCCCCTCTTTCTAGTTGAAGGTTGGATTCAATAATTGTAAAATTAGGGTAAAATAAGGAAAGATTGAAGTCAACTATCGAAAGAAGAATGTTATAGATATCTCACAGATCCACAAACTGAGATTTGGGAAAAATAAGATTTTTAGAACCCATTCTCAGAAGATCAGTTTGATTTTTCAAGACTAGGTAGTTCAAATTCACCCTTGTCCTCCAAATTTTTCTTAGTCAAAATTTGAACCTATTCTTCACTGTTGACTTTGTTGGAATTTTAGAATACAACTCTTGAGCCTATTCCCTACACACAAAAAGAAAGGAAATAGGGTTGTGGATAGGGATTTTCCTTAGGTGAAACCCTAGTTTAGTAATTAACTTTGAATTAAATAATTCAAATACTGAAATTTAATTACTAATACCTCAAGCTTGCAATTGTTGATAAAAGGATTCATGATATAGTTCTCTTCGAATGTAATCACAAATTTTTAATGTAATGGCATGACAAACACATGAACATGAAAAACCTAATCACACACACATGCATGCATGAAGATTGACATAACTTTTCTTCACAATGCTTGAAGGATGAAATGCAACCTCGAAAATCCAAAAATGATTGATGATGAATACTTAAAAAATGCACAAATGATACAAATAGAGTCTTGGTGGATTCTTAGATGAAAAATGAATTGATAGGATGGTTTCCTAGGTAAATTATTGATTAGGCCAACCTCTAATGGTCAAGTGTAGCCACAAGGGCATAATTATACATGACATAACTCCTGCACAACTAAAACATAATGTTTGATCTATTCAAGCCTTAAAATCAATTGATTGGATTTTATCTACCCATAAGGAAAAATTTCATAAAAGAATAGATTCACATGCAATGGTGGAAGGGGGAAATTGTTGGCATTTTTGATGATTATGTTGTGATTGTCATTGATGGACACATACTTGCATTGAGATCATTTTTGAATGTATAAGTTAAAGCTCAACCGGTACATGTTCCAACTAGTATGATGCATTAGAGTCCTTAGACTATTGGTGTTTTGAAAGTGATTACCAATCTGAAGCGGTATGTTGACCCCAAGCAGTTCGAGGATCTCAAGCGGTATGAAGGATCAAAGTGACATAACACATATTTCTCAGTCTTCATTTTGTCAAACCGGCAATCGGTATTTTGCTTGAACCGGTATTTTGTATGAACCGGTAATACTCTGTGATGAGTTACCAACCAGCATTTTGTGATGAGTTATCATCCACCGATTGTTTGACGGTACCGACACTTTAATGGTGCTTTTTGTTTCATGTTACAAAATATGTCTAGATGCATTGAACCTAGGAAATTGTATTGTAATCCTATTGGACCGACATGAAATCAGATTCCTTTATAAGGACATCATGTCTAGGGTTTTAAGTTGTTGGTGTGGTTGATGTTGTTGCTAGGGTTTAAGGTGGTTGAGGAGTTAGAGAGAGTATGAATGTGTAGAAGACTGAAGTAATGCTGGAATGCATTAGGAATGAGCTATCAAGGATCTAACCAAGCAATCTGTGCTATTTGCTAGATCACTCACTTGTTGATTACTCACATCTTCGACAAGTTTGTAGCCCTTAACCAAGTAGGCCCAAAAGCCTCTTGTAAATCCTCTAACAAGGTGGTTCACATCTGTGGATCTAAAATCCTCTAGCAAGGTAGTCTTTAATCAAACTTATCTCCTAACAGAGATTGAGATTCCTAACAGGATCTATTCTGGTAAAGAACATTGTAAGACCTTAACCGGTCTGACCTTAATCGGTCTAGTTCCTATTCTGCAGATAGTTACTTGTGAGTTCCATCTCATCGTGGTTTTTCCCCTTTGGGTTTCCACGTCAAAATCTCTTGTGTTATGGTGTTTGTGCTTCTGTGGGTGAATGCTTTATTTGCTATTTGGTTTGCATGTGTGTTAACCGGTTTGTCTGCTAAATTGTTTTATTGGTTTACTGTTAGACTGGCAAAGTGTTTAAGTACGGATATTTTTGGCATACTAATTCACCCCCCTCTTAGTATTCATCAATTGGTATCAAAGCCTACCTTTCTATAAGTTTAACCACTTGGAAAGAGATATGGGGGAATACACATTGAGGGAACTTACTCATCGGCTCACTCAATCTGAGCAAGCCTATGATGATCTTATGGTAAAATATAAGGCCTCTCAAGCAAAAAGGAGAGAACATGCTGAAAAGTTGATGGGGCTATCTGAAAATAGTTCCTCTGATGAAATAGACACATAAGCCCTAATTCAAGAAGTAGAAAAGTTGAATGAATCCAATTCCAACCTGAGAAAAGAATTGGAAGGACTAACTATCTGAATATGTCAAGAGCTTGAGAACCGGAGGAAAGCTGAAGATTTAGTCAAAGACAAAGATCATAAAAACTCCAAGCTGAAGCAAGAGATTAGTGCCCTAACTGCTCAACTCCATGTGAGAAAAGTGGAAAAGGAAGACATACAAGGAGAACTGAACATTGCCATCTCTGAGAATGAAAACCTGATGGAAACAAATGCTGCTATTTCCAAAGAACTCTCTGAGTCAAAGGAAATACTTGCTAAGTTCAACAAGAGTACTGTCAAGCTAGAGCAAAAGCTTGAATCTACCAAACTTATCAAGAATACTGATGGACTTGGTTATTCCGGTCATGAGGAAGGTGAGACCTCTAGTACAAATGCTAGAGCATCAAAGAAACAACCGACATCAAAGGATAAAAGTAAGCAAAAGTTTAAACCTATTTTCTTTAACTATCTTAAAGAAGGACATACTGCCAATGTGTGTAGGAGTAAGGCTTACAATAATTTTCCTTATTTTCTAAATGATAAGCCTAGATCCTATAAATTCAATGGTAACTATTATGCATGCAACAAGTTTAGGCATAGAGCATCTGAATGTAGGTCTGTTATGAATAACACTAGAAGATATCCTTAGAGGACTCAAGGAGTTGGTCCTGAACCTTTTGTGAACCGAAATAACAACCAATTTAATGCCTTCAATCATCAGTCAAGAAGTGGTGGCTATCAAGCGGCAACTGGATGGAGAGAAAACTGTTTGATCTATCATAATCATGGTCACACTACTGTAACATGCAGGAGGAAGAATGACAACATGAATAATGGACCTTGGAGAGTACTTGGAATGGTCTGCTATCACTGCAACAAACTGGGTCACATTGCCAGATTTTGTAGATCAAGAAAGAACATATTTGATGATATACTGGTCACTTTGGAAGGAAAGATTGATATTGACACTGTTCAAGTGGATATGAACAAAACCTGGAAGAAGAAACCAGTGGTGTTACAAGAAGAACTGGTTTCTGCACCTAGTGTGGAAATATCGGAACCAGCAAACTAAGCATCATAAAAGCTTAGGGGGAGCAAACGACAAAATGTTTCGAACCCCTGGTTTACATTGATAAAAGACCTTAATCAATATATGATACCTGTCATTTGGCGGAAGACCATAAATGGTAAAAGGCAAATTAGGTTTTACGCCCTAATGGTGGAGCATTAATTGTGGTAGGTGAGGAATATGTTTAAAAGGAATTTTCAAATCATTTCTCACTATCATTTTTTCAAAGCAAAGAAGGTTTTCAAGTGGAGAGCTATGAAAAAGTGATTTGTGCTGCAATTAAGAAAAAATTTAGAAACCTTGAAGGAGATTCAAAAGCAAATTACAAACGGTCAAGAGAAGAACTCAAACCGGTGATTTAGCAACCGATGAAGTGGAAGTTGCAAAGCCCTAAATTCTCAATTTTTGAAAGGTATTTCTCAAGCTTTCTATTTTGTCATGGCTTCCACATTGCATGATAGTTCTAGTGCAACTATCGATTCTATGGACTTCATTCAAAGAAAATCAAAATATAATACTTTGTCACAAGTACTAGCTGGGGTTATAGTAGAAGAAGGGATTTCAGATTATATAGATTGCAAAATCGAAGACCTAGGGTCTCTTGTGATCCATTCGCAGCTAGGTCTATTATGTGGGAAGGATAAAAAGATCAAACCGGAGTATAGAATTTTGGAGAAGAAGAAACTTCACAATGCAGTTTACTTCCTGGAGGATTTCACAGATGACCACATTAGAATCATTCTAAGAAGAGTTCATGGTGACAAGATGTACCTAGAGAGAACGCATGATATCACTCCACAAGCTATTCATGTCATCACCAGTTTCTACAATACAGGAGAAGTGCTAGCCCTAAGGAAGGTCAAGAAGACAGAAATGTCCAAGCTCACCGGTTTAGTGAGTGACTCACAAGGAATGACTGTTAATTCCATCAAGGATGACCTCGTGAAATATGCGTACATGGTGATTGGATACCGGACGTTCTCTGCCAGCAGAATTAACTTTGTATCTGCTGCAGCGATAAATGCCGCTTACCAGATGATCAAGGAAGATGCATCACTTGACCTCTGCACCGATATGCAAAGGCAACTCCTGTTGAACCTTAAATCAATCAAATAGGATAATGCATTGAAGTTCAAGTTTGGTCAGCTACTGGTCGGATTACTCTTTTATTTCCAAGGTTACTTCCTAGGAGTGGGAGACATTTAGTGGTCTGTAGACCAACCAGTTACCAAGCAGATCAAAGAAAGCCTGCAAGCAGTTGGAACCGACTACCCTGAAGTTCTGAACAAGTACTTTGATGAGTTTAGAGGTAAGATGAGCCTGAGGATGAGGATATCCAGTGACATTGTCAAGAAGTATGAAGATGATATCTGCTTTATCATCAAGGTGGATCAATGCATAATGGAGGCTGTTGAGCCCAGACAGGAAGAAGTGGAGCCTATAGGCTATGAGGTAATGTATGATATGCTGGATGGGTATGCATGTACCCTAATTGCCTCACCCCTAGATCCCAAGGCAAAGAGAATTGACACCTATCTAGAAAGGGTCCCACTGGTTGAAGAACCTCCTGAAAAGAAAGGAAAGGTAGTGCCTTCAGCATTGGCACCGGTTACTGCAACCAGTCCCAAAGTGACCAAACAGTCACCTGCAAAGAAGAAACCGGTAGCGTCACCTACCAAAGTCTTCAAGAGAAAGAGGAAGACAAGGAATGACTCACTAGACTTAGAAGAAACTATGTCTGAGGAAAAAAATAAGAAGACAAGACAAGGAATGACTCACCAAACTTAGAAGAAACTATGTCTGAGGAAAAACCTAAGAAGACAAGACAAGAAAAGAAAAAGACAAAGAATGAACCAGCATCATCGACACCGGTAAATATTGTCATCTCCTCCTACAAACCTTTGACACATTGTCAAAGAACCATAAAAAATATTAGGAGAAAAGTGTTGAACGATTTGATTGATTGTTTTGATGATTTCAATGATGATAAAAAAGAAGCAGTTGAAAAAAAAATCATTAAGTATTTATGTGTTAATGACTAGTCGCCCTTAGAAATTAGATCTGAGACACCGGATTCTTTGTATAAGTCCCTAGATAATAAATGGTGCATTTCCATAGAGAAAGAATAGGAAATCAAGGAGAAAGTTTTTGCTCAATACTTTCTTGACCTGTCCAATTCAAAGTTATTTGATGTCATCAACCAAAATAAAGGACTCTTCACCAGAAGAAGAAGACTGGTTGCTGGAAGGAAGAATTGATGATGTTGAAAAAGACACTCATCTGCATATGACAACAATGGTTCATACGCATAAAGTGCTTCAAGCTAGCAAGAAGGCTGAACAAGAACTGACAGTGACAGAACCAGATGAAGTGTTTGATGATGAAGGAAATCCGGTTGTTGAACCTATCGACACTATTGATGTCGATGCTGTGGATGGAGAGGATGTTACTCAGGGTACACCATTGGAAGCAATAGGATAGGAGAAGTAGGTAGAATAGGTAGATAAGCAAAAGGAAATTGAGGACAAAAAGGAGGAAGCAAAGAAGCAAGCAGAGAAGAAGCAGAAGAGGAAAAGAAGAAGGATGAAGAGGAGAAGAAGAAGAAAGAAGAGGAGAAGAAGAAGAAGGAAGAGGAGAAGAAGAAGAAAGATGAAGAAGAGAAGAAGAAGAAGGATGAAGAGGAGAAGAAGAAAAAGGAAGAGGACAAGAAGAAGAAGGAAAAAGATGAGGAGAAACGGAAATAGGAAGAAAAGAGAAAAGAAGAAGAGAAGAAAAGAAAGGAAGAGGAGAAGAGAAAGGAAGAGGAGAAGAGAAAGGAAGCAGAAAAGAAGAAGGAAGAGGAAGAAAAGGAAGAGGAGAAGAGGAAGGAAGTAGAGAAGAAGAAGGTAGAGGAGGATAACGAAGAGGAAAAGAGAAAAGAAGCAGAGAATAAGAAGGCAGAGAAGGACAAGAAAGCAGAAGTAGCAAAGAGTACGTAGATGGAGACTCCAAAGGCAACCGATAGTCAAGCCAAACCGGCTGACCTCAACCAATCATATTGACCTCCAGTCTACAAGTGAAATGGAGCTACTACAGAGCATCAAGGTTGCTCAAGAACGCCTTGAAGTGATACAGAGGAAAAAGGAGCAAGATGTGATCCAAGCTGTGGTGGACACTCTTACCGGTTTGTTACCTGACACAAACTCCCCCAGCACTGACTCATCATTGGCCCAATTGAAGCTCCTATGCACAGTAGTGGATGATCAAGTGTAGAGCTTAGAGGAGGTAGCAAAGGCAAATGCCAAGAAAGAGCATCAAAAGGCTCTCAACGTTGCCTTGGTGAAGAATCTTAATGAGCTCCGGTCTGAACTGCAAAAAGCACAGAAGGATATAAGGAATGCTCTGGATGAGGGGAATCTTCTACTCAGCAAGATTTGCCAACCCCATCCATTCTGTGACGATGTGCTTGCATAGAAGCAAAAGCTTCAATCTGATTTGCAGTTATATATGAGCACCTTCAAGCTGCCATATGACTCTTTTACAACTTATGGGCAAACTATTCACCAGTTTCATATCCAGTCTACTAAAATAGAGCATGAGATCAGCACCCAGTCATGAGATTTGCAGGAGCTACAACTGGTTCTACTCCCACATCTGCAAATACTTTAGAAGTGCTATCTTAATCTGGATGCCTTAACGGCGACACAGGAGATGAGCACAATAGATGCCATGGAAGAACAGGTCTCCCAGATGTAGATAGAGAAAGAAGTAGCCACCTCCCTACTTAAGTCCTGGTCTTTATCTATGAAACAATTCTTGCAGGACTTTAAATCTGTTTTTGACAAGTTTTATTCTTTACTGTTATAAACACTTATTATTTTAATGAAACATGGGTTAGTCTGTAATATTATTTTTGTCATTGTTGGCAAAGGGGGAGAAGTATAAATTTTGAATGTTTTGTTGTATACTTTCATGTTATTTCTGTTAAGAAGTAGTATACATTATTTTCTGCAAAAAGGATAGTGTATATGCTTAGGGGGAACGATTTTGATTCAGGCATATTTTTGTTGTAAAACACTTAGATGTCAAAATTTCCTAAGTGTTGCTATCAATGCCAAAGGGGGAGATTGTTGGCATTTTTGATGATTATGTTGTGATTTTCATTGATGGACACACACTTGCATTGAGATCATTTTTGAATGTATAAGTTAAAGCTCAACAGGTACATGTTCCAATCGGTATGATGCATTATAGTCCTTAGACTATTGGTGTTTTGTAGAAAGTGACTACCAATCTGAAACGGTATGTTGACCCCAAGCGGTTCAAGGATCTCAAGTGGTATGAAGGATTAAAGCAGCAAAAAACATATTTCCCAGTCTTCATTTTGTCAAACCGGCAATCGGTATTTTGCTTGAACCAGTATTTTGTATGAACCGGTAATACTCTGTGATGAGTTACCAACTGGCATTTTGTGATGAGTTACCATCCACCGATTGTTTGACGGTGCCGACACTTTAACGGTGCTTTTTGTGTCATGTTACAGAATATGTCTAGATGCATTAAACCTAGGAAATTGTATTGTAATCCTATTGGATTGACATGAAATCAGATTCCTTTATAAGGACATCATGTCTAGGGTTTTAAGTTGTTGATGTGGTTGATGTTGTTGCTAGGGTTTAGGGTGATTGAGGAGTTAGAGAGAGTATGAATGTGTAGAAGACTGAAGTAATGCTAGAATGAATTAGGAACGAGCTATCAAAGATCTAACCAAGCAATCTGTGCTATTTGCTAGATCACTCACTTGTTGATTACTCACATCTTCAACAAGTTTGTAGCCCTTAACCGGGTAGGCCCAAAAGCCTCTTGTAAATCCTCTAACAAGGTGGTTCACATCTGTGGATCTAAAATCATCTAGCAAGGTAGTCTTTAATTGGACTTATCTCCTAATAGAGATTGAGATTCCTAACATGATCTATTCTGGTAAAGAATATTGTAAGACCTTAACCGGTCTAACCTTAACCACGTTTTTCCCATTTGGGTTTCCAGGTCAAAATCTCTTGTGTTATGGTGTTTGTGCTTCTGTGGGTGAATGCATTATTTTCTATTTGGTTTGCATGTGTGTTAACCGATTTGTCTGCTAAACTGTTTTACCGGTTTACTAATAGATTGGCAAAGTGTTTAAGTACTGAGATTTTTGGCATACTAATTCACCCCCCCCCCCCTCTTAGTATTCATTAGAAATGTCGCACACAACCATTAATGTAGCAAGGTCTTCATGAATAATGTTCCAACATATCTTGCAAGATTTTCTTTAGAAATTGGCATGGTTGGTTGGATTCCTTTTGTGTTTCATATTATGACAAGTGTCATCCATATGTGAAAAAAATTTCATTTAAAGGATGAAATATTAAAAGATGAAAATAAGGGAGCATAATAGAGGATGAAATGCAATCAATAAAACCCTATTTTTTTAGTTTCTAGCTTTGGGTAAAGCATTATGACATTGTAATGATATGGGTTTATGCCAAGTCATAATAAAAACATGTAATATTTTAAGAGTGAATTATTAATTGTAGAATCAACCTTGATGAGTGTCTCCCTATGTATGAATTAAATTTCTAGATATATTGCTGATTAATTGGACAACTAGATGACTCTCAACATTATTGCAAATATTTTGGAAGGTATCCTTTTAGGATAATAAAGAGAACATATGGGTATGATCATGCATTACTAAGAAGGCTAATTTTAAATGTATGTGTAGAACCTAATTTATTTAGTCATTTTAAAAGACATAGTCTTTTGTGATATCTTCATTATAGTATTACCAATGGTTTCAATTATTACACTTTTATACGACTTTAGAGATATTTTTTCCCAACTATATATAGGTGTTAACAAAGTACTATATTCATCCTCCTATTATCCTACATCACACTCATAAAAAAAAATTTAACCATCTTTTAGGTTTATCTGATTTAGGGTCTTCTCATTTCCTTGTCTAAATGTGTATACTAACACAATGAGTTATCATAAAACACATTCACGTGGCAAATTATCTACTTGAATAAGGTGTTTGACCATAAATATTATAAATGCATATAGCCCGATGAGCTAACAACTAAAATAAGGGTACACCTTGCAATGGGTATGATTTAAGTGTTAGAGTAAGTGTCTATTTTCTATCATGTCATCTATTGTAGGACCTCAAGGAAGCCTCTTTTTTCCTAGGAAAGACAAAAATTGAGTTTTTTTGCATCTACATAATTGGTCCTCACTTACCCAGTCCTATTCATAAGTTTACAATTTTTTCTCCAAATTTGATACCCTTGGTGTTTGGGAGGATATTCAACTTTAGGAATTTCTAGTTTAAAATTCAGGTCACCAACAAATTGGAACCAATTTCAAGGATAGTTTTATCTCAAATTTATTATTAAGGTTTTGGTAATACATTCATAAAAAGGTCTAAATTTTAGTATTTTTTGAGGTT
This sequence comes from Cryptomeria japonica, assembly GCF_030272615.1. Classification (NCBI taxonomy): domain Eukaryota; kingdom Viridiplantae; phylum Streptophyta; class Pinopsida; order Cupressales; family Cupressaceae; genus Cryptomeria; species Cryptomeria japonica. The sequence continues at coordinate 191,240,639 of NC_081407.1, read as the reverse complement.
AGCATTGTTGGTTTGTTTTCATTGATGTCATGGATGTGATTTGGTTCAACATGTATGTATTTGATTCAGTCTAAAAGTTTTCTTTAGTACATGATGTTTCTTTATTATGCAATGTATGTATGTATTTACTTCATGCAGTTTTGTGGTTTGGTATTTACTCTTACCATAAGAGGTTGTGGGTCTAGTCCCATCCAGATACGATGAGAGAAAATTATTCAAGGTTTTTTTGGTTTTGATCCTATCTATATATGTTAAAGGCGTGTTCTACAAGGTGATTTATGAATCAAGTTGGAAGTTGACATTGCATGAAGATGTTTTGGTTGTTGTAGTGTGTGGATAGTCTAGTCTCACTCCTTTCTAGTCGAGGTGGCATGTCAAAACAATTGATGTAGGTATATATAGCCATTTTTGATGCATGCTAGAAGTATGGTTGTTGAAAAACAACTATTCGTGTATAGTGTGTATATGCAAAAAAAGTGTTTGTATGTAAATATTTTTATGCGGTACATGTAGAGTGGATATATAATACAGTTTGTGCACTTCAAAGGAATTGTAACCGAAGCACATGTCAAATGAAACTTTATTAGTTCAAATTTTTGTATACTCTATTATCTAGCAGTGAGCCTAAACCGACAGTGATCCATCCCTTGTACTGTGTAACCAGTTACATATTGCATCATACCTGAGAGAACACTCTCTCTATGGTTTTTCCCATATTGGGTTTTCCACTTACAAATCCAATGTTATGTGTTAATTTCCTTTACTACATTTAAATTATGTTATGTGATTGGCTAGTTAGAAGTTTTAATAAGTTCAAGGGAATATTGATTCACTCATCCCCTCTTAGTATTCTGAATATTCAACTATTGGTACTAGAGATTGTTAGAATATTTAATCTTTACTTAGCTTAGGTTTATTTGTATTTAGTTTAGGATATTCCTTTGGAACTCCTACATGTAATTTGTCCTCTAGTACATGTGTGAGGACAAGTCATTTCTTTTATTTTCCTTTATTAAGGAATATTAGATTTCCTCCATAAGAGGATGTGGACACATGGCACACACATTTTATGAATGGTGGCATTCATAGATTTGGGAGTTACTTTGTAACTCCTCTCCTCATCTCTATTTAAGAGATGTCTCCTCTCTCATTTCTTCTTAATGACAATATTGTAAAGAGCTTCTTGCTCTCTCTCTTTCTCTCTCTTTTTAGGCATTGCCTCATTCATAATATCACAAGGGGTTTTTCTTTGCTTTTCCCCTTTCAAAAGTTCTTGTGCCTCCTTCTTCACATTTGGGTGATTGCTCCAAGGTTTTTGCATTTCTCTTGGTAACATTTACTTCATCAATAAACTTACTTGGATTTCATTTTTCTTTCCTTGCTCTTTTATTTCCTTTCATGGTATCAGAGCAGGTTTCTAATCCTCGTTTTAAGTTGACATTGATGAAGGTTACCATTTTGTGGAGTTCACCTTCTTGGAGGCATTCTTGAGAGGAGGAGAAGTTTTTTTTCTAATATTTTCTATTGTGCAAGTTTTGGGTTCAGATTTTAATTTTTTTTTTTTTCAAACTCGTTAACAAGTTTGCATGCAGATTTAATCTTCTTTTGATTCTAGTTTTCAAGTTTGAGTTTTGGTTTTTTGGAAGGCTTGCTGCCAAAACTCCATTTCTAACCTGTTTAACTCGTTTTGGAAGGCTTGCCGCCAAAACTCCATTTCTAACCTGTTTAACTCGCTTTGGAAGGCTTGCCGCCAAAGTTTTTGGTTTTTTTTTATTGTGACTAGTTTGGAAGGTTTACCGCCAAACTCAGCCTCAATCTATTTGGTCGGCTTGTGGCCAATCTTCTTTATTATTACATTGCATTCTCTATTTGTTTGCAGGTTCTAACATTTCCTTTACTTGCAAATATTTTTGATAAAAATAAGTTTCATATTATTACTTCATTAAATCTCTGTGCATTTAAAAAAAAAAAACATCAGAGTTTAACATCTCTTGCAGGTTCTATCATCTTTCTTGCTTGCAGGATTTTGTTAAAAAAGAGGTTTCATATTGCTACTCTATGTAATATTCATCTCCATTTTATTTGTGTTTATATCTCTATATTCTTAAATCACCTTTGCTAATCTGGTTCATTTTCCAATTTGCCTATCTTCAGAATTGAAATAAATCATTTTCAGAGAGAAATTTTGCCTCTTTATTTATAGATCTAAACTATATCGTTCTCCTTGCCTTGTTTCTATGCTAACCCTTCCTTCAGTTTCTCTGCGTCGTGCTTCAGGGCATCCGCTCATCTTTCAACCACGCCATTTGCCAAATTTGATCCAACTTCAATCTGGGCATATGCAATAGCACGTTTTTGCTTGATCTTATTCTCAGTAGCTCTCGTTTCTCCCAAAACATAGAAACACGAACAAAACCGTGATCTAATTTCCTCAACCCAGCTATGCATTTTTTTTGTTGAAATGTTTTAGTGGAGGCTCATTGGCCCAAGTAGGCCTCTGTTCTCTAACCTTACCCCTTGCATTGGTTGTGTTCATGTTCATATCACCTCCTTTCTTATTGGCTGGTCTCTCAAACCTGCGTTGCCTGCATTATTGGCTGGTCTCTCAAACTTGCGTTGCCTGTACTATAACCCATCTATTCTTCGTGGTCTAGGACTGCAATTTTTTTATTTTATTTTGAATCTTTCTTTTTTTTGGTAGCTTGCATTGTCCATGCAATAACGCCTTTCCTGTCTTTCCTGTTTCTGCTCCTTTCTGTCACCTGTGCAAAGTATCTTCCTGCCTCTTCTTAAGTTTGCAGTAACGTATCTGTCTTCTGTGTTGAACGTATCTCTGTTTTATAACGTATCTGTTCTCTTCTTCCGTTTCATGATAGTTCTTTTCTTTTCATTATCATGCATATGAATCTTAAAAAGTTTTTATCAAGATTTGACTATATTATAACGTTTAACTAGTATAAAGTTTAATTGAAGGTTTCTTTACAAAGTTATAAAGGTTTATATAGATTAAAAAGTTAAATTTATTTTTTAAGATTCTCTCACATATATGAAAGTTTCCTTTAGTTTATTTTAAGACTCTTTCACATAATAAAGTTAACAAGTTTTTTTATTTTTTTAAAATTAAAGTAATTTAATAGTTTTTTTTTAATTAAAGTTTTTTAATATAAAATTTATTTAGATAAACATAAAGTTTTGAAAACTTTTTCATAAATATTTAAAAAAAATAAAAATTTGCTAATCAAATTTGGTTAGTTTTAATCAAGGAAGGTATTTTTTTTAAAGGGGGTAATTTTTATTTCTAATCATAATTTGTCCTTTATTTTGCTATCATGTCTACATTAATTCCGGAAATTAAATTAAATAGTTCTAATTATTATTCATGGAAAACACATATTTCTTTTATTTTTCGTTTCAAGCATCTTTTGAATGTTGCAACTAATAAAACCTTTGAGCCCGCTACAACTGCTCCTCAAGCCGACCAAGATAGATGGAAGGCTCAAAATGAGGAAGCACTTGGTTTAATTGGTATTTCAATGGTTCCTGATTTGTATGTTTTAATTGGAAATTGTACAAAAGTGCATGAAGCTTGGGAAATTTTAAAAACAACTTATGATAGCTCAAATGAATCCCGAAAAATTCAACTTCAAGATCAACTTGAAGATCTAAGGTATACGGATTTTAAAACTATGGATGAATTCTTATTAAAGTTTGATTCTGTTAATAGTCAATTAACTGGTTTAGGAGTTACTCTAGCTGATTTATGTTTAATTCATCTTATTCTTAAAAAATGTCTTCCTCGTCAATTTCAACAATTTATTACGAATATTCATGCTCAACTTGCTATCCCTAGCTTAGCTACTCAATTAACTTATGATATTTTTCCTAATTTATTGCGTCAAGAGGAAGCTAAATTAATTCAATTTGGTACTCTTAAAAGTAGTGAACATGCTTTTATGTCTAAAAATCAAAATCATAATAATAATTTTAGATCCAATAATAATAATCATAATCATAATCATAATCATAATCATAATAATAATCATAATAATAATCACAAATCTTCTAATTATCAATCTCATTCTAAATCCTATCATAACAATTCTCATAATAATAATCATAAGAATACGTACAATAATCAAAGGAATAATTCTCAAACAAGACCCCATTGCACATATTGTGGGAAAGATGGACATATTACTAATAATTGTTTTAAGAAACAAAATGGTAAAAAGCCCATGAATCAAAATAATCAAAATAATCAACATAAACCTCATTATAAGAAAGGTAATAATAATGGTAATTCATCTCGTCATGCATTTACATGTACTTATAATGTTTCTCAACCACTTGAGTGGATTATTGATTCTGGTGCATCTCAACATGTTACTTCTCATAAAGAATGTTTTGAATCTTTGCATCCCGATACTTCTAATATTCCTGTTCAATTAGCTAATAATCATCATTGTAAAGTTGAAGCCATTGGTGATGTGAATGTTCCTAATGGGAAATTACATGATGTTCTTTATGTTCCTGAATTAAAATCAAATTTGATTTTAGTTCCTAAACTTTGTCAAGATTATAAGATTAACTTTTATAGGGGCATATGTTATATCATTGATCCAAACACTAATCATGTTATTGCTACTGCTAAAATGGATAGTGATAACTTATTCAAGTTCTATGAATTTGCTCCTCCAAAGTATCCTTTGCTTACTACTGTTGATTTTACTATATGGCATGAAAGACTTGGCCATCTCAATTCTGATTATATTTCATTGATGCAAAAAGCAAATATGGTTGATGGATTGCCTAGTATTGTTCCTTCTCAAATTGTTTGCAATGGTTGCATGAGTGGTAAGATGCATAGGGAACCCTTTCCTCATGGTCAATCTTGGAGGGCATACACTAAATTGCATCTAGTTCATAGTGATCTCTTGGGTCCCATGGAGAATCCCTCCATCCAAGGTTCAAGGTATGCACTTACCTTTGTTGATGATTTTTCAAGGAGAACATGGATATATTTCCTTCATAGTAAGGATCAAGTGCTTGATGTGTTTACTGAATTTCATATGTTTGTAGAAAGGCAATCTGGTTCTAAAATTAAGATTCTTCGTACTGACAATGGAAGAGAATATGTCAATAATGCATTTAATGCTTATTTGAAATCTTTTGGAATTAAACATGAGCTTATCGTTCCTTATACACCACAACAAAATGGTGTGGCAGAACGGAAGCATAGGACAATTGTTGATATGGCTAGATGTTTATTGCATGCTGAAAATATGGATTACAAGTTTTGGGTTGAAGCTATGGCTTGTGCAACTTATTTAATTAATAGAACACCTACCAAAGCCTTAAAGGATAAAAATCCTGAAGAAGCTTGGTCTGGTAGAAAGCCCAATTTGCAGAATTTAAGAATTTTTGGTTCCATAGCTTATGTGCACAAACCTAAGGAGAAAAGAAAAAAATTAGATGCTAAATCTTCTCCTTTTATTTTTGTTGGTTATGATGAAAATACTAAAGGTTATAGAGTTTACAATCCTATTACTAACAAGGTAAAAGTTGCAAGAGATGTTTGTATTGCAGAAAAAGGCATTCATGATTGTTCTAAAGTGGAGGATGATGAACTTGGTCAAACCAAAGTTGTGCTTGTGGAGGACCAACCTCCTTCTCCTAACCCTACTCCTAATGCATCTCTTTCTATTCCTTCTAGTGATAGTGATGATGATAATAATAACTCTACTCCTCATGACTCTTCTTCTAGTGATGAATCCATTACTTCTAAAAGAAGACCTAAATGGTTCAAATCTTTAATTCAAGATAGTGATGAATACTTAGCTAGAATGGATAGACTTCAATCTAGAAGAGTTAATTATTGTAATTATGCTTTAATGACTACTATTATGAATTCTAATGATCCTAAAACATTTGATCAAGCTAAAAATCAACCACATTGGCAAAAAGCAATGAAGGAAGAATATGATACTTTAACTTCTAACCAAACTTGGGATTTAGTTCCCTTGCCTCATGGTAAAAATCTTGTTTCTTGCAAGTGGCTTTATAAAACTAAATTGAATGCTAATAATCAAGTTAGTAAATTTAAAGCTAGATTAGTTGCTAGAGGTTTTTCTTAAATTGAAGGCTTAGATTATACTGAAACTTTTGCTCCTGTTACTAAAATGCCTACAATTAAACTTGTGCTTGCTTTAGCTTCTAGAATGAATTGGCCTATTCACCAAATGGATGTTAAAAGTGCTTTTCTTAATGGTGATTTACATGAGGAAATTTATATGTCTCAACCTCCTGGTTTTATTAAAGAAGGTAATGCACACTTAGTTTGTAAATTAAAGAAATCAATTTATGGATTAAAGCAATCTCCTAGGGAGTGGTATTCAAAGATTAATGCATTCTTTCTTTCTCAAGGCTTTATTAGAAGTAAAAATGATCCTAACTTGTATATTAAACATAGTGAAGATGATATTATAATTATTATCTTGTATGTAGATGATTTGATTATTACTTCAAGTTCCAGTACTTTGATTTCTAATATTAAGTTTCAACTTAATCAAAAATTTCAAATGACTGATTTAGGTCTTTTACATTATTTCTTAGGAATGCAAATTTGGCAAACCTCTAAAGGAATTTTCTTATCTCAAAGTAAATATGCTCAAGATCTTATAGATAAGTTTAACATGAATGATGCTCACCATGTTTCAATTCCTATTGAATTAGGCACTAAGTTAATGCTTGATATGCAAACTCCTCTTGTTGATCCTACTTTGAATAGACAATTAGTTGGAAGTTTAAATTATTTAACTCTTACTAGGCCAGATATTGCTTATAGTGTTGGTTTGGTTTCAAGATTCATGTCTAAACCTCAACAAACACACTTTAAAGTTTCTAAAAGAATTTTAAGATATATTAAAGGAACTATTAATGTAGGTTTGTTTTATGATGCAAATTCTGATTTTACTTTAAAAGGTTTTACTGATTCCGATCTAGGTGGAGATCCCAATGATGGGAAATCTACTTGTGGTTATTGTTTTTTTGTTGGTTCAGGAGCAATTTCTTGGAATAGTAAAAAGCAACAATCTACCTCTCTTGGATCCACTGAAGATGAGTACAAAGGATGCACTAATGCTTCCAAAGAAGTCTTGTGGCTTAGAAGACTACTTGAAGATTTGGGTCTACCTCAACATGAACCAACTCAATTGTATTGTGACAACCAAAGTGCCATTGCCTTGGCTAAAAATCCAGTTTTCCATGCAAGGACAAAACACATTTCTCTCCAACACCACTTTATTAGAGAACAAATTGAAGACAAGCAAGTTTCACTCCTCTATTGCAAGGGGGAAGACCAAGTTGCAGATATTTTGACCAAGCCACTTTGTAAAGAAAAGTTCCAATTTCATTGTAAAATCTTGGATTACAACCCATTGAAGGGTTTGATGTAAGCTCCCCAAGTAAAGCTTAAGGGGGGGTGTTAGAATATTTAATCTTTACTTAGCTTAGGTTTATTTGCATTTAGTTTAGGATATTCCTTTGGAACTCCTACATGTAATTTGTCCTCTAGTACATGTGTGAGGACAAGTCATTTCTTTTATTTTCCTTTATTAAGGAATATTAGATTTCCTCCATAAGAGGATGTGGACACATGGCACACACATTTTATGAATGGTGGCATTCATAGATTTGGAAGTTACTTTGTAACTCCTCTCTCATTTCTTCTTAATGACAATATTGTAAAGAGCTTCTTGCTCTCTCTCTTTCTCTCTCTTTTTAGGCATTGCCTCATTCATAATATCAGAAGGGGTTTTTCTTTGCTTTTCCCCTTTCAAAAGTTCTTGTGTCTCCTTCTTCACATTTGGGTGATTGCTCCAAGGTTTTTGCATTTCTCTTGGTAACATTTACTTCATCAATAAACTTACTTGGATTTCATTTTTCTTTCCTTTCTCTTTTATTTCCTTTCAGAGATAAATCCTTTGGAAGAGTTTAAACACTCGAAGGAGATTCAAAAAGTTGAACTTATGGATTTAAGTGAAGATCTTATAAATGCTCTTGAAGATCTTAAGACAATATAAAATGAGAACAAAGATTTGAAAGAAAATGTCCAGCTGACCAATGAATGCATTGAGAAGCTAAGAGAGTGGATCCATAAGTTTAAAATAAGGCATAAAGAAGTCAATGAAGAGCTTAAGTAAAAAAACAACACTATTGCATATTTGAAAGTAAAAAATGAAGACAATGAGAAGATCAAGAAGTACTTGAACAAAATGATGAAATGCAAATTAGAATAATGAGAGAAGCTAAACTAAGAAGTAACATCTCTAAAGGTAGATCTAGAAAAAGCAAAGAGACAAGAAAGTAAACCTGAATCTGGTAAGTTTGACAAGGTAACAAATGCAAAGAAAGTCCTGGAAACCAAGTAGGAAGCAAAGAATGAATCCAATGAATATTCACAATCCAAAGAAAATCACAAAGAAGATTCACATCTGGTAAAATCAACAACTACTAAGGAAGAAAAAGGTAAGTCTTCAGTTGATCAACAAGTAAGTAAGAAAAACACCTTCTTTAATGGTTCTTGTTATAAATGAAATAAAGTAGGTTATAAGGTAGTAGAATGTAGAAGTAGCTTGAATTAAAATTCTAACCCATTCTTCAGAATATGTTACACATGCAATAAATATGTTCATAAAGCTAATCAATGTAGAATTCCGATTATGAATCAAAGTAGATATAATCACTTTAGAGGAAGATGCTATACATGCAATATTTTTGGACACAAGGCTAACCAGTGCAGGTCAAGATGAATCTAGTGAATGTTAGGTGTTAAAATTGCAACAAATCCAGACACATAGAAAGAGAGTGCAAAAGAAATGATGTTCAAAATCCAGTCAAACTGGAAAAGAAGATCAATACGGAGGATGTGAAAGTTGAGATGAAGAAGATCTGGAGAAAGAAAGAGATTTTAGATGCATGAACACCTTGCTCTAGTGCAAGCACTTCATCTAGAAACTAAAGTGTTTGTGGCATTGGCCCAGGGAGAGAAATCATAAAGACATTATATTCTTGTCCCCTGCCAAAGTGTTTAAGGCCATAATACTGACAAAGAAGAGTATAAAGAAGTTCGACTATCTAAGTCATAACTCATCACAAAATCTGACACGTTGTTGCAAAACTCGAGAAAGTGGAAGACAACTCATGCATATTTAATGTAAAGCATTATGTGAAGGAATATGAGGAAAACACTTCTACAAATTTTATTTCACTACAAATTAAACAAGCATTGGGAGCATTTAACGCAATCAAGGTGATCAGAGTGTCTACGGTTTCTCGACAAAATTGATAAGGGTTAATAGTTTATTAAATTAGCAATCATGGCTACCCCTATCTTAGTTGACGTTGCATCGAAGCCTCAACCTGTATTTGAGAAGACTTCATACAAGGCAATGGAAGTTGATATGGCTGGGGCAATCTTAAATATACCCATTGGTGTGGTTCTGGTAGAGGCTATACGATCCTTTCTCCATGTCAAGTTAGAGGAGTTCAACCATCATGGGAAAATGCTGGAATTGTGGACTAATAAATGATTAACAAGCATGGTTGGGTAATACCCAAATTTGCAAACCTAACTAAGAAGAATATTGACACATGGAATGACTTTCTTGCCTTTTGTTATGATAAGAAGTGGATTAGGATAGTTATGAACATATTCCATGATGTATTTCTTGGTTAGAGAAAAATCACCATATTACTAAAGATGTAATGAAAGCTATCACTGGTCTGAGTGATTCCGGAGAGATTCCAGGTTTGAAATCCACCAAGAACAAGGATGTGATGGATTTAACTAGTGTGACATTTGAAAAACATTCTCTGACAATTGAGTCCATCTGGAATTTGATAATTAAGTATTTATCAATGATGATTTGAAACAAGATTTATTTTACCAATGGGGAAAACTCCATTTCGGCCATGACAGTAAATATGGTGTATGAAATGGCAGAGTTGAACATGGATTTCAATCTCTATAAGATCTTGTGGCAATAGTTCCTACCAAATCTTGCACAATGTAGGAAGAAGAAACATTACTTCAAATTTGGAACCCTAGCCCCATGTATTCTATTTTACTTCTTACAAGAGTTACCCAGTCGAGGTAGGGTTTTTTGGTCTCTAGATATGCTTGTAGCCCATCAGATTGTAGAAAGGTTAAAAGGGTTCATCAATAGCAATGCAATCAAAGATGGGTTTGTAGCCTTCTTCTCTGTTTTCAGTTGAACATGTAGAGAAGAGAAAGAATACCAAAGGAGATAGTTGTCAAGTACAAGAATGACATCACTTTTATACTCACAACTAACAAATGCTACATGGTGGTAGTTGTGTCGAGGAAGGTTTGTATCCCTCCACTCAGATATGAAGCTACCCAGGAGATTCTTGAAGGTGTAGCTCAAGTTTTGTTGTAGAGTCTGGTCGATGAATCTCAAGAACGTTTTCATTGTGGATGAGAAGTCTTTGAAGGTCTGTATGAAACACACTAAGAAGGATCATGAAAAGACCGTGAAGAAAGTAATTTAGTAATCCATAGAAAAGGTTAAAATCATTGAGGAGGAGGCTACTAAAATTAGACGTTTCAGAAGTCTTGCCAATGCATTCGAAGCATCTAAAGTCACCCAGAAGGAACTTCACTCTTCCGGTTCCTTGAAGAAGCCAACATAATCCAAGAGGAAGATCACAATTCTTGAGTTTTAAGAAGAGGAAGATGCAGAGAAATACCAGATACATGTATAGAAATCTAAGGCAAAGAAAGTCGAGAAGCTACTTGATGCAGAGAGCCTGTGTGAATCTCTTGCACAAGGAAAATTCCCAAAAGAGGTAGGTGGTATTTATATTGAGGCAAATACTAAGGATCAAAATAGTATAATCAAATCTTTTCTATTATATTGTGTCAAATTTGAAGTTGTAGCTAATCAACTTAGAAGTGATATTCCAAAAGAATTGTATGATAAGTTGATTAGGATTAGACAAATTTCTAGAGAAGAGGAACATTCTATTAAGGATAAAGTTTTTGAATTGGTTGGTTTCATTCTTTCCAAAGATAATAAGGCTACTCTTATAGAAGCTTGCAAAACAAAACTAAGAACCAAGAAGAGTCTAGGTAGTCTCATGTTAGGAGAGGCTAATGTTAAAGAGAAGCTTAAAAATGAAATCATGGAGACTGTAATGACCATTGCCAAGAATCTTGGTTCGTTCCCCTTTGTTGACTCTGGTACTTCTACTAGTGTGCCTGAAAATATGTCTAATAATCCTATTGTTGCTCCTATTGATAATCCAGTTGATGATACATCTGTTATTCCTCTGGTTAATCCAAAATCTGGTAAAGACAAGGAAATTTAAGGTTCTAATGATCAAGATGAACAAGTGTCAGTTGAGCCTAAAAAGAGTGAACTTGAGCCCAAGGCTCTATCAGAAGATAAGGCAGATAATTTGGTAAAGGATTCTAATCTGAATGTATTTGGGTCAGTGATAGCGGTCAGTACTAGCTTTGATACTACTGAAGACTCATGGAAGAAAGTATTTACTACACCCTTAATCATTCAACCTATTTCTTCATCTATGTATTTTGTTGAATTCTCTAATTTTGATCCAGTTTAGAAACTCAAAATTGGAGAAGCATTTCTTTCATCCGCAGACAAGATATTTGGAAAAAGGACCAAATTGTTGAGGATTTGTTGGCAGTACTCCATGCTACAATGTCTAAATGTCAGTTAGATTTAGACACCTCTAATGTAGGTAAATGCAAGATGCTAATCAGTTCATTGAACAACCATACTGAGAAATTAAAGGAGATGTATGAGAAAGATAGAGTAGATGATCGAGAGAAGTTGTTGCATGAATTCAAGGATAATTGTCTCCCTTAGGGGGAGTTTTAGTTTTTTGTTTATGCACAATATCTATCTTTTTGGCCCTTTGTCATTGTTGTCAAAGGGGGAGTAACTTGTTAGTGTTAGCTAGCAGTAATCTTATATCATTTCATGCAAACTCTCAGACAATTGTTACTTCAGTTGTTTTTCCTAAAGAAAACTAATAATGTAATATCTTTTTTTAAATTTTTTTACTATAGAGGTATCCTCGCGACCCAGTCCAGCAACCAACCCACCTTACCTTGGTCTTACTTACTGCCAAGTTGGGGCCTGGAAGGGGTGAGCTAAGGCGTATAATGTATTATCTTTTATTGCCATCAATGACAAAGGGGGAGATTGTTGGCCTATTGTCATTGATGTCATGAATTTGATTTGGTTTGACATATATGTATTTGATTTAGTTCGGAAGTTTTCTTCAATACATGATGTTTCTTTATTATGCAATGTATGTATGTATTTACTTCATGTAGTTTTGTCATTCGGTATTTACTCTTACCAAAAGATATTGTGGATCTGGTCCCATCCGTATGCGATGAGAAAACTCTTTAAGGTGTTTATGGTTCTGATCCTATCTAAATATGTTAAAGGCATGTTCTACAAGGCAATTTATGTATAAAGTTGGAAGATGACACCACATGAAGATATTTTGGTTACTATAGTGTGTGGATAGTCCAGTCTCGCCCCTTTTTGATTGAGCCGACATGTCAGAAAAATTGATGCAAATATATATATCCATCTGTGATGCATGCTAGAAGTATGGTTTTTGAAAAAGAACTATTTTTGTATAGTGTGTGTATGAAAAAATGTCCATGGATGTAAATATTGTGATGGTGTACATGTACAGTGGATATATAAAACCGTTGGCATTGCATGAAGATTGCATTGGAGAAGTATAGTGTTGTCATTGATGTCAATTGCAACTGGTAATGAAGCAAGTATAGCTACCGGTAATGATGCAGTAAAGAAACCGATGTTGATGTAGTGAAGATCAACCAGTAACCCTAACCAGTTGAGATGCAGAACCCTAACCAATGAAGTTTGGAGATCGGTTGTGATGATCTATGACTGAATGGTGATCAGTGATGAAGATGCCATGTTAGCATGTTGCACCTGATGCATTTTGAAATGGTTTTGGTGCGTGAAGATAGTTGTTTATATTGGGAATGATCAAATGCATAGTATGAAGTGACAAATGCGTGATGAGTTACAAATTCATAGTACGGTGATTCAGAAATGGTTGTAGATGCCTACAAGAATGTAATGTTGATTGCATGTAATCTAACAGTCAAGATTGAATCGATATGTTTGTAATCTCTATGAGATTTGTAGGGTTTTTGTTGTGTAACTGATCTAATGTATTTTCTTATAAGGTCGATGATTTATTTCAATGAAGTGTTGGAAATTTGGTTAAGTGTGGAAGTGATTGTTGCCGAACAAGGAGGTGTGTCTGCAAAATGTTGTGAAGGTGGATAGGAGCGATAAAGGATCTAATTAAGTAAGGAAGTGATTTTTCCAAATCAGTCAAGAACATGTTGTTTTCTAACCATTACAATAGTTAAATCCCTTAACCGGGTAAGAGTTAACAGACTTGTTGTTAAAATCCTCTAACCAAGTGATCCATTAGATTGGATTGAAATCCTCCACTAAGGTTGCCTTTAATAGGGTATTACCTTTAACAGGGTATTTGTAGTCAATCCCTTAACCGGGTAGTCCTTAACCGGATATGTTCCTAACAGGACATTATTGTATAAGCTTCTAACAAGGCTTGGCTCCTAATAGGGTGAACTTGAGAAGAGTTAAAAATACTTGTGGGTATTCATCCCCACCATGGTTTTTCCCATTTGGGTTTCATGTGAAAAATCATTGTGTCAAGTGGTGAATGATTTTGTGGATGTGTTTTTGATATGGTTGATTTGAATGATTGGTAAATTTGCATAGATGTATTTGAATGACTGGAAATGATCTAAAACATGTTTTTACTGGTATTCATAAAGTGGTTTAAGGTTTTATCAAATGGTAATTAATTTTCAAGATCTGTTGCATTATGTCACTGAGTATTAGGACAACCAGTAAATTTTAACAGTGCAATTGTAGATTTGTCTAAGTGTCTAAATTGGTATACTTTATGAGTTGATTCAGAGTTGAAAGTTTGTTTTGGTGAAAGTTTAGTTTATTTTCTATCTACTGATTCACCCCTCCCTCTCAGTAGTTGACCGGATCTTTATAGTTTCATCATATTATTAGAGACAACTTGTGCACTTCAAAGGAACTCTAACCCAAGCATATGTAAGATGCAACTCTATCGGTTCAAATTTTTGTATACTCTAGTATTCGACAATGATCCCAAATCAATAGTGAGTCATCCCTTGTACTATGTAATTGGTTACATATTGCATCATACCTGAGAGAACACTCTCTCTGTGGTTTTTCCCATATTGGGTTACCCATGTACAAATTCAGTGTTATGTGTTTTGTTTTAATTTCCTTTACTACATTTAAATTATATTATATGATTGGCTAGTTATAAGTTCTAATAAGTTCAAGGGAATACTGATTCACCCCTCCTGTCTCAATATTCTAGATATTCAACAAGCATCTTGTCAACTTATGCCAACAACTTAAATTGTTCATGTAGAATATATTATTATTGTACATATTCTTCAAACTTTAGTGATTCAATAATTTGAACTTGAAACAATGTTTTGACATAGCCTTGAATGATTTTTTTTGGTACCTTAGAGTTCCAAAAACGAGGAATTTTGTTGTCTCAAAGCCTAATGAAGAGTGATGACTTTGTTTTAGTTAACCTAGATATAAAATCAAATAAGTATGCTTTAATATTGAGAGAAGATAGTTTAGGTAACAACACACACATGATGTGGCTTCATTTCATACATGAAGACATCCATCATGAGAAACTTAAAATAATGACAATTCATTAAGACCTACTTGTCTAGTTTTAGACAATGGCACTTGAGTATCAGTTGTATATTTTTTAATTCAATAGATCAACACAAATAGATCAACACATATGTACTTTTGAAGACTCAAATGATAGTAACCTAATTAGAAAACATAGAAAAACATAATAGCCTAGTTGTGAGATAAAAAAGAAGATACACTTGTTTAGAGGAGAAAGACACATAAATTGATTGATGAGTATGCTATAGTCATTTAATTCAATATTAGGATCTAATGATATGTTTTCCCAATCACCATTCAATTTATCACAATACAACATATAAATATGAAGTTGAATAGTTGTACTTGATATGTTTCCTTAAAAAGGATGTCCTAGAGCTTTTGATAGTTATTTCTTCTTAGAAGGATAATATAGAAGGTTATGATATGGTTACTAGTAGAATAAATGTAGTTATTTGTGTATGAAATATTTTTACAATAAAATTAAGGAAATTGATAACCTAATAGTCTCCTTCTCGCAACATATCATGCAAATATGAAACTAAAAATTGTTGATCACAACCGGAGTTCTTGGAAACTCAAAGAGAAATATTTGAACATGTCGTTGGTATCCTAATGAGTAGAAAGGAAGAGTTCCCTTGAGATAATTATGTGGAAGATACTTGATAAGGGAGCTCAAATAAGGATGAATGATATGATTATTGGTGAAAGAGATGCTGATTGATCTAATGATAAATGCATCCCTTGTCCATGTCCCAATTTTCCAAGTTTTTCATATAGATATGGAATTATAGAAAAGAGGAATACAAAATTATAGAAAAAGTTGAATCATGGGAGACTCAATTGAAAATAAATGGCATGCTTCTTATTAAGCTAAATGGAGAATGCTACCATAATGGGCATTTTTTTCTATGAGACATAGATATGTAAATACATGATATTGGATACCATATTCTTTCTTACCAATTTGTCGTATCAAGAAGTTGCACCCAAAGAAGAGGCATTATATCTATCAAACAAGAACATCAAAATCTTCTTGTAGAACTAGAATTATATAAAGTTTTGAAAGCAAGGAAAAGATAAGTCTACACAATAGTTAAACATTCAAATTTAATGGAAACTAAAGCTTATACCTTCTTAACTCCATAGATTGAGATAGAAATGGAGGCGTCCTTCTCCATTTGATTTTCTCTTTTATGTTCAAGAATGTGGATTGCTCTCCTTTGTTGCACAACAAGTAGTAAATTTGATAGGATAAGGTTAGCATAAATTATGTTATGGATGAGAGGGAGAAGGCTCCAATTTATAGATTTTTTTATTTGAAATGGATGGTTGAGAATGAGAGTTGATGGAGGGCTAGGATTGAGTGTGAGGCGATAAGGTGGCTTGGGTTCATAGCCTTGTGACAAATGTCACAAGGTGGAAGATTTGGAATGAACACTTGTCGTGGGCAAGAGATCAAGGTGTGCTCAAACATATGTAAGCACATCTTAAGAAGAACAAGAGAGTAACAAGTGGAGGCAAAAGTGGCAAAGTTGAAAAGGGTTAGAGAGGAGGAAATGACAAATAGATGGAAAAGGAAAGTGCAGTGTGGCTCTATGGGGAAGAGAATCCTCACACGTGTGAGCACTTGTAGTGCCTCTCCTTAACTCGTCCTTTCTTTTGTGCTTCGATAGATTATACTGGCATAGTTTAGACTACTTTTGTGATTCTTTGATTAGATGTTTATGGGTTACCTATGCTTTTGGATTCTTCTTTATGGATATTAAACATATTATACTGTGGCTAACATTATGTTTACATGTGGATGATGATATTTCTAGAGTATTGTGAGGATGGGTTACTATATGATGATCGTTGTGTGTTCATTTCTATGTGTGTATCATGTTTGTTTTATGATTATTTGATGTTATTTTATGATGTACTTGTTAGAAAGCTCAGATAACCAGAGGACAATTAAGAGGGGGGGGGGATGAATTAGTTGTCAGTAGATTATAGAAATTTAAGCATTAAAACCTTATTATCAGAATACATAAACCAAATACCAGAATAACTTATATAACAATTAACCACAAATATAAACCATAGAACATTTACCAACCATCTACAAAAGATAACACCAAGATTTGTATGTGGAAAACTTGATAAAGGGCAAAACCATGGTGGGAAGCCTACCCACAGTCAGATAATACTTGTGTAGTAAGTATGTGATTACAATAAGAGGGGCCTGCACATGTAAGAAGGCCAACAACTTGGAGTGCACTGCTCATCACAAAAGAGCATCACTGACTACAAAATAAATCCAGACTGCTATCCGAAAGAAGAATAAACTACAAGAATAGGATCTCCTATGCCTGAGTATAGTTCTGGTTAAGCTTAGTACTAGAGGTCTTGAACCTCTTTCACAAACCCAATTCGATCACCTATGATCGACCAAAAACCTCTGCATATAATTACAACTTTATTCGCACACAGATAATCCCATAACCTATGACCACACTAATCTCATGAATCCCCATGATATTAAAAGAGATCTTACATCATATTTATACCAACCTAGGACCTAAACAATTAGGTCAGCCACCTAAAAGATAATACAATAAATTCATAACTTAAAACTATAATCTAATGATCAACCAAGTTGGCCTGAGACCAAAATAACATAATCCAATCAATAAACCCAATCGGTAACACGTCAGGATCATCCACCAACACATTACATAAATTGGTCTATAACCTACCCGAATAAGATAACATTAGGTCCAAACACAAATACAACACCACCAATCAGCAAGAACATGAACAAGGTAACCAACAACATCCCAGAAGCCATCTAGAAGTTGTGCCAACACCACTTATCACATGCATCAAAAGATCTTCAACAAATCTCTACCGACAGAACCCTTACCAGTGACCAAAAGGCTTACTAGAACAGATGATAGCTCCTGAGTCATCAAATCCCAAACCAACTGATTGTGATACCCATCTAAATAGCATGAATGATAGATCTAAACCAAATCCACAAGCCAAAGCATACTAGAGCATACCGAAGCAATATCATAAACCAACCAATCTACCAGAACCTAGTGGAAGCTAGTCAATCAAAATAGCCGGTGTTGCCATCAATGATAAAAAACCAATGCAACACATAATCAATTCCTCCAATTGCCAACAATCTCCCCCTTTGGCATTGATGACAACACTAGATGTGAAAAAAATCCAAGTGCCAAGAAATTCCAAACAAGTCTCCCGCAAAGGAAGATAGTCAACAATCTCTCAAAAGATGATATAACAATGAAGAAAAAAACTCCCCCTATGACTGATATCTCAATTAAGCTCTGATCTCTCCACTTGACTAATATTCTATTAAACTCTATTTTTCACATATATATCTTCCCCTTTGACATCAATGCCAGAAATATGACATGAACATCAAAGAAAAATCATAAATCCACTGAACCACACAACTGACTACTCCACCTAAGTGGTAGCACAAACACATCAATCTAGAATGAATAGTATATTTGTAAGTGCATGCCAGACTGATGCCAATTAGCATCATTCAGGTCTCTACCAGAGGAGTAAAAACCCCCAATCTATCTCTAAAGTACTCAAATGATTCCTTAGGCAAAGGTTTAGTGAAGATATCTACAATCTTCTCTTTAGTGTTCACATAAATTAGTCTAACTTTATTTGCTTCCACCTTCTCCTTCAAAAAGTTATACTTGATAGATATATGCTTTGTCTTAGAATGAAATATTGGCATTATTGGCATTAAGTTGTCATTGATGTCAACTATTTTGGCATGGTCACTGGTGAATACGAAGTGGTGACTGGTATAAGAGAAGTAAGACATAATGATGTCAATCCACATGTGAGTAAGAAGACAAATGGAAGGTTACTGGTACACATTCTTTGTGTCATCTGCTAGTAAAGAAGGCTCACCGATAAGGCAAGCAAGCAAGCAAAAGAAGAACTTAAGGATGTAAACTGATATACCCAAAGAAGATTAATGCTACCAGAAAATGGACTGAATAGTAGGACCAACATGTTTGATGGAAGGCCAATTTGACCCATCGACAGAGAAGAGGTTTGCAGGAATGAAGGCCCACCGGTGGAGTTAGGTGATACTGGTAAGTTGAGTTGAACCCGTAGTCAATCTTGGTCAATGAATCATTTCAAACCAACATAGCAAACCAAGAAGGGGTGGATGTCGATAAAGATGATAGTTGGAAGCCAGGTGGTGATAATGCATAGGTTGGTGAAGTGTGCATCGACGTAATAGTCATCAAGTAGGTTGACTTTTATGAAGAACCCACAAGTCATGGAGGATGCCAGAAGATTGTGGCTTGAGGAAGACAAGATGACAAGCGATTGAACTTATCCTGCAAGAAGATTTGATCTTCGTTTGCTGAAGGAAACAACCGAGCCATTAATGATGTGTGACAGAGAAAAGTAGAAAAACATGGTGCAGACCTCCAGATTTAGAAAATGCACTTTGGAATGTGAGGCGTTGGTGGCAATGATTGATGACATGAAGATCATCTCTCTGGAAAAACAGATCGAATCAAATCCAATATGGATTGAGTTGGTGAAGGCAAAACCTAACATTGCATTGTTTGAATGTTGTTTTTGGTGGGAACCTTAGATGATAAATATGTGAGCTTGAGATAGAAATTTCATGATTCTTGATGTGAAGTGGAAAAGAGAAGAGAGATTGAGCAAGGAGAAAGATCACCTTCCTTAGAGTTTATTCTAAGAAAGTTGAAGAGTGAGTTAGCAGGCGAACCAGTGAGAGGGTTTAACCGACAGATATAGAGTAACCGATAAAATGTTGTAGGTCTAATAGTTAAGTTAATGGATGAGGTGTGATTGATCAAGAAGGAATTTGAGAGTGACATAGTGTGGTGGAGGATAAGAGAGAAAGAAGAGAGGCTAAGAGTAACCGGTGAGTGATCAGAGAGAGTAATTTGATAATTGGTAGTGTGAGAACCAGTGAAGAAGAGAAGGTTGTTAACCAGAAAAAATCTATTGATCAGGTGTTGTAGAACTCATTTGCAACTAGGTGCTATAATTGTATCAAAATTATATATCATAATACAGCACCAAGTTGGAGCTTAGTGCAGGGGTTGGTGCTCCTCGGGTTGGTGCCCTAAAATTATTGTAATCTATTGTTTCACTTATGAGGCTGGATTGGAGTAGTAGACTTCAACAACATTTCTCACTGAGGTTTTTTCCATATTGGGGTTTCCTTGTACATCTGGTGTTGTGGGTTTCATTTGTGTGTTTGCCTCTTTTGATATTCATATTTGTCTTATCGGTTTGATTGTTTAGTGCTTAGGGTGATAATCGATATTATAAGGTTGTTTTAAAAAGGAAAAGAATTTAGGAACCATTGATTCATGCCCCTCTCAATGGTATATTGTGTTCAAAAATTGGTATCAAAGCATAGGTTCCCAATTGATTAAATCTTGGGTAGATTATAGTCTTAGAACACAATGGCAAGAAATGATTCTGCCTCCTCAAAAGCCCTCATGTTTGATGGATCTAACTATGCCTTCTGGAGCAGAAGAATGGAGACCTATATTTCCTCCCTTGGTTTTGATGTGTGGATGTCTGTCGAGAATGGGTATATTGTCCCTAGTGTTCCTCCCACTAATCTGGATGCCAAGAAGGAGTATGAGAATAATGCAAAGGCTAAACATGCTATCTTAAGCAGGCTATCTAATAATGAGTTTGTCAAGGTCATGCACCGTGCATTTGCCAAGGAGACTTGGGATAAAATGAAAAGGTTATTTGAAGGAGATGCAAAAGTCAAAGAGGCCAAGCTACAAGCACTAAGGGGTCAACGTGAAAGCATCAAGATGAAGGATGATGAAAATATTGTAGACTACCTTCACAAGATAGATAAAAATATGAACACCATCAGAGGACTTGGAGAAGAAATTGTAGATGAGATTCTTGTCAATAAGGTACTTATATCTCTCACACCTAAGTATGATACTAAGGGTTTTTCCATAGAAGAAGCCAAGGATCTGAAGATCTTCACAATGAATGAGCTATTTTGCTCACTAACAACCTATGAAATGAGAACAATCGGTGATGCATCCTCAAGGAAAGAGGCAACATTCAACTCCACCAAGAAGGGAAAAGAAGAGGTTGCTCATAAATGATCTAGTGAAGACTCAGATGCAGAGGTAGCAAAGTTTGTTATAAATCTCAAGAGAGGATCTGACAAGTATAAAGGAAAGTTACCACTCAAATGTTTCAACTATGGTAAAGTTGGACACTTTGCTGCAAAATGTCCTTATAATGAAACCGATGGAGACGGGTCAAGAAGTTTTAGCAGATCTGTTGGTAAAGACAAAGAAAGAAATATCTACCGACTAGGAAGAAGAGGCTACCAAAAGCAGAACAACCTATACACTATTGAGGATGATGCCACAGATGAAGAAAGTGCATCATATGATGACTACCATGAGAATGACAAAGAAGTTAATCTCTTTATGGCACTTGATGAACTAGTTGGTGAAGATGAGGAAGAAGAAGACATTGAGGCCGAAGTGGATCTAGAAGGTGAGCTCATAAATGCTCTTGAGGAGCTAAGTAAAACAAGAAGAGAAATCAAGAAGTTCAAGCTTGATGTAGTAGATGAACAAGGACTCTTGAATAAATCCCAGGATGAGTCCAATCAAGTTATATCTAACTTGAAACTCTAGTTGGAAGAAGCCAAGAGGATATGTGAAGTTACATCCTCTGATCTGATGAAGAAGGAAAAGGAGCATCAAGATTTGGAAGTAGAAATAGTGAAGCTCAGAAAGGAGTTTGAAAAAATTAAGGAAGAAATAAAAGTAAGAAACAAATATGAAGGAAATACCGAAGCCTTGGACAAGATGCTGAACAAACATAAGCCATCTAAAGATATTGGTGGCTTAGGATTCAAAGAAGGAAAAAGTTCAAACAATAAGGACACATCCAGCAAGGAGATATAGTTCACTTTTTCAAGTGAAGGTGAAGAGAAGAGGACATTCACGATAAGCAAGGATATCGGTAAGAAGACTTATGAAGATGTTAGAAATGCCACACAAATCGATATACACAATCAATGAACCAAAGGCCACACTCAATGTACTGACATGTAGATCCAAGGAGAAATACAAGAGTTGATCATGAAGGATTTACCAGAGTCAACAACATGAAAGGAAGACCCCCGGTGAGGCAGTCGTTTGCAGGACCAAGGCAACCTAACCGGTATGTTCCAAACTTTCATGGTTATTGTTACCAGTGTAACAAATTTGGACATAAAATAGCTGACCATAGATTAACCAATAATCCCACTATGAGTTATGAAAGTAGAAATCCATTTAATGCACTCTAGGATATGAATGTTGTTTGTTATCAGTGCAATGGATTTTGTCATAGGAGTTTTGATTGTAGGAAGAATAAACTGGTGTCCTACAATAGTTTCAAAGATTCATCTTTAAATGAAAATGTGAAATGATATAACTATCAAGAGTTTTGACATATAGATGAGATGGGGGGGGGTGAATTAGTATGCCAAAAATCTCTTTCCTTAGACACTTAAACAGTCTGAAGATAAACCAGTAAAACAATTTAACAGACAAACTGGTTATCACACATGCAAACCAAAATGCAAATAAAGCATTCACCCACAAAAGCAATACAACCATAACACAAGATATTTGACGTGGAAACCCAAATGGGAAAAACCACGGTGAGATGGAACTCACAAGTCACTATCTACATAATAGAAACCAGACCAGTTAAGGTCTTACAATGTTTTTCACCAGAACAGATCTTGTTAGGAATCTCAATCTCTGTTAGGAGATAAGTCTGATTAAAGACTACCTTGTTAGAGGATTTTAGATTCACAGAAGTGAACCACCTTGTTAGAGGATTTTACAAAAGGCTTTTGGGCCTACCCGGTTAAGGGCTACAGACTTGTCAAATATGTGAGTAATCAACAAGTGTTTGATCTATCTAATAGCACAAACTACTTGGTTAGATCCAGTATAGCTCACTGCTAATGTGTTCCAGCATTACTTCAGTCTTCTTTATCTCTCTCTTAGTTACAACTTGATCTTGTCAGATAAGATCACTCTTACAACAACTCAACAACCACCTTAAGCCTTAGTCACAACATAAACCCTTTCAGCAACAACCTAAAACCCTAGACATGATGTCCTTTTAAAGGAATCTGATTTCATGTTGGTCCAATAGAATTACATTACAATTTCCTAGGTTCAATGAATCTAGACATACTCAGTAACACGACACAAAAATCACCATCAGTGTGTCGACATCGTCAATCAATCGGTGGATTAGTAACTCATCACAGAGTATTATTGGCTCATACAAAATACCAGTTGCCGGTTTGACAAAAATGAAGACTGGTAAGAATGTGTTATGCCACTTTTCTCCCTCGTACTGCTTAAGATCTATGAACTGCTTGGGGTCGACATGCCACTTCAGACCGGGAAACACATTCTACAAAATCACCAATAGTCTAAAGACTAGAATACAACATACCGGTTGAAACAAATACCGATTGAGCTCTAGCTCATACATATAAAGGGGATCTTAATACAAGTGTGTGTCCATCAATGACAATCACAACATAAACATAAAAAATGCCAACAAGAAGGAAAGTGGGTGCAAGCTAAAATGCCTAAGATCAGACTGGGGTGGAGAGTTCACATCAAACAAGTTTGAAGATTACTGTGAAAGACATGGAATTAAAAGGTAATACTCAACCCCTAGGACACCACAACAAAATGTTGTGGTGGAAAGGAAGAATAGGACAATAAAGGAGATGGCCAGAACCATGTTAAATGAGTCCAACTTTTCGGACATATATTGGAAGGAAGCAATTCGCACTGCTACATATACCTTGAACTGGGTTAAACTAAGAACAAATGACATAATAACACCTTATGAGTTGTGGTATGACCAGAAATCATCAGTCAAGAACTTTAAAGTATTTGGAAGCAAGTGTTTTATCAAGAGAGATATGGATGGTTTAGGTAGTTTTTATTCCAGGAGTGATGAAGGAATTTTCTTTGGTTACTCATTTAACAACAAGTCCTATAAATGTTACAATAAAATACTAAGAAGAGTCATTGAAAGTATTCATGTAAGAGTTGATGTAGACATGCACAAAGGATGACAATCATAGGTAAACCTATACAATGACTCTGATGATGAAGGTGATGAAGATCAGTCAAACAATGAAGCGAAAGAAGCATCCAAAAAGGGTCCTAACTGGTATTTGCATATGAACCATCCAGAAGAAAAGATTTTAGGTAATAAGAGTGATGGTGTGTAGACAAGGAGAAGACTTTCCTGGAATGATGAACAAGTCAAATTCTGCCTCATGACTGAAGTAGAACCTAAAGCATTCAATGAGGCCACCAAAAGTCAAAAATGGATGGATGCCATGGAAGAAGAGTTGCAGCAGATTGAGAAGAAAAAGACTTGGGAATTAGTCCCTAGACCGGAAGACAAGAACATCATTGGCACCAAATGGGTCTACTAGAATAAGATGAATGAAGAAGGTAAAATTGTTAGGCATAAAGTCTAACTTGTGTGCAAGGGTTACTCTCAAGTAGAGGGCATTGATTTTGAAGAAACATTTGCATCGGTAGCTAGATTAGAAGCAATTAGAATGTTTCTAGCCTTTTTTGCCTACAAGAGTTATAAAGTATATCAAATAGATGCAAAATCTGCCTTCCTCAATGGAAATTTGGAAGAAGTGTACATGGAGCAACCGTAAGGGTTCCTATTACATGATGATGAAACCTTTGTGTGTCAGTTGAAGAAAGCCTTGTATGGTTTAAAGAAAGCTCCTAGAGAATGCTATTCAAGGCTAGATCAGTACCTGAAGGAGAAAGGATTCAAAAAGGGAAGTGTTGACAATAATTTATACATCAAGAAAGATGGAAACCACATGATCATTGTGGTTGTGTATGTAGATGACATTATTTTTGGAGAAAATAAGGACACCCTTTGCAAAGAATTTGAGATGTCAATGCTTAGAAAATTGACATACTTCCTTGGTTTGCAGATATCATAACAAGATAAGGGAATCTTTATCTCACAAACCAAGTATGCAAAGGATATGTTGAATAGATTTCAAATGGAGGAATGCAAACTAGTAAGTACCCCCATGGTGACCGAAAACAAATTAAGCAAGAATGATGAATCATGGGTGGTGGATCAAACCTTGTATAGATCCATGATAGGAAACCTATTGTATCTTACTGCTTCTAGACTTGATATAGTGCAGGTAGTATGCATGGTGGCTAGATTTCAAGCTTCACCTAAGAAGTCACATATGAATGTTGTAAGAAGAATTTTTAGGTACTTGCAAGGAACACTCAGTTATGGTTTGTGGTACCCTAAACAAGGGGAATTCATCTTGGAAGCATACACTAATGCTGATTGGACAGGTTGCATTGATGACCAGAAGAGCACAAGTGGTGGTGCATTCTTCCTGGGTGACTGGTTGGCCTCATGGCATAAAAAGAAGTAGGATTCAGTCTCCCTATCAACTGTTGAAGCATAATACATTGTTGTTGCTACATGTTGCTCTTAGGTACTTTGGATGAAGAAAACCCTCAAGGACATACAGGTGGACATCACTAATCCGATTCTCATCTGGTGTGATAATTCAAGTGCCATCAACATATCAAAGAATCTAGTGATGCATTCCAGGAAAAAACATATAGCCATCAAGTATAATTTCCTCAGAGAGAAGGTTGAAGGACATGAAGTAAATATTGACTATGTCCCTATAGGAGAACAAGTGGCAAACATTTTCACCAAACCATTGTCGGTAAGCACTTTTGAGTACTTAAGACACAAGTTGGGAGTTGTATCACCTGCCTTATGCACTTAGGTCAATAAGGAGTTATATGGTTTAGGGGGAGTTCATAGCAGTATCTATAACTCTTGAACCACATGCTGATAAAAGGGAAAGTTCAAGGTTGTATGTCTCAGTACCAACTATAATCTCTAAGAGAAGATTTGACTAAGGGGGAGGTAGGTATGAATCAAAGGGGAGTATAAAGTACCCCCACCATTTTTCATTGTGTCAAAGGGGGAGAAATATACTAGTGTGAAGTCTAGCAGAAAGTTGATATCAATGCCAAAGGGGGAGATTGTTGGCATTATTGGCATTAAGTTGTAATTGATGTCAACTGGTTTGGCATGGTCACCGGTGAATAAGAAGTGGTGACTGGTATAAGAGAATTAAAACATAATGATGTCAATCCACATGTGAGTAAGTAGACAAAAGGAAGGTTACCGGTACACATGCTTTGTGTCATCTGCCGGTAAAGCAGGCTCACCAGTAAGGCAAGCAAGCAAGGAAAAGAAGAACTTAAGGATGTAAACTGGTATACTCAGAGAAGATTAATGCTACTAGTAAATGGCCTAAATATGAGAGACCTTTTGAGAGCTCATCCTCCTACTTTTGATGGTTCTAGTAGTGGTTCAGAGGCAGAGACTTAGTTGGTAGGTATGGGTAGGTATTTTGCACATCCGTATGGTAGTAACACAAAGGCTAGGTGTGTGATTGTGCATCTTTGAGACTTTGATTCCACATGCTGGCATATAGAGGAGTGAAATATTTGTTTGGACATTGTGTTAGTATCATGGGAGATATTTTTAGAGCATTTTCATGCTCGTTTTCTATCAAATATTTTGAGACAGTGTAGGGCCGACGAGTTTCACAACTGGAGGCAATAGGACATGACAATAGAGTAGGATGAGAAGAATTTCTTTGAGCTCAGACAATACTATGGATTAGCAGATGATGATGTGATGCTTGTGAAGCATTTTATTAGAGGTCTTGATGACTACATCAGTGGTAACGTTTGGGTCCATGAACCCAAGTCTATGGTGGTAGCTGTGGGAAAGAAGTGACTGGTTGAGGAGAAACTTCTCTCAGGAGGTCCTTTGATTATGCAGAGTGTTAGTGCTCTAGTATCAGGTTCAAATGTGAGAGGTGCTCAACCTTAGGCTTCAGGACATGCTAAGAGGGATCCTCCTTCATCTAGAGGTGATCATTCTCAATAGAGGGAGAGTTCTTGGGATCATAATTATTTCCACAAGCATAGATCACGTGGTGATCGAGAGCATAATAGACAGCATGCTTTTCATTTTAAGGGTTCACGGGTAGAACATAGTTCTCAACAAAACTATAGCGGAGGCAGTTTTCAACAACCTAGTGCACCTTCAGTCATTTAAGAGGGTGTCACATGTGGACTTGGCATTAAGTTGTAATTGATGTCAACTAGTTTGGCATGGTCACTAGTGAATAAGAAGTGGTGACTGGTATAAGAGAATTAAAACATAATGATGTCAATCCACATGTGAGTAAGTAGACAAAAGGAAGGTTACCGGTACACATGCTTTGTGTCATCTGTCGGTAAAGTAGGCTCACTGGTAAGGCAAGCAAGCAAGGAAAAGAAGAACTTAAGGATGTAAACTGGTATACTCAGAGAAGATTAATGCTACTAGTAAATGGACTAAATATGAGAGACCTTTTGAGAGCTCATCCTCCTACTTTTGATGGTTCTAGTAGTGGTTTGGAGGTAAAGACTTAGTTGGTAGGTATGGGTAGGTATTTTGCACATCCGTATGGTAGTAACACAAAGGCTAGGTGTGTGATTGTGCATCTTTGAGACTTTAATTCCACATGCTGGCATATAGAGGAGCGAAATTTTTGTTTGGACATTGTGTTAGTATCATGGGAGATCTTTTTAGAGCATTTTCATGCTTGTTTTCTATCAAATATTTGGAGACAGCGTAGGGCCGACGAGTTTCACAACTGGAGGCAATAGGACATGACAATAGAGTAGGATGAGAAGAATTTCTTTGAGCTCAGAAAAAATTATGGATTAGCAGATGATGATGCAATGCTTGTGAAGCATTTTATTAGAGGTCTTGATGACTGCATCAGTGGTAACGTTTGGGTCCATGAACCCAAGTCTATGGCGGTAGCTGTGGGAAAGGAGTGACTGGTTGAGGAGAAACTTCTCTCAGGAGGTCCTTTGATTGTGCAGAGTGTTAGTGCTCTAGTATCAGGTTCAAATGTGAGAGGTGCTCAACCTTAGGCTTTAGGACATGCTAAGAGGGATCCTCCTTCATCTAGAGGTGATCATTCTCAATAGAGGGAGAGTTCTCGGGATCATAATTATTTCCACAAGCATAGATCACGTGGTGATCGAGAGCATAATAGACAGCATGCTTTTCATTTTAAGGGTTCACAGGCAGAACATAGTTCTCAACAGAACTATAGCGGAGGAAGTTTTCAACAACCTAGTGCACCTTCAGTCATTCATGGTTTCACTAGAGGGAGTTGTTTCACTTGTGGTCAAAAGGGACATTATGTAGCGAGTTATCCAAAACAGTCTACATAGGTATTCGTTCAATGAGTAGTAGTTTTAGAGCCCACAGTTAGCAATGTAGGGAGGTCTCATCATGTATTTACAAAAGTGGATCACCGTCAGAGAGCAGTTGGAGAGTCTTTAGGTCATGGGTCAACAACTTTCTTTGGTGACCGTGCTCATTTTGGGACATTAGGAGTTGATCCTCAGAGTTCGCAACTTTGTGTAGGAAAGGGTCCAATGTGACTTGAGTTATGATTTATTAGTATTTTTTAGTGGGTGGAGTGTTTTGAGATAGTTATTTTTCTATTTGTTTTAGGCTTCCAGGAGTAAGCCTGGGACAAGAAGGGAGGATGTAGTGCCTCTCCTCGACTCATCCTTTCTTTGGTGCTTCGATAGATTATACTAGCATAGTTTAGACTATTTTTGTGATGCTTTGACTAGATGTTTATGGATTTACCTATGTTTCTGGATGCTTCTTTATTAATATTAGACATATTATATTGTGGTTGACATTATGTTTAAATGTGGATGATGATATTTCTAGACTATTGTGAGGATGGATTACCATATGATGATCGTTGTGTGTTCATTTCTATGTGTGTATAAAGTTTGTTTTATGATTATTTTATGTTATTTTATGATGTACTAACCCCATTCTATGATTATGATTCTATGTGATGCATTGATGCTATATTGGGTGACTGTCAGTGTGAATAGAGATGATTTCATATCACTCCTTGTGAGCATGATATGTCATTGCGATTCTCTATCACTTGTCTATTCATTATATATTTTATATGTTGTATCACGACTTTATGGATGTATGATTTTTCAGGTAAAAGTCTGGCTTCATAGGTCTAAGCATGTCTTATCCCAATGGTAAGTTGATTGGAGTTGACATGATATCCCACCCTATACTCTAGGTTTAAGTTGATTACCCTTGTCGGTTTAGAGTCTTGGCGCGAGTCATGGTTAGTGTGTAATGCTTTCTTGGATTATTTTATGGTGGATTGCTTTGTGTAGCTTGGTCAATTATTAATTATTTTATTAAATTGATTTATATAGTTTAATAATGTTAAATTAAAATAAAAGTAATATAGTTTATAATAATTCATTAAATAAATAGTTGGTATAATATTTAATAATAAAGTGTTGTTGAATTAATATTAATATTATCATTTAGTAAGAAAAGACTTTATTATTAATTAGAATATTTAATTATATAAATAGCCTTTGATTTATTATTATGGCTTTAATTTAATATAGCCTTGGTTTATTTATTTATTTATTATTGATCTTTTATAATTATTTGTGCCCATGATTTTATGAGTTGTTTATATTATTATTATTATTCTCTTTTTACTCCCTTGGGTTGTTTGGCAGATTCTTTCTACCTACCCTATTATTCTATTGGTTATATTTTTGGGTAAGTAAATTAAATAATATTTTGTTATTCTTACCTTGGGTTTTGCAAATGGTTGGTAAGAATTATATTATTTTGTAATATTTAGATTGGCTAAGATTTTATATAGTTTTAATTTGATTTTCTATTTATTTGGCTTCTTGAGTATTTTGTCGAGTTAGTGTTTTCGGGTTTTCTCTTGCAAGTTAGATTTTGGCTGACAATTTGGATCTTGAAGATTTCTTGGCTTCGATTGTGGATTGCGCTTCTTCGAATTCTTCCATTACTTCTATTTTTTTAGGTTGGAGGAATTATCCTTCTATGCAAAATTTATTTCTAGAAAAGATTGTATTCTCCGTGCATTTTCAGAAAGATTGTCTTTGGGTAGCATGGGAAAATATAAATATAAATATAGTCAAAGTTTAATTTATTTTATATGAATCTTTATATAAGGTATAAACTATAGGGTGGGGGAAGAAATATATTCTTCTATTTTCTGAGAATTGCTATTGCTGTGAGTGATCGGCTTTGTAAGTGCTTGCTTCTATGTTTGGTTTTGGTATTCTATATGGAAACCCTTTTATTAATCTAGGTATGGACTTGCCTTGAATTCTTTTGTGGTATTTGCGAGCTGTGATTATTTCATGCCTGGATATTGTCGGCAAAATATTTTTTTAGAGTCTTGTTTATGCTTATTTGTTTATTTTTGAGCTTCAAAGGTTGTTCCTTAGTTTTGTTTTGTTAATACATTTCAATTGATTATATTCTTGGGATTTTATTTTATGCTTTTGATTTTATATAGTCGCTGCAAGTTTTCTGTACTATTTGAGTAAATGCACTAAAGTTGTATATGCATTGTTTTGTGTGGTATATGCGTTGTCTTTTAGGGTATATGCATTATTTTGCATAGTAGATGCACTAAACTATCTTTTCTAGTAAGTTTATAAATTTGGTTCATTTTCCAGTTCCGTTCTTATTCTTCAAAATCTAGGGGCTGTTTTCAGATACTTGAGATGTTCCAAGCCTGTTTCATTGACTGATTATTGGTTGTCTTGATTATTTGGCTTGTTTATGCGATTGTCTTGTAGTCGGGCTCATTTGTTGTATTCTTTGATGATGATTGCATTGTTGTTGGATTGGTTGGATACCTTGGTAAGCTAGGTCTTGTATTGTTGAGAGCCCATGGTTTTGTGGTAGCATTTTATGTTGTTACCCCAAGGTCTAGGTGCATATAAGGGGAAGAGTGGGCTTCATAGTGAGTGACTAAGATCGCATGGAGTGGGCTGATAGGTCCATCTGGGGTCTAGATCTCTAGGTATCTCACTAGGAGTTTTCCAATGTAAACAAGTGATAACTTAATTAATAATTCTTGGTTTAGGTAGAATAGCTCATCTTAATAAGATAAGAAAATAATTAATCCCCTTTACCTTTCCCCACGGTTGTGGACCAGGATAGGACTCGTAAGGCCTTGGTAAAACCTAGGTAAGATAATCTCTCTCACTCCATAAAGTTGAGATGGCTCCACATGTGCTTTGGGACATCTGAGACTGGCGTCTAGGTACCCACATGTCACATATGATGACACTCTTTCTCCCTACATGTAGGTCCTAGCATCTTGAGTCTTTCTCTATTGTGTTGCCTTCAGAGGGTTCTGTGTTTGGAGAGTTTGTGTTGATGGTTATCATTTGGCTATTTTATGTTTTCTTAGAGTTCCTTGTTGTATGGGTCTTTCCTTGGGTTGTTAGGTGTCAGCCTAGATCTAGAGTATGCGTGGGATCTTGTGTCATCTCCTAGCATGGGGGGTGGTTCCTTTGGTTCCACATGGTCGGGTGGTTTGATGCCTTCTTCCATTGGGATGTTCTTCATTGGATGCTATGCGTGGATGTGTATATCTTGTCTTCTCAGCTTTGGATGGATTCTTATAGCAGATTGATGTAAATTATTATGTAGCATGTATGTAGTGATTCATGATGTAATTGCAATATAAATAGAACTATGGACCTCGTTGTGAAGGATATTGTATTCAATGTAATAGTATGTTAGGGGAATAAATAATGCAACTTGTAATAATGGTTCATTAATCGAAATTGATTCATGGATGTTTATTTGGTCTTATGTTATGTTGGATGTATGCTAAGATATCTTGTGGTTAGTTCATGATGATAGAAATGTATAAGTAATTTGGGAGTAGGAACATTTGGTATTGGTGTTTTAAAATGAACTTAAAAAGGATTGGTTAAGTATGCTTAGTAAATGGATATAATCATGATATAGAATAGTGAAGAATCATGTGTGCACTGTAAGAATAAATCATGCTGGGAATTAGTATGCATTAGTTTAAGGTGGTAATTGTGATATCGTGCTTATGATGTTATGTTGTGTTATTGTTTATGGTTAGATTAAGTGATGACGTTGAGATGCCCTAGAGGATGCTTTGAGATGTTGTGTTTATTTTCGCTTGTGTTATGTTTTTATGTGAATTTTCTTATTATGGTTAGATGTTATTTAGTTAATGAATGATTAATGCATTGAATAAAATGATAGTAATGGTTGTATTAGTTAATGTTTTAAATTTTTTTTATCCCTATTGCATGTTATCTAGTGTATTTTCTCTAGGGTATTTTGGCGGGCATTACAACACCCTTGGTGAAGGAACGAGGTGGAGGCTTGAAAGTGACTTGTGCATGCAAGTCATTTAAGAGGGTGTCACATGTGGACTTGGGTAGGTGAGATCAATTTAAAATTGAGGAAAATGATAATGAAGATTAGGCTTTGATTAATTAGCTTTAATTAGTGGGCTTAGTGGGAAGATTTGTAGGAATCTAGGATACTAGTTAATTAATTAGAAATTAATTAACTAATGTGGTTTAGAAGATTAATTGACTAGTGGGCTAAGGTGGAGTTCAATTTATTTAAATAAACTAAACCTTGGCAAAGGGGGATATAATTAATAAATTAATTATATTAGATGGGGGCATAATTAATTAAATAAAATTGAATTAATTTTTTGAGAAGGTTAAAGGGGTTAACACAATTAATTAAATTAATTATGTTACAAGGATAATTAATTAAATATATTTAATTAATTTTTAGGTTTCTACAAGTTAAACTTACCACACACAAGAATCTAAATTCCCTCTCAATGAAAAAACAGGAAGAACTATTGTACTAGGAAGATTATACTCAATATTATGTCGATGGGGATTATCAATATTTTGAATTAGGATATGAATCCATGATTAGAGAAGATTGGCATAGTGATTATGATACAACTCATCCAATTTTAATGATAAACATAGTTCTCATATAGGCCAATATGATTTTCTTGATCAAATTATAGATTCAACTATCCTAATAGTTCAATCTATATGAAGACATGATAACCCATATAGACATGTATAGTAGTGGTGTAGGTTAAGAATGAATGAATATCAATAAAGAGATGAGAAAGTGGTTGCACAAAGGAAAGATATTGCTACTATAGATCAAATAAATTTTTTATGTATAGTGTAGACATGTAAAATTGATTAAATTAATATTTAATTATTTTTTCCCTTTATCTTTTGATTATTTTAATTAATCATGTTGGCCTATTATTCCCCTAAATTAATTAAATTTCATTTAATTAATTTTCCCCTTCCACATATATGATTAATTTGTTAATTACTTATAGATGTCTCTTTTATCCTAAAGTTGTTTTATTTCAATAAAACAAGCTCACCTTTAAGGAATATACTAGCTTTATTCTTAATCCCAATTAGTTAATTAATTCATAATTGATTAAGCTAATTATATGATTCCTACAAACCTATCTTTTAATCCCCCCATTAAACTAATTAACCCAAGGCCTAATCCCTATTAGTATTTATTCAAATTAAAAATACTGCACATCTACCCAAAACTCACATGTGACTCCACATGTGAACCCCTCTTGAAGGACTTGCATGCACAAGTCACTTCAACATCTCCACATCACCTTTGACCAAAGGGTGCTCACACATGTGTGATAATTTCTCTTCCCCATAGAGCCACCCTACACTTTCCCCTTTTGGCATGAATGTCATAAACCCTCTTTTCCTAGTCACTACCCCTTTCCATGTAAGTATTTCACTTGTCAACTCTATGGACTTCCCAAGGTTTCCCACACATGTGTGAGCATATCTTCCCCTTTTCTATAGGATATTTTTTCTTCCCAATATGTGCTCACACATGTGGGACCACACTTATCCTTGCCCCCCTCTTCCTCTTGTGACACTTGTCACAAGGCTAGACCTTCAAATATGGGACCACATTCCCTTTCAATCTAAGCCCTTCATCCCATTTTTGATCCTAACCATCCATTGCTAAGCCCTAAACTCAATAAATTGAGCCCTTATCTCTTATCAATCCATCAACTTTTCATCATAGCTTTATGCTGCAATTTTGGTTACATATCCATAATAATTACATCCATCATGTTTCCCTCTTGAGTGCATAATCCATTTATCATACCACCCTCATCATGTCAAAATCCTTATCCACACATCCTTACTTTGTTATGCGATTGTGCTTGAGCAATCCACATTCACCATCATCCATCTCTCCAAATCTTTATTTTTTAATCTCAGAGCATCGAGTCGTGAAGAGGAGGAGGACAAGGAAGATTCACGGTAATGTGAGCATCATGAGGGAGTTTGTCTTTCCGTTCATATCTTTCATTATGCTTTTATTTTAGTCTTTCTTAATATCTCATTTTAAATAGTTTTATTTGTGTTGAGTAATTGATCCTAGCCTAATCATGATCATAATTTTTCTCAATTTTGAATTCATCCACTCATTCTCTCTCCTCTTGTCCCATCCTCCTAACTCACCTACCTTCTCTCTTAATCCTCCATTATCCCACATAATCACCATCACTAATAATTTGCACATATTCCTAATCACCATGATTAGGAGGTGGTCAACTTCTTTCCTTAAATGGCTTTCCCATCTCACCTTCCAACCTTAAATACCACCCACTTTTGTCAATCCAAGAAATTTTGAATTCCTTGAATCTCCCCATGCCCTCTCTTCCCAAGGAATTTTTAATTCATTTAATCCTTTATTCTTCCAATGCCCCTTCTTTCTTGGTAATTTTTAATTCCTTTAATCCTTTATTCTTCCAATGCACCTTCTTTCTTGGGAATTTTTAATTCCTTTCATACTTGGGGATCTCTCCCTTATGTATTTGAGAAGTGTGGAGACAAGAAAGACCTTTATGACAAGGATCTCTTCGATCTCCCACTTTTCCTCTTAAATCCATCTCACCTTCTTTCAATCTTATCCCTCCATCTCCTTTCAATCTTGACCCTCCATTTTGGGCCCCTCAAGTCTATAAATCGGAGTCTCCTCCCTTTATAATCCAATCCATCATATGCCTATTGTTATGTTGTCCACTTGAGCAAAGAAAATCATACATCACATCCTTATTATGCCTAAATCTAGCCACACATAGTCCATCAATCATCCTCATCTTCTTGTGTTTGGAGAGCAATCCACATCACTCAACACCAAGGAGAAAATCAAGTGGAGACAATGACACAATTCCAATACAAGCTCAATTGGAGGAGGTGAGAAGAAAGGTATAAATTTTTTTTGCTTGCTTTTGAATGTTTTGTTGTGTTTTATGTTTTACTAAATGCAATTAACCCTCAAACCATCTTTCTGTTGGCAATTTGGAGGAATTGAATATGTGTTGCATTGATGTTTTGTCATTGATGGCAACACCGACTGTTTTAGTTGTTTACCAGTTTCCGATTGGTTCCGGTCGAGTGGTTGGATTATGATATTGATCTGGTATGCTCTAGTATGCTTTGGCTTGTGGAATTGATTTGGATATGTCGATCATGCTATTTAGATATGTATCACGATCAGTTGGTTTAGGATTTGATGACTCAAATACTATCATTTGTTCTAGTAAGCCTTTTGGTCACCGGTAAAGGTTTTACCGATAGAGCTTTGTTGAAGATCTTTTGATGCACATGATAAGTGGTGTTGGTGTGGCTTCTAGATAGATTTCAGGATGCTGTTGGTTATCTTGTTCATGTTCCTATTGATCAGTGGTGTTGGATTTGGTTTATGGAAACCTATTTTGGGTCTGGTGTTATCTAGGTTATGGACAGGTTTATGTAACATGCTGGTGGATGATCTTGATGCATTATTGGTGGGATTTAATGATTGATTTACATTGTTTTCAGCCTAAGATGACTTGGTTGATCATTAGATTATGGGTTTATGTTATGAATTTATTGTATTATCTTTTAGGTGGCCGACCTAATTGTTTAGGTCCTGAATTGGTATAAATATGATGTAAGATGTCTTTGTAGATCATGTATGGTATGGGATAAAGGATTATTTGTGTGGGAATAATGTTATAATTATATGCAAAGGTTTTGATTGATCATAGGTGATCAAATTGAGTTTGTGGAAGAGGTTTAAGACCTCCAGTATTGAGCTTAACGAGAACTGTACTCAAGCATAGGAGATGCTATTCTTGCAATTCAATCTTCATTCTAGATTGTAGTCTGATATTTTATGTAGTCAGTGAGACTCCTTTTGTGATGAGCAGTGCACTCTAGGTTGTTGGCCTTCCTTCATGTGTAGGTCCCTCATTTTGTGATCACATACTTATTGTAGAAGTATTATCTGACTGTGGGTAAGCTTCCCACCGTGGTTTTCCACATACAAATCTTGGTGTCATGTATTTTGGATGGATGGTAACTATTCTATGATTTATGTTTATGCTTAATTGTTATATTAGTTATTCCAATATTTGGTTTATGCATTTCAGTATTGGGTTTATGTGCTCTGGTAATAAGAATTTGAATGCTAAAAGTTTTGTAATCTGGTGACAATTGATTCACCTCCCCCTCTTAGTTGTCCTCTGGTTATCTGAGTTGTCTAACAATTGGTATCAGAGCTTGGTCCTCTTTGTAGAAGCTTAACCGCTTGAGGAAGATCCTATGGAATCTAATAGTTCAAGTTCATCAAGTTCATCTGCTGTTGTTTTCTAGAGAGAAATTCCTAGGCTTGATTGAACAAATTATAGGGTAAGGAAGATTCGGATGGAGACTCATCTGAGATGTCTTGGAAAAGAAATTTGGGAGATCACTAAGAAAGGTGTAACATCTTTTAATCTGGCATCTGACAATCCTCCTTCGGCATGCCTTGATAAGGATGTTGAGAATGATTGTAGACCTAGAGAAGGCCTTTTGTGTGCACTTTCTAGTCAGCAAGTTATGGGACTAACTGAAAAATCAACTGCAAAGGCTATATGGGACAAATTGGAGACTCTGAAAGAAGGTGACCCTACCGTTAAAATTACTAAACTTGATGGTTACCGGGTGAGGTATGAGAACTTGAAGATGGAAGAAGATGAAAGGATTACTGCTTTTATGGAGAGAGTTAATGAGATTGTTTTGGGAATTCAATGTTGTGGTGGATCTCTGAGTGAAGATGACATAGTTTCTAAAGTACTAAGAACATTGCCACCAGCTTATAAGATAAAGGCTACTACAATTAATGAGCTGAGAACTATGGAAAACACCTCTGTTAATAGGGATACCTTGGTTGGGAAGTTATCTTCTTTTGAACTTGAGGAATTTGGACCTTCTAGAGCTAAAAAGTATGAACCTGCTTTTCATGCATCTACATCATCTACCAACAAGAGTGATTGGAAAGTTTTATATGTGAAGGAACTAGAGGATATGTAGAAAGAAGATGAAGAATTTGAGAAACTTGAAGCCTTATTTGCTAAAAAGAGTACCTAAAGGATTGATAGGAAGTACGTATGAAGGAAAATCACCTTTTAAATGATTTGCATGTAATAAGATAGGTCATTTTGCATCTAGATGTCTTGAAAGGAATTCAAGATTTGAAGAAAAGGCTAGAAGATCTTTTAGGCCTAACCATGATTATAAGAACAAGCATAAGTACATGAGGAACAAAGAAAAATCATGCTACCTTGCTGATGAGGAAGGTGTGACTGATTCTGATGATGAACCAACAAAATATTCTGCTGGTGGATCCAGTAATGGAAATGAATGGGTATTTTTGGCTACCAACGAAGATGATCCGGTAACTAAAGATAAGGCCCTTGCTGCTAAAATTGAAGACAAGGATGAATGGGTGATTGATAGTGTACATTCACATCATATGACTAGAGATAAAAGGAAGTTCTTATCTTTGCAAGAATTTGATGGTGGTCTA
The DNA here is from genome assembly GCF_030272615.1 of Cryptomeria japonica. NCBI lineage: Eukaryota > Viridiplantae > Streptophyta > Pinopsida > Cupressales > Cupressaceae > Cryptomeria > Cryptomeria japonica. Next base: position 191,202,756 of record NC_081407.1, on the reverse strand, counting down.
GTTAGATTTGGAGATGACAAAGCATGCATGATCAAGGGAAGATGAACGATATCACTGGACGATAAGCATAACACTAATAATATTTATTGTGTCGAAGGTTTAAGGCACAATCTTTTGAGTGTAGGATAGTTGGTGGATAAGAGATTTCAATTACAGTTCAAGGATGGAAAATGCAAGATTATCCATAGATCTGGATTGGAGATTGCAACCGGTACACAGACTAAAGGTAACATCTTTCATTTGAACTCTGGTGAGAAGACAGGTTTGATTGTAGAAGTTGATGAGTTGGATATGACATAAGAGGTTGTGTCATGTGAATTTTGATTGCATTGTGAAGATTAGTTCTACTAAGGCAGTTAGAGATACACCTAAGATTGTAAAGCCCTATAATCCGGTATGTAAGGAATGTCAAATGGGAAAGAAAGTCAAAAATTATTTTAAGAGTAAACAAGAAAAATCTAATGATGTTCTTGGTCTTATTCATACTGATTTGTGTGGTCTTGCTAGAATCAAAAGTTTTAAGTTTGATAGATATTTCATGCTAATCATTGATGACTATTCAATAATGATGTGGGTTAATTTTCTAAGGGAGAAGTTTGAAGCATTTAAAAATTTTAAAATATTTAAAGATAAAGTTGAGACAAAAATAGGATTGAAGATTAAATGCTTAAGGTCAGATCAGGGTGGAGAATTCACATCCGGTGAATTTAACAACTATTGTGAGGAGAATGGGATAAGGAGACAATTGTCTACACCCGAGACACCTCAGCAGAATGGATTTGTGGAAAGGAAGAACAAAACTATCTTGGATGCAGCTAGAACTATGATGATGGAAGCTAATCTACCTCATGTCTATTGGAGAGAAGTTGTACAAGCATGACAATTTACACATTCAACTAAGTTCATACCAAAGGAGACACCGGTAAGACACCTTATGAGTTTGGTCATACACCGACAATTAAGCATTTCAGACTCTTTGGTAGTAAATGTTATATCAAAAGAGATGATTCCATTGGAAAGTTTGATCCTAGATGTGATGAAGGAATATTTCTTGGTTATTCTAATGAAAGAAAAGCATATAGATGTTATAACAAAAGATTGCAGAGAATTGTGGAGAGCAAAAATGTCAAGGTGGATGAGCATAACAAAAGTCAAATCATAACTAATGAGAAGGGACCGACAATGGAAATGATCATAATTGAACTGGTAGCACCTACATCGAAACAAAATGTTGAACTAGTTACTCTGACAGTATTAGAAAATTGAACAGTAACTGAAGATCAGAGCAGAGGAACAAAAAATCAGAAGACTCCTAGGTATGTAAGGTTGAATCATTCAGAAGATTAGATCATTGGAGACAAAAATAAAGGATTGATGACAAGAAGAAGGTTGGTTGCTAATGAGGTATGTTTAATTTCTCAAGTTGAACTAGTATCAGTAATTGAAGCTTGTAAAGATGAATGTTGGATGAAATCTATGGAAGAAGAATTAGATCAGATAGAAAATAATAACACATGGACTTTAGTTCCCCAGCCTAAAAATAAGAATGTTATTGGAACTAAATGGGTTTTTAGGAATAAATTGAATAAAGATGGACAAGTTGTGAGGAATAAAGCTAGATTGGTTTGTAAAGGATATTCTCAAAAGGAAGAAATTGATTATGATGAAACCTTTGCACTGATAGGTAGGATTGAAGCTGTGAGATTATTTATTGCTTATGTTGAACATAAGAAATACAAGGTTTATTAGATGGATGTTAAGTGTGCATTTTTGAATGGAGATCTTGAAGAGGAAGTTTATATTAAGAAACCTGATGGATTTTCACTTTCAGGTGACAAAAAGATGGTTTGTAGGTTAAAGAAAGCTTTATATGGATTGAAACAAGCCCTTAGAGCTTAGTATCCAAGACTGGATAAATATCTTTTGAAGCTTGGTTTCACTAAAGGTAATGCTGACAATAATTTATATTATAAGATTACTAATGATGAAATATTGATTATTGAAGTCTTTGTTGATGATATCATTTTTGGAGGTGAAGATAAGTTGTGTATGGAATTCTCTAACAATATGAAGAATGAATTTGAGATGTCTATGATTGGGGAGATGAAATTTTTCTTAGGTTTGCAGATTACTCAAACTGATAAAGGTATTTTCATCTGTCAAACAAAGTATGCTAGAGATTTGTTGAAGAAATTTGGGTTGGAAAATTCTATACCGGTTGGTACTCTGATGGTTACAAGTGAGAAATTGACAAAGGAAGATGCATCTGCACCGGTAAATCCTACAAGATACAAGTCTATGATTGGAGGTTTGTTATATTTGACTCAGAATAGATTAGATATAATGAATACAATTTGTATTGTATCAAGATATCAAGTGATCCTAGACAGAATCATGAGAGTGCAGTGAAAAGTATTTTTCAGGTATTTGTAGGGAACAACTGAATATGGTTTGTGGTATCCTAAAAATGATGACTTTACATTATGTGCATATACAAATGCAGATTGGGGTGGAGATGTTGATGACCGAAAGAGAACACCTAGTGGAGCTTTCTTTCTTGGAAAGAAACTTGTTTCATGGATCAGCAAAAAAGTTGTCATGTAACTCTTTATCTACTATTGAAGCTGAGTATGTTGTTGCTGCTACTAATTGTACACAAGTTCTATGGACGAAGCAAATGTTGAAGGATATAAAGGTGGATTGTAATAAACCGGTAGTTATTCACTATGATAGCTCTGATGCTATTGATATATCAAAGAATCTGGTATTTCATTCTAAGACAAAGCACATATCTATCAAGTATAACTTTTTGAAGGAAAAGGTGGAAGAAAATGAAGTCTGACTAGTTTATGTGAACACTAAAGAGCATATTGCAGACATCTTCACTAAACCTTTGCCTAAAGAATCATTTGAGTACTTTAGAGACAGATTGGGGGTTTTTGCCCCTCCGATAGAGACCTAAATGATGCTGATTGGCATAAGTCTAGTATGCATTATCAGAGCTATTACTCATTCCGGATTGATATGGTGGTGCTACTACTCAGGGGGAGTAGTTAGTTGTCAAAATCAGAGGATTCATAATTTTTCTTTGATATTTATGCCAGATCTTTGGCATTGATGTTAAAGGGGGAGAGTTATTCTTGTGAAAAACATAAGGGAGAGATATATTCATTAAGGGAGTTTGGTTTAGAGCTTCATTTCTATATTATTTTGTGGGATATTGTTGGTTGTCTTCCATAGGGGGAGACTTGTTTGACATTTCTTGGCACTTGGATGTTTTTCACATCTAGTGTTGCCATCAATGCCAAAGGGGGAGATTGTTGGAAATTTGGAGGAATTGATTATGTGTTGCATTGATGGCAACACCTATTGTTTTGGTTGTTTTCCGGTTTCCAGTTGGTTCCGAAAGAGTGATTGGATTATGATATTGATCCAGTATGCTTCGGTATGGTTTGGTATGTGGAATTGATTTGGATATATCATTCATGATATTCAAATGCATATCACGATCAGTTGGTTTGAGATTTGATGACTCAGATACTATCATTTGCTCTAGTAAGCCTTTTGGTCACTAATAAGGTTTTTATCGACAGAGTTTTGTTGAAAATCTTTTGATGCACGTGATAAGTGGTGTTGGTGCGGCTTCTAGATGGCTTTCGTGATGCTACTGGTTATCTTGTTTGTGTTCCTGTTAATCGGTGGTGTTGGATTTGGTTTATGGCAACCTATTTTGGGTCCGATGTTATCTAGCTTATGGACCGGTTTATGTAACATTTTGGTGGATGATCACGATGCGTTACCAGTGGGATTTAATGATTGGTTTACATTGTTTTCAGCCTAAGATGACTTGGTTGATCATTAGATTGCGGGTTTATGTTATGAATTTATTGTATTGTCTTTTAGGTGGCCGACCTAATTGTTTAGGTCCCGGGTTGGTATAAATATGATGTAAGATGTCTTTGTAGATCATGTATGGTATGGGATATAGGATTATCTGTGTGTGAATAATGTTGCAATTATATGCAAAGGTTTTGATTGGTCATAGGTGATCGAATTGGGTTTGTGGAAGAGGTTTAAGACCTCTGGTACTGAGCTTAACCAGAATTGTACTCAGGCATAGGAGATGTTATTCTTGCAGTTCAATCTTCATTTTGGATTGTAGGACCCAATGTTTTTTGTAGTCAGTGAGGCTCCTTTTGTGATGAGCAGTGCACTCTAGGCTATTGGCCTTCCTGCATGTGTAGGCTCCTCATTTTGTAATCACATACTTATTGCATAAGTATTATGTGACTATGGGTAGGCTTCCCATGTGGTTTTTCCCTTTACTAGGTTTTCCACGTACAAATATTGGTGTCATGTGTCCTAGATGGATGGTAACTATTCTATGATTTATGTTTATTCTTAATTGTTATATCGGTTATTTTGGTATTTGGTTTATGCATTCTAGTGTTGGGTTTATGTGTTCTAGTAATAAGGATTTGAATGCTTAAAGTTCTATAATTAGGTGACAACTGATTCACCCCCCTCTCAATTGTCCTCTGGTTATCTGAGTTTTCTAACGCTTTCTCTCTTCAATGATATGATTATCGGTGAAAGAAATTGGGATCAATCTAGTGATAAATGTATCCCTTGTCCATGTCCTACTTTTCCAAGTTTTTCATATTGATATGAATTGAGTAAAAAAAGTTATTGTATTGTATGAGAAAAGAGGAATACAAAATTATATCAAAAGTTAAATTACAAGAGGCTTAATTGAAAATAAATGACATTCTTGTGAGTAGGCTAAATGGAGAAAGCTCCCATAATGGGCATTCTTTTGTATGAGACATAAAGATATGGAAATACATGATGTTGGACAACATATCTTTCTTCTGAATTTATCATATACAGAAGAAGTTGCACAAAATGAAGAGGTAAATTACATCTATCAAACAAGAACATCAACAACTTCTTGTAGAACTAGAATTGTAGAAAATTCAACATGCAACACACAAGAATCCAAATTCCTTCTTAGTGAAAAATACGAAGAACTTTTGTACTAGGAAGATTATACTCAATACTATGACAATAAGGATTATCAATATTTTGAATTAGGATATGAATCCATGGATATAGAAGATGAATATAGTGATTATGCTACAACTGATCCAATTTTTCAAGATAAACATAGTGCTAATATACACCAATCTAATTTTCTTGATCAAATTATTAAACATCTAAGGGAACTCATTCATCTATCCTAATAGTTCGATATACTATATATATGGAGACATGATAATCCATATAGACATGCATAGTAGTAGTGTAGTTTTAGAATGAATGAATATCAATAGAGAGATGAGAAAGTGGCTACAAAATAAAATAGGGTTGCTACTATAGATCAAATGAAATTTCTATGTGTAGCACTAAGAACTTGCAATAGGTAGAGGATAAGATGAGTGAATCAATGTTACAAAGAAGGTGATGGAATGAGTTTGGTAAACTAATAGTCATTAGTGAAGAAAAAAAAGAGGTTTTACCAACTCATGAACATGAATTAATTGAAGGAGAAAATTCAAATGAGTAAAGATATATTGTGTTTAACTCGTATAATTGGAAATACAATGTGTAGGCATTGTGATGGAGTTACTAGATATGCCTTATTGTATTCAATTTTATGCATTGCATCTATAATGCATATGAATTAACCTTCCTATATGAGTAAATGAACCTATCTAGTGAAGGGGTCAACATGTAGAAGAAAGATATGTGCCTACACATTGAGCTAAATAATCACAACATAAAAAATGAAGCTTAATCTATTATTGTTAATCCAAATTTAGTGAACAAGATACCATAGTTGATTTCCTTTTTTTCCTTTCTTAGGTGTTGAAGATGTAATGAAGAATTAGTTGCTTGGAGCAAAAAATAAGCTAATGCATATCGACAACTCAAGGAACACCTTCTAGATTCACCAATATTGGTAAGTCAAAGATATTATGAGCCTTCTTATCTCTTCCCCTTTATTTCAACATATCCTTTTACTATTATTTTGTCTCAAAAGAATAAATTAATTTGTAGGTTTTCACATGATGACAAGTGGAGGTGTGCTCCATGGTATGACAAGATGACAACCATGAAATACATTAGTGTAGGTTTGAATATAATGACAAATAATGAGGTAAAATTCAATCATGGAGCCACCTTTATTTAGCTCAATAATGCTCCAAGATAAATGGATAATAAGTTTTCATTGAAAATATGCACTATCCCCTTGGATGGAATGATTGTTAATAGGGAGGATCTGAGTTGCAACTCTAGAGGCATGTGTTGATTTTGGGAAAAAGTTAAAATGGGCTACTAATTAGATGTTCTAAATAGAAAAGAATATGGCCTATGGTGTGATCATACAAATTTACTAAGGGTTATGGTGATTGTAAATACTACCTCAAAAATTTAGCCAAAGCCATGGTGAAGCCATTGATCAATGAAACTTTTGAATATAGTAGTACTTTTGTAGGTACTTGTCTTGTATGTACATATTGTGTTTTTCTTGTATATATCATTGTCTATTTGTTCAAGTATGATCCTTATTTATTATGATGAAGAGTGAGTTATCCCAGTCCCTTTAGGTCTACTCTCAAATATATCTAGATTCTCATTATGCCTATAAGAGAGACATGTCTCTAACTAGAGCCGTTGTTGGAACCTATATTTGTAGGCCAAAAATAATAAAATTGGTCCATGTCATTTCATTTGTATACCTTTTCCCCATTTTCTCCCTTCAATACTACTTGATTTGAGAAATTTTTAATAAGTTGTTAAAGTGTTCTAATTTTTATAGGATTTGATCCTTATGATCTTAGTCTTTTTGATTCGTAAGGGTTTTCTTGTATATTTTTATGACTAAAACCTTAGTCCTTTTGTGCTTTAGACCTTGGCATTTGTTGTTATTGTATTCTTCTATTCTAAAATTGACTTGTTTTTCTAATTTATTTCATTAATGTTTATGGCTTGGTCTCCATATGTATCATTGTCTTACAAACCCGATCTTATTCTCACCAACTTTTTATTACTTGTACTTGTTTTGTTACCCTACTTGTGGTCATGCTTTGAATTTAAAAATCCTCACTAGATTTTCTTGTGTTATCTTCTTATTGTATTGTAAGGGTCCTCCATATCATGGTTTTAGTTTGAAGCCTTTCACAAAAAATAATAAGATAGTGATATTATGCCACGTGTCTTGGAGTTAAACATCATACCATGTAGTTTATGCAACATGGTGTTGTCCTTATGTTAAGTTGTTATCCTTTGATTGGTCTATTATATGCTTATATGTATGTGTCAGGGGATAATTACAAAAGGTCTTGTTAGCTTGTAACAATTAATCATAACTTATTACATTGTGTAGTCCCTGCACAATATAGTTTAAGGTGTGGAACCCACTCTTGTATGCATGATGGATAATGGGTTTGTAAATTAGAAGTAGGCATGTTGTATTGGCATAAGGTGGTGGTGTCTTAGTACATCATGTGCTCCATTCACATCACGATTTAGGTCAAAACCCTCTCTATAATAAGAAATAATAATACTATGATATTGATAATAAGCTAATTTTATTTTATTTTTATCGCCATAAGAAAATTGTTATGATTCTAAATATGAAAGTGGAGTTAATTTGATGCATTTTCCTATAATGAAAACTAATAATAACCAATAAAAATGAGCATTAAAAAGAAATCAATGAAATGAAACACTCACAAATCAGATTCTATTGTAGATGATTATTACACACCTCTGAATATGTAGATTCCATCTCAAACCATGTTCAAATTATATAGAATGAAAGCTCATAATTGTTGATTGCAACACTAAATAACTAACACATAATTCTAAAAAAATATGTAGTCTAAGATGCTCCAACTCATAGAGGCAGCCTCTAACGAAGTAAAACTTATAATCATTAGTAAAACATCCACCACACCAAATAACTTCTTGTCATTCTGTAAAGACAAATTTGAACCGTTGCTGGTGTGACATAAAGCTAGCACATGGAGTTGTTGAAAGACCAAATGAGAAGAAATTTCCCCTAGTTATTACTAGGGTTAGATTTTGACATTAAGGGGAGGATCATACACAAGTGGCATTGGATTATCGGAGGTATGCCATGATTGATGTGGAGTTGTGGCCGAGAGAAAACGAGAGGGAGATGTTGATATCCATTTTCTGTCAATCTTGATGTGAAAAGCTCCTTCGATTCTATGGTGGGCGAGCATTAAAACTTTGAGAGGAGAGTTCATCAATGACTAGGGTGCCATCGAACCCCCAACCTTGTGATGCTTTCCAACAAAGATCGACAGCCAGTGGAGAATGGGAGTCGATATTATTAATGGGTTCTTTTGGTTGCTACTACCGCAACATCTTGCTTGAAATTTAAAAGCATTTGAATCATGCTCATAAGCCACTATTGTAGTGCTTTCCAAAGCAAGATGGGCTTCAACATTGCCCCCACCAAGCATGGTATACCTAGCGAATACGAAATATCATAAAGGTTTTATACTGCATTCTACGACCACACATCGTTGTAAAAATCTTAGCTCTTTTGATGTGATGGGTGAGAGATACCGGCCTCATATCGTTGTATAAATCTTAGCTCTTCCACATGTTGGTGAGAGATATACAATTATAATGCATTCTATGACCTCATATCATTATATAAATCGTAGCCCTTTTATGTGATAGGTGAGAAATACAGAATTATACTGCATTCTATGATTTCATTTTGTTGTATAAATCTTAGTCCTTTTACGTTATGAGTGAGAGATACACAAGTATACTGCATTCTATGACCTCATATCAGTGTATAAATCTTAGCTCTTTGATATGATGTGTGTGAGAGATAATTATACTACGTTCTACGGCTTCATACTGTTGTATAAATCTTAGCGGGTGAGAGATACACAATTATACTGCATTCTACGATCTCATATCATTGTATAAATCTTAGCCCTCCTTCGTGATAGGTGAGAGATACACAATTATACTGCATTCTACAACCTCATAAAATTGTATAAATCTTAGCCCTTCTACATGATGGGTGAGAGATACACAGTTATACTACATTATACAACATCATATCATTATATAAATCTTAATCCTTCTACATGATGGGTGAAAGATACACAAGAAACTGTAAAAGTTCCAAGGCAAGCCCTTCCCTTCCAGGCATTTGGTTATGAGCAGTTATGTATTTGTAGTTATTTAATTTTTTTATTGTAAGCTAATTGCTAGCACTGAAGCCATTATGTGTGATATAAATGGTGTATATTCAATGTATAGAAGTATGTTATGTCTACAAGCCAGCTAAGAAAGTTTATTGTTATGTTTCAAATGGGGAACTATTAGACAATAATGACATGAAAAAAAGTTTTCCAGACTCTAAATGTTTGTAGATGTAGCATTTTTGGGATTGATCTCTCTTCGGCTAGGCCTTGTTTCATCAAGCTCTCAAGTGAAACCTTTCTGTCATGCATGTAACCTTTTGTTGAAGGTGCCCTGGCTCATGTTATGTCGGTTTAGGAATAAAGAATTAAGCGTTTTAGCATGTGGACTGATGATGTACTTGTGCCCAAAGCATAGCTCTCAAACACATCACTTTGATGGCATATTATATAATCCAAAGCAATCATACAAGAAAAATGCAAAGATTATGGTTCTAACTCAACTCTCTTGAATTTGAAAGAGTCTCTTTAGTGTAGAATTTTGAGAAAAAGGGCTTTCAATGGTTTCAAAGTTTGTGTGAATGTATTAGAATGTGTTGAGTATACGAGTAAATGCATGGAGTGTTTAGGGAAACGAGTAAAAGTTGAGTGAGGCCAACTTCTATTCTTTTCATGTGTAAACAATGAAAGTTTAGTTTTAATTGGATATTGGTGTACATAACTTGTAGTTTTTTATTTAGTTATTGAGATTATACTTATTATTGTTTCATGTTTTTAAAATTTACTAGAAGATTTAATTAATCTTAATAAACTAATAAAAACTCCAAATTTAGAATTATATTAGGATCTTAGATTGAAATAACTAAGATTGATTAGGAGAATATGTGTTGTATTTATATGATATAGTATTTTATGGTTATTGTTATCTAGTTATGTAAGAAGTTGATACCATTTTAAGATTGTAGTAGTTTTTGCTATCATTTATAAGTGTTTAATATTGATATTTGTGGATTATCAATTTTTCAGATGTTATCATTTAATTAATCATAGTTTTGACTTGGTAAAATAGGTTTTGAAGGGGGCTAAAACCATTTACAAGAAAATTTTATAGGGACCTGAAACCCACAAGTAGAATGCTATTAGAAGATCAACAAAGAACAACAAAAGCCTAACAATAATATAATAAAAAGACAAGAACATCAAAGATCCATATGCAAAAGAACAAGGTTGAAGCCACCAACAAACTTAACTCATGAATACAATCATCATGGTTCTTAAAAAGGCTTGCATAGCCTTGAGAAGAACAAGAAGTAAAACACAAGCTACTTGTCGCCTACAATTAGCTGAACAACAGTAAATGAACCAGAGAAACCCTGATAAAACAATAAGTCTCCCACCATCTCCTACAAAGCAAGTCTCCACCTCAGTAGAAGACACCTCCACCTCTATAGGATAGATCTGTAGCAAATGGAAGAGAAATACCCCAACATCCACCTCAATAGGATAAGCAGAAAGTCCACTAGAGGAAGGACAACCACAACTTCCTTACAAGATCTTCCACCTTTACTTAATCATAGTTATCACTATCATTTTTCTTAGTTAACAATAGAGTTATTATCTTGAACATAAATGATTTATTGCTATCATTATGATGATCATGTTGCTACAAATTTAGTTGCAGAGGTCATGCTATTACATTATTATTACATTTTATCTTCATTTCATAAAGAAGTCAACTAGTTTTCTTGACTCATTGATTGGATATGTTGTTATTTATTAGTATTCCTGGTATAATTATTGATTTGATAATCATTATTATTTCCTATTAATAGTTTTGATAATTATTGATACAATAATTAATTGGTATTAAACAATTATCAATTTGATATTTATTAGTATAGGTTAGTTATTGACTAATATTCATAATTAATATTTTTTTAAGTATTGCAATAATTAACATCATAATATTATTTTGTAAGGTTTGATTTTAAATTTAAGGGGCTGGGTGATTAATTTGAGCATTACTATGACCCCTTGAAGATATACTTAGTCTTCTTCAGAAAATAACTATAATGATTAAGGAAGATTGTAGATTATAAATTATTGGTGAATTTGGTATACATATAGATTTTCAAATTTATTTATGTTGTAGGTATAGAAAATGAAAAACTGACTAAATCAATAGTGCCACCATAAATTTAGTAAGTTTATGATTAGTTTTGGGATGTAGTTTGATTTAAAGAAATATTGTAATTTATTAATTAGTATGAGTTTTGCAGATTACTTTAGTCGATGGTTAGATTTAATAGGTGGTTTTAAAATATATTAAACTTAGTATAATAGTTATGGTATGTATCATGGACTTTTTGATCATGTATATATATATAATCTTTCATGGTTAATTGAATAGTTTGTAGTTAGTTATGGTAGGGATTAGATTCTTGTGAGTATATAATAATATTGAGCCAATTGGATGCATTATTAAAAATTAGTTTCTTAGGTGGAGGGTATTAGATGCCCAAATTCAAAATAGTAATAACCATTTAAATTAAGAAAGCCAAACTTATGTTCTTCGTAAATATAAACCATTTACAATAAAAAAAATTAACATAAAATACGACTCTAGAGTGTGAAAAGTAATCTTTTAATTAGGTTTCCACCTCTATTTCACCACAATGGGTATGAGTTGATAAGAAATGTCTAGGGAAAATAGACCCTAGAAAGGGTTGTATATGGGCACTCACATAGTTACTTGAGACATATCTTAGAAATAAAAACTACATATGCAATACACCTTGATCTGACTTAGAAGAATGTATATAAGAATTCTAATGAATGAAGGATGTTTCCAAGTTGTAGGTTTTCAAGTTTAAGGTTAGGGATTTTCTAAAGATTACATGTCTAACTTAAAAAATAAAAAAATAATTATCTCAACTTAAAACATAAATGAATAACTACGTTAAACTTAAAAGAAACGCTCTAAAATAAAATTTGGATAAATAATATTCATTATGTACTCAAAAGAAGTTCCAATTGGATTTTTTATTTCACAAGGCTTTAAGTCAAATTTTGAGGTGGGATTCAATCTATTTAATTATATGTATATACATATTCCTATTATATGAAAACTTTGATGCAATTCCAATAGGGAAGAGTAGTCTATAGTGAGTGACTCAAGACCTAGATGGTCTTGATGAGTCTAAGCCTTTAGTCAGAGCATGCACCTATTATATATGGATAGACGCATATCCTAGATGGATAAATGAGTGGTTTTTCTCATATGCATGGGTGCCTATCCCATACTAATGGATTCTTATCTTAGATGAAAAATAGATTATTGAACATACACATGGGAAAGACACTTCACAACTTCAATTTAAAAAAAAAAACTAAGAAAAAAATTGTGGTAATTTTTGAGATGTACGAATTGAGTTGCAATTTTGAGTGTGGAGCCTACTTCCATGGCCATAATGAATGATAAATTTTCCTACCTTAGTTTCCAATTGGACATAATTACATATGATGGTAAAATAATGGAAGATTGTTATTGCATTCTTAAGGCTCTTTATGTAATGGCTTGGTTATTAGTGAACATGGTAAGATTATTTGATATTATTGGGCCACCTTAATCACCCCCAAAAATGTAATTCTCCTATTGCTCAAAGTGTATGGTATGTATCCATGGTGACACTAGGTGTAAAGACATTAGCATAAATTTGACATTTATAAGGTCTTTTCTATTGCCAAGGCCCTTTACATGATGGTTTTTAAGGATCATATTGTACATGAGATTGTGATGTGTGAAAGCCATTAATATTATTCATTTAAATACATCAATGGTTAGAATTAAAAAAATAATAATGGAGTTAAGAGTCATATCATTAATATTTTAAAAGGAGTATAGAACATGGGTTCCATAATACGTTACACAATTCATCTTTAACTAAATCACACTTATGATCCAATGAGGCCCTACAATCATTTGATAAGATTTTATCTACCAAAAAAGAATAATTATCATAAACCTAAATGGATTTAGGTGTAATAAATTTGAAAGGGGAATTTCCCATGCAACTATTAATGTAGCATGGTCTTCATAAGTTATATTCTAGTAGATCTCATAGGATTTTTCTTGGTAATTGGTGTAGGAGGTTGGCTATTTTTTTTAGCATTTCATCTTATGACAAGTGTCACCAATTCGTGGGACCATATTTGTTATGTTTTATATATAAAATATTAAATTTTTTATTTGAATGGGATGAAAGATTGCAAGAGGAAGATAAGTGAGCATAGTATAGAATAAAATTCACTTAGCAAAAATCTATCAATTTCTAGCTCTCAATAATTAATTCTAATAATATAATGGTTTGATTTTATTCGAAAGTCATAATAAACACTTGTAACCTTTGAAGAGTGAATGATAAAAGGAAGAATCAACCTTGATTGAGTGTCTTCATATACATGGTGTGCATCTCTAGATGTGTTACTCATTAGGTGGATATGTTGGACACAATGGATCACTGAGAGGGGGGTGAATTAGTAATTTAAACACTTTTACTTCAACATAGATATACCTGTAATAGATAAAACAATTTGAGTGCTAGCTGGTAGCCCAAACAGTGCAAACTAAGTGTGTGAAAGGATTTTCTATAACATCAACATAACTCATACCCAAGAATGCATCACACAACACGAGATATACGAGGAAAACCTTAGTGAGAATAGTTGTTGGAGATCTTCTGCTCCAATCTAGCCTCACAATGTAAAAGCTCTGATTACAATTTTAGGGCACCAACCCAAGGAGCATTAACCCCTAATTTATGAGCACCAACTCAAAGGAGCACCAACCCCTGCATAATTTATAGGCTGCAACCTAAAAGAGCTACAACTCCTGCACTAAGCACCTACTTAGTGAAAACAATATTAAAACTTAGTTATACAAATGAGATCCTTGTTGCAAATGAAGTTTTGCAACCCTTCAAAGTTCTGCACTACTAGTTTTTAGCTTATTGGTTTGTATCAGCTCAATACACATTGCAACTTAGCCTTTCTGTTGGTTCTAACTCTTCTTAATCTTCTCTCTCTCTATTATATTAAATTCAAATCACATTTGATTACTCTCTATCAACTATTACTTTCTTCAATTTTTCACCTTTGCATTCTATGCTCATTCTTCTGGTTTGTTCCTTACTCCAGTTTGTCCTTCTTCTCCTTATCAGTATAGTCTTCACTCATAAACACTTCAAGTATTTTTTTCTTCGGCTCTCAGACAACAATTTCACACTCTCCTTCACTCTTCACTGGTTGCACTATCTATCTTGGGTCACCATATTTAAACTAAAGCTTTCTTGCCAAAACCCAATTCAAACAGAGGGTGGCTAGGGTTTTCTTCTACCAAACAAATCAACATCCAATCTAATTTGATCTGCCTTGGATTTCACACCTACATTGGAGGAATAAGCCATCACGTGTTTTCCAACAATCCAAAGTATATTTGCCCAAAATAGCAATCCTGACCATGATTTTCGGCCTTGAAATTTGTCGACTCATTTATGACCCAACTGTTTCCTTCTCAAGGTCCTCTTACAATCTGATTTCCTTGCCTCAATCCAGGTGCCAACAACTCCCTGATCTTTCTCGAGCCACATCATTCTGTTATCGAATCGTGATTTGTGGTTGTTTCATTAATGTCGACTAACTGCTCCAACAACCATGTCAATGGAAACTTCACCAAACTTTGCATGCTTGCTACCTCAGCTCCACATGGCATCACATCAGCACACACTCAACTCACCAACGCAAGGTCGGTTTAAACTTTGAACATTCAACAAACTCATACTGGCACAAGTCCTTACTGGTGAGACCTTCTCCTTCTACTAATCGGTAGTGCACACTACACAGGTAGCACATCTTCACCTCTAGTGGTTTGTGATCTCTTTGTCACTCTGCCTCTTTGTCACAAACATTATCATAAGCAAAACAACCAACCTTTTTACCGAATACAATGTAATGCCCCTACCCTAATCGGACTTGTAAAACCCGTTTGACCTTGGTTGACTTCCTATGTGGCATTCTTGAATGGTAGGTTAACCATGATGCAATGTGTAGTTTAGACAATATAAATAATCGTGCCTACCTATTATTGTGTTCTTGCATCAATTCTTGTGTAAATGTAATTGTTTCCTAACCCTTGTGATAAATCTTGAGC